>NC_142144.1:47740000-48048214 GCF_024610735.1 Ursus americanus | reverse complement strand
CCAGAGCCCTAAAATGGTTGGTTTTTATTGTTTTGTCCACTTTTATTGTTGCTTTTTAGGAAGAGGATTTACTGAGCTCCTCACTCCACCCCTCCACAAGTCCTGACATCCCCACCCCCAGGCACACTCTTAAGTTTATGTTAGGCCAATAATACTACTAACTATTTATTTTAAATTGGCCTCATTTTAATTGAAAATCTAATCTTTCTCTGAGAGCCATTAATGGCTCTATCAGCATCTTGAAAGCATTAGGGGGCCTTGGAGGGAACCATCTTGCTGAATATAAACCACATGTTTTCCTTTCAGACTTCAGGCCTCACTAAAATGGGGGCATCTACCTGTAGATGCCTACACACTCCTCAAGGTGCGTGGGGGTGGGTAGGACAGGGCTTTTCTGGCCCTCTCCTGTGATGGATGAAGTGCTAAGAAAACAGATTCCTAGGCTGAAAGTTGCCTCATGTGATTTCTGATACCCGACAATACAGTCGAAACCACATTATTATCCAAACCCCTAACTTCCTCCACCCAACATGTATTACAAAAAAGCCTGCGTAGGACCCTGAAAACCTCGGAATTCCACATGACAAACTATGTACACGCCTGAAAAGCCATCAGTAAAGCCCTTCAGGGCCAGGGTGTCATGTGGGTAATTGGCAAGAATCTCTTTGGAAGGGATTCCATTCAATAATGTGTCTTTTAAAAAAACTTAGCTAAACCTAAAGTTGAGCATCAAGTAATTACACTTTCAATCTTTCCAATTGCACAGTGTTTTGAAAATGTCAAAATTACAACCAAATGCTGCTGAAGCATATTTAATGGTGGTTTTCTGGGCCCCACCAAAGGTGCTGGCCATAACAGAAGAAAAAAAGTTTGCATATTTTTCCTGTAGAACTACAGTAAGTGGAACATAGAGACATAATATAGATGGCACCCATTGAAATACACATATTTAATGACCTTGGACTTTGGTTTTTCTTCTCCTTTGGGGGAGAATCAATGTATGTCCATAAAACCAGGAAGGTTGCTATGGAAAAGACTTCCAAAGGAAGCAAATGTCCACAAGTCATGGAAAGGTGATACACCAAGTGATAAGGCAAGGGTGTGGCCCCCTCACACATGCGTGAGGTTTTGCAGCACGGACCCAAGGGGAGAGTAAATGTCCTGGGTCTTCCCTGAGCTTCATTCCTGCTCTTAGCCAGGACCCACAGAGAAATAGGCTAGGTGGGGGTCTGTGTAAATCTAATGCCAAACTGTGCCACCTGGAGACTTGTTAACAGTGGTCCAGACTAGGGGCGCCTGGGTGGCTCAGTCAGTTAAGCATCTGCCTTCAGCTCAGGTCATGATCCCAGGGTCCTGGGATCGAGCCCCACATCTGGCTCCCTGCTCAGTGGGGAACCTGCACCAGAGAGCCTGCTTCTCCCTCTCCCTCTGCCCCTCCCCACCACTTTTGTGCTCTCTCTCTCTCAAATAAATAAAATCTTTTTTTAAAAAATGGTCCAGACTATTCATTCATTTATTTCCTCACTAAGCATACCTCTGTTGTGCCGTCCCCAGTGCTAAACGATAGCAATACATATGCTGGGCAGTCAAGGCCCACTTTTGAAAACCACTATATCATAGGGAAGTAATGCAACAAATAAACCACTTAAATAGTTGGATATGATAAGTACTATTTCTAAAAAACTATCAAGACACATAGGTTGTAAACTGGCACCTATGGGTCAAATCTAACTACAGAAGCATTTCCTTTGGCTAAATACTGATTTGTTTTAAAATCTGAATTTCAGAGGAGAACTATGAACTCCAACCCCAAGTGCGCATGCAGCCAGAACAAACTCCCTCCCTTATCTGAGTATGCCTGGTTCTGAACAGTCCTGTTGATGACTAACTAGTATTTATTCATTAATTCTGTGCAAGTAGGTGAGCAGTTAATAGGTGTCAGAATTTTTTTAAATGGAAAAGAAAATAGGGTTTTCTCAATTTTAACTTTATCGCTAGGGAAAAGTCAACCATGATTCAGTTTTAGCAGTGGAATAGTACTCTGGTTGGCAGAGGACAATGTGAGATGCAACTATTTAGAGAAGGGGAGGAATATGGGACAGATTAAAACAAAAGTATTCAATTGTTGTGGGGTTTTTTTCCCTGTGTGTATGAGTGGTGAGTATTTTGTCAGGAGGAATAGGGAGGACTTTTCTTTAAATAACAGCACTGGGCTACTCCATCCTCATCAAACCCTAAAGTAAGTAAAGGTATTTCTCACTAGCAGACCTCTCTCTGCACCTAGGGCAAGGTGGGAAGGGGGAATTGAGCTGAGCAGGAAGTTGTACTGAAGAGTCTGTAACTCCATCAAGATTCATAAATCAAGGGGACCCATAAGGAGTATGTGAAGGAAAGGAGAGTTTGTAGCTGGACATACCCTACGAGAGTTCCTGCTCCCTCTCCCATCAGACATAAGGGCTCACTCTGGTTTTGTGTCCCCTTCCTACCTTTGGAGGGTCCATAGTACCCCCTTTCTTGCCTTCTGTAAACACTGGATAGAAAGGGAGATGAAGGAGTCCTGTAGAGGCCAGAATGCCACCCCACCATGCATCTGGTTGTAATGACTCCTTAGTGCCAGCCTTATTGTGGGTAGTTGGCAAAGAAAAAGACATACCCCTGCCACCTTAGAGATTACAGCCTGGCCAAGGAGACAAATGTTAAGCGAAACCCAAAAAAATTACACATTGAATTATAAAACAGAAGATTACAAGGCGATTCTTAGAGCATCTAATAGGACGTATGTAGTCTGGTACAGGAGAAGGTCTAGAAAGGCTTCAAAAGTTGTGCTATTTCTGCTGCTCATTGAAGGATGCGTGGTAGACAAGGGAAGGGTGGAGGGCTCTACAAAGAGGAAGTAGCATGTGCAACCTGCCCTGAGACAGAAAAGAAATGCAGGAAAGGAACTGAAAGACGGTCCTGCAACCAGAGCAGAGGGGCACCAGGAGGAGGCACCAGCATCTGCAAGGTACCAGAGGAGATGGTAAAGATTTGAGATTTTTCCCAAGAACCACAGTAACTGAGGAGTTTCGAGCAGAGAAGGGATCAGATCATATTGCCATTTTTAAAAGATCTCCCTGGGGGCGCCTGGGTGGCACAGCGGTTAAGCGTCTGCCTTCGGCTCAGGGCGTGATCCCGGCGTTATGGGATCGAGCCCCACATCAGGCTCTTTGGCTAGGAGCCTGCTTCTTCCTCTCCCACTTCCCCTGCTTGTGTTCCCTCTCCCTGACTGTCTCTCTGTCAACTAAATAAATAAAATCTTTAAAAAAAAAAAAGATCTCCCTGGTTCCTTTCTGTGGAAAATGAATAAAAGCAGACAAGATTGGAGACATGCTCAGGTATATACCCAGGTATAGACATGGAGAAGGCAGGACTCGGGCTTTGCTGGCAGGAAGCAAGGAAAGAAGACAGAGGGAGTAAAAGATGGGCTGCAATGATATACCAGAGAATAGGCTACATGGAGGGACTAATGAGATGGAAGATGGAAGGTTAAGGCACCAGTGGACAGGGGATCCCAATGAGGCCAAAAACTGTCATGGTGGGAATAAATGAGAGAGCAAGCTGGGAGCACTGGATGTTCGGTGCATAAGGGAGGAGCCATTTCAGGGTATGACAAGGTCCAAAATGCAGCTTGGCAGAGGGTGACAGTGGAAGAGAACGATACTAAAGATGAGGTAGCAAAATGTCAAGAGTCCAGGTTCTTGGAAGAAGCAGAGAAGCTCAGCCACGAGTGGTGTCTTTGGGATGATAGATTTAGAGCCCCTTGAAGGACTTCAGGAGGATTCCCTACATCCCCACAAGCCTTCCCACCTCCACTTGCCTAAATGTTTGGCTTGACTAAATAAAACCAACTATTAGCTCAGTCATTTAGGGATCCACCAACATGTGACATAAACAGTTGGACATATATTCCTAGGGCAACCATGTGCCCATGTGCATCACAAGCAGAAGAGTTAGGGATTACTGGCCTCCATCCCCATGGCCTCAACCTGTGGCTTGTGCTCCACAGACTGACTGCCACACTGCTTTCACTGTCCCTACCACTCCATATCCCGTCTCTCCTACAGGACTATTAAGTCAGGGCAGGTCATTCTGCTTCCTTCACAGCTCCTAATACCATGCCTGGGATGTAACAGGTGCTCAATAAAGAATGAATCAGGGGCGCTTGGGTGGCTCAGTTGGTTAAGCATCCAGCTCTTAGTGTCGGCTCAGGGCATGATCTCATGGGCCGTGAGATGGAGCCTATATCAGGCTCCCCGCACAGTGTGGAGTCTTTTGAGATTCTCTCCTTCTGCCCCTCCTCACCCTCCCTCTCTCAAATAAATACATGAATAAATCTTCTAAAAAAAGAATAAATCAACCCCTTTTATATGAAGTACAAAACTGGTGAAACTAATTTACAGTGCTAAAAGTCAGCATAATGGTTCTATCCTAGATGGGATCAATGTTCTATTTCTTGATCTGGGCACTGTTTCCCGGAATGTGTTCACTCAAAATTCATCAGTCTGTATAATTAAGATTTGTACATTTTTCTGTATGTACATTAGGTTTCCATATTTTTTTAAATGGATGAATCAATCGATCACTCAATCAGCAATGGAACCTAACTTAAACTTGAAATGCTTCCCCAGTGTAAAATTCTAACAGCAAGTTAAGGCAGGGGTTGGCACATCTTTTCCATAAAAGACCAGATATTAAATGTCTTAGGCCTTGCAGGCCATGCAGTCTCCAACACAACCACTCAGATTCACTGCTACAGCATAGAAATAGCCATGGATAATGTGTAAACAAATGAGTATGGCCATGCTCCAACAAAATGTACCTATGAATGCCAAAATTTGAATATCATGTAATTTTCACATTTCCTAAAATAATAGTCTGATTTTTTTTTAATCATTCGAAAATTTTAAAACCATTCTTAGCTCTCCAACTCTACAAAAACAGGCTGCAGACCAGATCTGGCCCACGGGATGTAGTTCCCCAACCCCTGCACTCCAAGGGTGTACCTGTAAAACCCATTTCCTGGCCTGCATACAGGCTCAGCCTATCCTTCCCAACCTGCCCCTCAAGCACTCCCCCACCTTTGTAAGTAGGCAGACACTCCATCTTGTCACCACATGGGTATTTGCTGTCCCGAGGCTTGATGGGGTCCATTCGACAGACAGGGTAGGCGTTATAATCTTGTTTATATGTGGTGAGCAGATCCATGTTCTCTTCACTTGGGATGAACTGGTCGGGCTGGTGTAGCTTCACTGGCAACACTTTGTGAGGCCCAAAATCTCTCCTAAAAGGAAAATAGGCGCATGCCATTGACCCAGGAGAAAGCTTGTAAGGGTTTCTATTTAACCCAATTCTACAAATGTTTGCTGTGACGTCATCTTCTACTCTATCCCCCTAACTGCTCTTCCTCCTCTGCTTCCCACTTTTGAAAAAGGCACCTCCCATTACCCTCTCACCCCAGTCACACACCCAGATGCCCTCCTGGACCCACCGCCATCACATCTCCAGATAATCGCTCACCAAGTGCAGCCCCCCTCCATGTCATTGGTTTGTCTTTCCCCCTTGGTTCAGACCCTAACCATTTCTCACTTGGATCATGTGACAATTTACCACCTGGACTTCCTGCTGCATTTCCCGCCACTTCTACGTCATCCCCACAGTGTGGCCCAGAATTACCTCTCTGAAATGAGATCACAAAATGGGATCATTTTACTCCCCACCTGAAAAATCTCCCAGATAAAACCAGACTCTCTAGCATGGTATAGAAGCTTTCCTGGACCTGCCTCTGCCTTCCTCCCCAGCTTCATCTCCCACCTCCGCCCGTGCCCCACACTGAACCCCTCAGAAGGCCTCTCTTCTGTGCCTGCTCTCTCCACCTTCTTTCCCGCCAGTCACTTGACTGGGGAGCTAACTTTTCTTTTTCAGGTACCACCACTTCCTCTTCTGTGCTCCCAATAGCTTCTCTTCCTGAGCCTGATCTCCTTCCTCTACTTGACCCTATAGAAAACCTAGAGGGCAGAAAACCATAAATGAAGACACGGAGTCTTTCATTTCTCAGCTCTCTGGCATCAGTGCTCCCATTATTTCAGGGAGTATGGAAACAATAGGTCAGAAAAAGCAATGATGGTCTTCAGCTAGACAGGAGAACTCCCTTCCCAGAACGTCCCACAGTTACAGAGATGCCAAGATGCTAAGTGCACCATCACCAGGAATGATCCCGGCAAAACCAGGGCTCAGCTTGGGCTTGCACTGTCTGCCAGGGCAGTCTTGACTCCCCGCTGCTCAATGCAAACTCTTTTAAGCAAACATTTCCCCCCATGGGCTTCTGATTTACACAACAGCCTGTTTTTGCTTGGAACCCATTTATCCAACTGGACAAGTGGAAGGGAGATTTTCCCTGACGGTGCTTGCCAAAACAACCTCGCCAAGGGAAGAGGGAGGTTTCCGGACAGGAAAACATCAGGCCCAAACACCAATAAAACCTACTTCCCGGCCAAAATCTGGAGCAGCATTACTGAGCCATGCTTGAATAACAAAGGTAACACGCTCCACTGTAACCTGTCTTGCATGAATTATACACGTAGTTGTGAATAAACCCAAACTGGGGCCTGAAAGTGCTTGGTGGGATGGGAGGAGGGAGTGAGGAAGCAGGAGAATTGGTCTCTCTAGGGCTCTAAGGGGGAAATGGGAGATGCTTCAGTTGAACTCCCAGCACCTCCCTCTGCACAGATTTAAAAATATATCTCAGCAGCAGTTATAGGGTCTTCAGCCTGGGCTCCCTTCCCAAGGGCCCCATGTTGGCAAATAGCAAGAGGAAGCTGAGTGACCTGACGCATCTGGAAGCTGACTCTGTATAAATTGGGGCTTATGGAGGGAACAGGCTAAACAAGAAGCCGAGGGTCAGTTCCATATTTCTACTCTTTTTAGTGTACGAGTACCTCATGCTGGTGTCTGTTTAATACTTAGCCAACTGCAGCAGGGAACCAGAAGTGGTGGCCCTAGGCTGCAGAGCTGCAAATGGCTTCCGTCAGAAAGTGTGCTCCCAAACGGGAGGAGGTAAGCTCTCCTTAATCCAAAAAGCAGTGGTGACAGCCTGAGACCACACATCCCTACATAAACCCATGTTCACTGATGGCAACCCAACGGTTCAGCCCTCTTCATTTCCAAGAAGGAACAGCAAGAGATATCTAGGGCAATCAAAGAAGGACAGAGCTGAATGTCCAAGCTGCCCCAACCCCAAAGCATCCAGGAGTGCTTTCCAGTCACAGGACTGCCATGTTCTGAGACCCGTAGCACAGAGACATCCTCTACTGCCATGATGTTAGTGAGGGAACCAACTTCCCCCGCAGAGAGGCTGTGACAATCTTCCTTCCAGGGCCACCAAGCTCAATGACAATGAAAATGTGCTTAATACCTTTATTTCCTGCTGTTTCCACAGGAAAAGAGCAGATAAATGCCAACCAAACTCACCAGCTCATGAGCTATCCTGAAGTTGGTTACTCAAAGATAAAAACTGATACAGCAAAATCCTTGCTCACCTTATTTAGGGAATGAAAATGTTAACTGAATCTCCTTCTCTGGTGCAAAATTCAAATTCCCGTGTGAAAGTATACCTATGGTTGTATTTGCTGATCAGCTGTAACTAAGTAAAGGATCTTTGCAGGAGTCGGGGGTGAAGGAGTGATCTACTTCTGGAGAGTGGTAAAGTTTTAAGTTTAAAGTGTAATTCATTTATACCTCGCCCAAAAGTATTTACTGTGGCTGAAGAGTGAATCTGATCAAGACTGGGTGTTATTCACACCTGATGAATTATTGAACATTACCTCTGAAACTAATGATTTACTATATGTTGGCTAATGGAATTTAAATTTTAAAAAAAAAGTAAATTTGATCAGAATATATGTGTTTCCTCATTATATTGTTATGTTGAGAACATTCACTGAAATCTACCATTAACCACAACATAACTACATGTCCCCAATCTCACATAATCTTACAGCTTTTAAGGTCATGTAAGAGAAAAGTATTTTATTCTTCCCAGAAATTGCTCAAATTTAGTAGTTTTTTTTTTCTTAAGAACACACCCCTTTCTTCCTGTGTTACATTCCCTACCTAGTGCCTGTGCCCCTTGTGACTATGAACCAAGAAAAAAATTGGTCAAAGACGTTAAGTCTTTTTAGGTGCAGAGCCATAAAAGTTATATAGTATGGAAGGCCAAGAGTTAAACTCCAAGTTAAGCAAAGGTTAAAGTGGCCCTGCCGGGAAAGTCATAACAACTTGATTTCCAATTGTTAGGCAAAGCTAAAGAAAGGTGTTTGGCTGTAAGAGCCAACTAGGGTCCTGAGCCTGGAAGTGGGAAATGGAGATTTTCACAATGATAAAGGGACCATGTAATACTTTTTTTTAACCTACTGATGTTTATCCCCAAAACCTTCAGTACTTGTTAGTGTGTCCAATTAATCAATTCATTGGAACCCATTTTTTTTTTAAGATTTTATTTATTTGACAGAGAGAGACAGCCAGCGAGAGAAGGAACACAAGCAGGGGGAGTGGGAGAGGAAGAAGCAGGCTCATAGCGGAGGAGCCTGATGCGGGACTCGATCCCAGGACTCTGGGATCACGCCCTGGGCCAAAGGCAGACGCTTAACGACTGAGCCACCCAGGCGCCCCGGAACCCATTTTTAAAAGAGTTGCTCCTCTTCCCCAAAGCCAATCTCTTCACCCTTATCCTAAATCCCCTCCCTCTTTCTCAGGAACCTGTCCATATACTAGTCTGTTTGTGCGTTAACCTTTTCCTCCTACCAGCTCCTTCCTCTCAGTAAACATTCTTCAGTTTTTCCCAACTTTAAAGGAAAAAAATAAAGTGACACAACCCTCACTGGAGTCCACTCCCCTCCCCTCTCTTCCAGGAAGGGCTGCCTACACACAGACTTGCCTTCCTCGCCTCGCACTCACACTCCCCCCCATCCAATCTTGTTCTGCTAACCCTTCGCTCCAGCCCAGGCCCCCCAAGTCCTGCGGGGTTTCCAAATCCAGTCACTACTCTTCACGCTGTTCCCCTCCTGACCATCCTGTAAGCAGCCATACTCTGACTCATCTTTTGAACACTCTCTCCTTGATTTCTGGGATTCTCCTCCTCATGATTTGTCCTCTCTCTCAATCTCCATGCAGGGTTTGGCTCTTTGACAGCTGATTTGATTTCATGCCTTCCACATGTAATTCTAACATTTTCCAGGATTAAAAGGCACCCTCTAAGAAAACCATTACGTCATCCCAGGCAGGCTGGGAGCCCAGCCCAGCACAATGAGAAGGATCCTAAGGCGGATTCACAGGGCTTGATTCATGCTCCTGACCCTGATAAGGACACACGGAGCCCTCCTTGTCTGTGCCGTGACAGACAGGATTCTAAGGACCTGCCTCCAGGATTCGAGTTACACAGCATCTGTCTCCTGCCTTACTCTCTCATCTCCTCAATGCCCACGAGAGCTGAAGCTAACATCTGTCACCACTTCACATCAGCTCTGCACAAAAATACGAGGAACGTCTACCTAGAAGCACTAAAGAGCAACCAAGGTAAGCATATTCTGGAGCGAAGCCAACAGGTAGAAGAAGGGAATGGTACTGCATGAGCCTCTGAGTAAGTTTCCATTTTGTGGTGGGATCTCTGTTTTTCCCAGAGCTTCCAGTCTGAAGGCAGGCTCCAGTCTGTGCCAGCCAAGAACCCATAGTAAACAGAAAACCTCCCCTTGACTGAAGAACCGGACGACCAAGTCTGAAGCAACCACAGGTGCTGGAAAGTAAGGAAGAAATCCTGGAAAGGAGAAAACCCAAGACAGGAAGCTCTGGCTTCTGTACATAAACTGGGCCCAGGTCTCCCACTGACTTCACAAGCAACCATGCTAAAGACAAGTTACTGAACTGATGGGGCGCCTGGGTGACTCAGTCAATTAAGTGTCTGACTCTCGATTTCAGCTCAGGTCATGATCTCAAGATCATGAGATCAAGCCCCCTCTGCTTAAGGTTCTCTCTCTCCTTCTGCCCCTCCTTGCTCGCATGCTCTTTCCAAAACAACAAACCTGAACTGAGCTTGGCACTGCCACCCAAAACACAGAATTTGCATTTTGAAGCAAATCAAATTACCTCCTATCTGCCTTAAAAAACAGTAATATTAATAACGTCTTTGGAGGAATGTAAAAAAAATCCAAAGTCTTTACAACCTAACTTTAACGATGTACAGGGTCAATCTAATATCACTGACATACATACAGGAAAATGTGACCCATTCTCAAGAAAAAACAAGATAATCCTGGAGATCAATTTCAAGCAGACCCGATGTTACAATTAGCAAACAAAGATTTTTAAAGCAGCTATTCTAATTATGCTAAATTATAAAAAGCAAAATAAGGTCATCATAAATTAAAATGTAGGAAATTCATAAGAGAAATAGAAACTATCTAAAAATAATCAAATGTAACTTCTAAGACTGAAAAATACAATATCTGAAATAAGACGGTCACTGGGTGGGCTTAATATCAGAATGGAGTTGGAGGAAAGACTGTGAACTTGAAGACAGATGAATAGAAACTATCGATTTGAAAAACAGAAAAAAAAGGATAGAAAGAAATGAACAGTCTCAGAGACAGAAAAAGCACTTGAAGAAATAAGGGTCAAGATGTTCCCAAATTTAATCAAAGATACACAACATCAAAGGCCCCAAAATTGCCCAGGCAAGTCTAATGCTGAGGCCTCTTTACATTTCTTCTTAATTCTAGGGCCCAATCTACAGGGCAAGGGAGTAGGGGTATCCCCAAGGGTATAGCTCTGGGGAGAGAAGTACGTATTTAAACAGGAAATGGGTGAAATTCATGGAGTAGAGAAAGACTTAGGCCCACTACCAACTTTCCTGCTTTTTTCCTAGCATTTGAAGAGGATTCCAAACGCCTTTTCTCTTTTAGCTCTCTCCGCCCCAATTCCATTCAGTTGAACAAGAGTCTTGTCAATAAATGAAGGAATCTGTTCTGTCAACTTGCTGCCCTCTGCCCTTGAGCTAGACCCATCAAGTCAGAACCTGATTCCATCTTCCCTCCTACGCCTCTAGTTCACTCTCCCCGTGGTCCCACTCCCCTGAGAATAAAGATGCAACACCATCTTGAAGACTTAGCCCTTTCCTCTCAGGTTATCCATTCTACCATCCTTAGAGATCTGCCTTAGCTAACAAAATAATGTCCCAGAATGGGGCCCAAGTGTTTTACACGGTGACATGCCTAAGGGGAAATGAGGCTTGAAGTGCAAACCTCTTATTCATAAATTGATGTCCCGTCTATCTGGACTAAAGGCAGATCCTGTACCAGAGAATCACCAAGGGCTGCAAGAAACTGCTTCATACTAAGGAGGGCTAAAAATCACGAACTTTCCCCTCATGGCACCTGCTGTAAATCCCTAAGATTTACAGTCAGTAAGAGTTGTGTGCAGCTGTAATCATGCCTCATGCTGGGATGATAACCTTTCCAGAAACCAGGTGTTTTTTGTGTCTGGACTTAATCACCAAGCCCAGCCAAGCCCTGAGCCATGTGACTTTTCATTCAGCAGGTGGCAGCCCCATGTCCAGCCTCAGAAACTGAGCTGGGTCCCTTTACATAGAGAAGTGGGAGGGATGTTCAGGTAATAAGGGTTCTAAGGGCAGAGAAGTGACAATCCATGCAGAGAGAGGGGTGTGCAGACACAGGGCTGACCCACCGCCTCCCCAGAAGCCTCTGGTGAAGCACTCAGATGATGACTTCTCTACATTTCTTCTGACAGAACAGTCTGCTGTATATACAAGTACACTGACCAGAGTCTTTGCTAAGTTTATACAGTTCGGAAAACACAGTTGGTAAAATCTTGGCTTTTGTTCATTTATCTCAACAAAAGCTCACTAGAACTTTAAAAAAAAAAATCCTGAGAGGGACATAGTTTTGTTCACAGTCTCTGAAAACTAGTGCCCAGCATCGCGGGCACAGAACTGAGATATGATTAACTTGAAGCACAGGTGAGGGAAGAGATGCCCTCTGCTCATTTCCCCCCTCGGTTCTCTCTCTGGGGAAGGACATAAAGGAGAGGAGAGAAGCATTTCTGCTCTTCTTCCTTCCCAAGGGTAACCTCGATCCTGCCATCTTTTCTTTTAAGGCCCTTAAGGTCACGAACAACTTGTTTTGGAAATTCTTTTAGTATCTGCACTCCTCCACTCTGGCCACATTTTGACATGAATGATATTTACTGTGGCTCTGGCAGGGACAGAGGGAACTTCTGAGTAATAGGTTTATGGCTTTCAGTGACATGAGTCAAGGATAATTGAGGACAGGTCAGAGGGGAAGTTTTTGCTTTTGCAAAGCATCATCAGGAGGCAGGAAGGCATGTGGGGCTCTATCTGGGGACCTTAGAGCTAGGTGACGGGGTAGGGCTGCTGCTGCAGAGAGAGGATTTGTCCTCATCCTCCTAAGCTCGTAGGCAACAAAGAGCAGCCTTCAACATCCACCCTCCAGGCGTCCTTTTCTGTATTTTCTAAGACAGAAAACACACCCCTAATGTAACAACATCTGAAGCTGTCCTGTACTTTACATTTCACACCTTGCTCTCAATTTCCTGCTCATTGGGTATGAAGAGAAGACCAGCACCTAGAGGCTGAATGTGATATTTGCGAATTATTCCTCAGTGTTACTTCCATCTTTCTCTACCCATTACATGTCTCTTATACATAGGCCTAGGACTCTTCATCAGCACTGACCATGGTTTCTTACAAGGAAAAAGCAGTGCTCAGGAATGGTACATGTCTCTTGCGGTCTTTAGACTCTTAGAATCTAAGAGTGCTGTTTTCTTGGTAAAATGAAGCCCAAACTCATATTGTTTTATAAGCCATAGGTTGAAAAAAGGTTGCCTAAAATATATTTTTTTAGTACTCAGAAACACTGTGCTTAAACCAAATCATGTAAGATATCTGTCCAGCATAAAGAGGATCTGATGGGGGGGGGGGGGGTCAATGGGAAAAAAAAGAGATGATCTGAGTCATGCATCAAACATGGCCCTCGACTCCCTCCCAGCCTTAAAATCAGGAATCCTCTGGCTTCATTTATCTCTTCATGGGTCTTTCTGCCTCATAACTCATACATGGACTTCCTTTGACTCTAGAACATAGCAGCTTTTTGTAGAAATACGTCCATGCCTCCAACCCACAATCTCAAAAGAAGATGTATCCACTTCCATCGTGGAGGAAACCTGGAGGCAGAATGAATTAGAGCCGTTCTGCTTCACCTGAATCATCTGGGACCTTTACTAGGAAAGCACAAAATTATGAGCAAAGGGGGAGCAATAGGAAGAAAATTTACCAGGTCTTGAGTCTTGTAATGTGCAAGCACTGGGCTGCAGCAATTTACATACTCTATAATCCCCACCTCCCAGCAATCCTGCCCTGCAGGGATGAGGAATACCAGAGACAGAGAAGGCATCCCTCTCTCAGGTCTCATCTGGGCTCTAAGTATACAATCTGAGACACTGCTCAACTACACTCAAAGATGTTTCTACTCCACTGGGTCATCAGTCACAGGTCACCACCCAGAAGTCACTAACCAAGTTGTCAGTGGCAGACTCTGTTACTCTTGCAACATGCGGAGCAGACCTGAAATTGATCAGTTTCCCCACCGTTTCAATATAGATACCTCGGCAACCCTACTACAGTAAGCCAGGTGGTTCAGCCTCTAAAACTGGATTCTCTAAAGAATCTGAGTTTGGAGGTCAAGAGCAATTTAAAAGGAAATACCACTGACCTTTGAACAATGCAAAGGTAAGGGATGCTGACCTCCGATACAGTCAAAAATGCACGTATAACTTTTGACTCCCCAAAACAAACTGCTAATAGCCTACTGTTAACCAGAAGCCTTACCAATAACAGCCAATTAACAGGTTTTATACATGATATGTATTATATACCATATTCTTACAATAAAATATGCTACAAAAAAAGTTAGGAAGAGAATCATGAGAGAAAACATTCACGGTATTGTACTGTATTTATTGAAAAAAAAAAAAACCCACACGCAAATGAACCCTTGCAGTTCAAACCCATGTTGTTTAAGGGTCAACTGTAGTCTTTGTTCATTCTTGAAGAACATTCAGGAGGATCCCAATTCAAAGTCTGCAGCATAATTTCCAAACACCTCCCTCTGTATCCCCAAGTTTCCTTTCATCACTATCACTATCGCTTTGCTGCCCAAGCTGACCTGGAGCTTTGGTGCCAAAGTCCAAAACTCCCTTTCTAGCAGCAGCGGCCCCCCCCAGCTGTTTCATCTCTTTATACTTTACTTAACCTCCAACGCTTTGCTATGTAGATCATTTTATCCTTCCTCACCCCTAGACGGGCAAGTAACAATTCTTTCTCTGTAAGAGGAGGTTGGGAAAAACTGGGCAGGCTCACAAATGCATGAGTTCCTTCCTGAGATACAGTATATTGACATTAAAGGCTCTGATACCATACACTGGCTCTGTACACTGGTGCACTAATACTGTACATTGTATTAATATTATACGTTAGCCCCGGACGTTACTCTATTCATGATCATTCATATATTTATTCTACTCGCACTCACCTTGACGTGGTCAGGCCTTCCATGGGTATGGATCCTTTCTGGTACTCCAGCTTAGGCTTGAAGGATTCTCTGGGCAGGTAAGAGTGATAGAGAGGGTAGTTCTCGGTGTATTCGGAGAGAAGACATGGTTTCTCTGTTTTATCATAAATCTTGGTAGGGAGATGTGGACAGTGATGCCGCCTATAAAAAAAAAGACATGAAGTTAGCTCTGTTACCTCCTTGGGAAGAATATATCCAGTCTGACAATGCCACCGCCTCAAAATGGGACCCCAGGCTTTCAAATCAAAACTGCCAGCATTAAAAACAGGAATTTAACTTTCCTTTTCTCTACTAAACTATGAAGTGGCCAGAATTTTTTTTTAATGATGTATAACTGTAATTGGCTAATCAACAAAATTCCTTAAATCACAAGATTACACACAAGCATGACGGACATTCAACCATTACAGATGCCACACTGCCTGTTTAAATACGAAATACTGCCGGTACCATAGTGGGTAAATCGCTGTGGCCCTGAGCCCTTCGAGTGATGCTCCCAGCTGGTCTTCCGATCACCCAGCAGTTAGGGTTCAACACCTGACCTGACAGCGTGCCACAGGGCTGTGCACTAGAGCCTTTCCCAATTGGCTGGTGCCTGGGTCAACTCAGAATGTCACCTTTCCATACAAGTGGCCTCACACAGAGCAAAACCACTACACGCCACTGTCTACGGGAACCTATTTCACACGGAAAGTCTGGCTCGCCATTCCCGTCTCGCCTCAACTGCTGTCTCCAGAGAAAGACTTGCACTGGTTATCTTCTACCTAAGCCACACCCGCCAGCCCTCCCCCGCACACAGGATTTCTCATCCCAGCGCATGCCTTTCCCATCACTTACTGCTCTCTGTCATTGGCAGGTGTGCTGGTGAGTGTGTTCATGGTCTGTCTTATCTCTCAAGCTCAGGACCTTTTCTATCTTGCTCACTGCTAGAGCCCCTGCCTGGTACACAGTAGGCTGCCCATAAACAATTACTGAACAAATGATGAAATACATAAATACATTATTAAATAAATGTGATGCCTCGTTACACAAACAGAGGATAGAAAATCATGTGAAGTTATAATCTATGGTGAGTTTTTCCACTTTACATGCATGGTAATAAATGAACCTTATGATTCTACTTATTGCTGGACAAAGGGCAGCTGTTGGAGCTTTCAAAACCTAAGCAGTATGTCAACTATTCATAGGTCCACATACAGTTCTTGCAGACCAGCTGGGGCACCCCTCGCCTAGACACAGGCATCAGCACATCAACTAACTTGCATGTTAGTGATTTCCAACTTCCTGCTATCGAGGAATAGCACAGAATGGCATATTTTTAAACTATTTTTTATACTGATTTTACTTAGAGAAACGAAAATACACAGTATTCTGGGGCAGCACATGGGGAAAGAGAGAGAGAAAGAGAGAAACAGAGAGAGAACTCATCACTGTTCTAATCTAAAGCTATATTCCAGGCAACAATTAGCATGCTACCTGTCCCTGTTGTTAGTAAGTTCGACCCTCCATATAAATGTTGCTGCTACCACTGTTGTTACTACATCCTTCTCTTCAACCTCCCAAGCCCTAGAGAAACGATCAACACCTGTACGGTTCATATGGATAGCACTGCATGGTATCAAGTACCTTTAAAGAGATCCCTATTTGCAGGGCACCTGCATCTGGGTGGCTCAGTCGGTTAAGGATCCACGCTCAGCGGGGAGTCTGAGATTCTCTCTCCCTTGCCCTCTGCCCCTCCCCCCTCACCTTGCTCTCTAAATCTTTTTGAAAAAGAGAGAGATCCCTATATGATTTTTTTCTCATTTGTAGGTTTGTGTATCAGAAAAGCTTTAAGATGGCATAAACTTGCCACATTTTTTTAAGACTTTAAGTAATCTCTACATCCAATGTGGGGCTCAAACTCACAACCCTAAGGATCAAGAGTTGCATGCTCCACCAACTGAGGCAGCCAGGCGCCCCTATTTTTTTTTTTTTTTTTTTACAGAAGTACTACTGGTTCATGGTAAGTATTTTAGATTCTCCTAATTATTTACAAGGAAATCTTCCATAAATATACTGTCCTTAGGGTATGAATTCCAGTGTTTACATTTAATAAAAGTTTAGTTGTCCTTTCTCAAAATGTACATTATTGGCATTTCGTGGACAAAGATGATCGTGTATTTAACATTTTATATATATAATAAAATATGCCCTAATCACGGGTACACAACTTGATGAGTGCTTTAATCTTCTGTCCACTCAAGAGATAATTGTTGTGTCTGCACAGTAAACAAAATAACCATACCCCATGCTATGTAAACATTAGATATTATTACCATTTCTGTGTTCACAATCGTCCAATTATCTGAGTTTTCAATCTGAACCAATTAGCACCCTATCATTTTAGGATTCCTACAAACCTCAAATCAAAAGCCAAGAACTGCTGGCTACCAAAAATCCTTCTGCCAATCTATTTTGTTCACCACGCCCTGAGAAAAAAGTCAAGATTTTTATTAAGAATAACTTCGATTCAGGCCCTTGCAATAAAATCGACCCCACAGGCATAGCAATATTTTCCGTCTCCAGTGCCCTTGTTTTGCAAACCAGTAAAACTTTGTTTTTATATAACCCCCCTTCCATAACGTTACTCTTTTGACTTTACAGTATAAAGACTTATTCCTAAAGAAAAAGAAATTTCATGGCAAAATATTACATTGTGATTGGTATCACGAGAGGGGACTTCAATGTAACAACAAGCTTCCACCCAGACACCAATGTTCCTTTAAGTGGAATGTTCTCTATTGATGGGGAGAAGGGCAAGTTTTATTTGACTCGTTGCTAGTTAACTAAAATCTGTCTCATTTTGAAGTAGCAAAGATTCTTACTTGAAAGTAAATGTTTCACAACCTGTCTGCTCCTAGGACCACCTACTCTGCCTTACCTATAACCCCAAACCCCGAGTATCCCTCTCAAGTCATCAAGCACCATATCTCCTCCTTGCTGGTCTGCCCATCCCTTTGCTAAAAGGGAAAACACCTCAGCTCTTAATTTTTAGTGGACCTAGTCAGCGATTAAAGAAAGTGTGTGGAATCACCATGCTTGGGGTACTTGGTTTTTATTAACATATAATGTATTATATGTTTTGGGGTACAGATCTGTGATTCATCAGTCTTACACAATTCACAGCATTCACCATAGCACATACCCTCCTCAGTGTCCATCACCCAGCCACCCCATCCCTCCCATCCCCCTCCCCTCCAGCAACTCTCAGTTTGTTTACTGAGATTAAGAGTCTCTATGGTTTGTCTCCCTCTCTGGTTTCATCTTGTTTCATTTTTTCCTCTCTTCCCCTATGATCCTCTGCCTTGTTTGTCAAATTCCACATATCAGTGAGATATGATAATTGTCTTTCTCTGAGTGACTTATTTCACTTAGCATAATACCCTCTAGTTCCATCCACGTCCTTGCAAATGGCAAGATTTCATTTTTTGATGGCTGCGTAATATTCCATTGTGTATTTATACCACATCTTTATCCGTTCATCTGTCAATGGACATTTAGGCTCTTTCCATAGTTTGGCAATTGTGGACATTGCTGCTATAAACATTGGGGTGCACGTACCCCTTTGGATCACTACATTTGTATCTTTGGGGTAGATACCCAGGATGCAATTGCTGGGTCATAGGGTAGCTCTATTTTTAACTTTTTGAGGAACCTCCATACTGTTTTCCAGAGTGGCTGCACCAGCTTGCATTCCCACCAACAGTGTAAGAGGGTTCTTGGGGTACTTTAAAGCCTGATGGTCATGAGCCAAAGAAAGGAGACCTCTTCAAACCCTCTGATATTTGTATCCTTTGAGGAGCTGCCATGGCCACCATGCTCACGAGTACATACTCAAACCAGCCTTGACAGGACCACTAGGCGGAGAAGGCAAAGGGGAGAGAGGCTTCCTTACCAGAACTTTCTAAAGTCTTTCCACTCCAGAATTTACTAAAGGATCACAGGAAAAAGGAAATAATCCTTTTTCTGATATTTGGTAAAGGGAATAGTGGAAACCTTTCAACAGAACACAGAAAAGGTTAATAATAGTTGACTCCGAGCACTGACTCCAAGCTAGAGCCATGGAATTTTTAAAATTAAATTTTAGAAGGGGCCATGGAGGGATGCTGGGTGGCTCAGTGAGTTAAGCGTCTGCCTTCAGCTCAGGTCATGATCCCAGAGTCCTGGAATCGAGGGTCCGCATTGGGCTCCTTGCTCAGCAGAGGGTCTGCTTCTCCCTCTGCCTGCCCCTCCCCCTACTTGTGCATGCTCGCGCTCGCTCTGTCTCTCACTTTCTGACAAATAAATAAATAAAATCTTTAAAAATAAGTAAATAAAAGGCGCCATGGAGAATATCTGATCCAATGTCCTCACAATGCTGACAAAAAAATCAGAAGCTCAGAGAACAATGGACACGACCCGGCCATGGACAGCATCTAGCTCTCTTTCACATCCGAATGACCAGATTCATTTCCTGACACCTAGGTCTCAAGGAACCATAGAATGGATGAAAGAACTTTAAAGATATTGAAAGTACCTCTAGCATGGCATCACCTGAGAGAGATAGAAGGCAAGTCAGGTAGGAGAGCCACACACATCATTTTAAATGTTCTAGTAGCTTCAGAGGGGAGGGGGTGGGGGAATGGGATAGGCCGGTGACGGGTAGTAAGGAGGGCACATATTGCATGGTGCACTGGGTGTTATACACAACTAATGAATCATCGAACTTTACATCAGAAACCGGGGATGTCCTGTATGGTGACTAACATAATATAATAAAAAAACATTTTAAAAAAATGTTCTAGTAGCCACATTAAAATGGTAAAAAGAGACAGGTAAAATTAATTTTAATATTTAATCCAATATAGTCCATTTTAACATATAATCAGTATAAAAAATCAACATAGTTTACTTTCATACTACATCTTCAAAATCCAATAGGTGCTCTACATTCACAGCACATCTCCATCAGGAATACCACATTTCGGGGTGCCTGGGTGACTCAGTCGGTTAAGCATCCAACTCCTAACTTCAGTCCAGGTCTCTACTTCAGGGTCGTGAGATCAAGCCTCACATCAGACTCTACACTCAGCGCAGAGTCTGCTCAAGAGTCTCTCTCTCCCTCCGCCTCCTTCCCGCCCCCCACTCACACAGGCATGCACGAAATAAATACATAAATAAAATCTTTTTTTAAAAAAAGGAATACCACATTGCAAGGACTCAGTAGCCACATGTGGTGGTGGCTTCTCCATTTGGAAAGCACAATCTAGAATTTGAAGGTACAGACAAAAGAACTGCCAACACTTGAATGCTGGTTTTCCCTGCAAGTGAAAGAAAGAAAAAGATACCTAGAAATATTTTTCTTTTTTTTTTAATATTTTATTTATTTATTTGATGGAGAGAGAGACAGCCAGCGAGAGAGGGAACACAAGCAGGGGGAGTGGGAGAGGAAGAAGCAGGCTCCCAGCAGAGGAGCCTGATGTGGGGCTCGATCCCAGGACCCCAGGATCACGCCCTGAGCCAAAGGCAGCCGCTTAAGGACTGAGCCACCCAGGCGCCCCTCAAAATATTTTTCTTGACTAATGTGTTTATCTCCTCCTTGGACTCTCTGGCCTGCCTTCCTGGGACATAAACAGAGGCCTTAAGAGACACGAAAAATTGAATTTTCCCTAATTCTTCTCACTCCCTGTGCCCGTGATGCTGTCCGAAGCTGCTCTCTTGGCTGCCACTTCCACTTTCCCAAAACACTCCTCCTTCTTCAAGGCCCATCTTGGAAAGCCACCCCTACCACCACCACCACCTGAGAAGCTACTAAAAATGCCACTGCACCATCACTGGCTATGACTCACTCTCTTCTCTGAGTGTGCATGGCTCTGTGTCCTACCCCTCTTAGGACACTTTCTGCACGGCCTTGCACAGGCATCTACTTATAAACTTTCAGATCAAGGGTCCTCATGGCTGCAAGCACAGGTGTTCATCATGGCAACTCTCCCCGCCACCAACAAGCAGCCTGGATAACAGCTAGTATTCTACAACTTAGGACTTCTCCAGCAAAGAAACTTCTAATCCTGTTTTAGACCATAACCTGTTTGTAAACAACATAGCATCTATGGATATCAATGACTTCTCTTGCCTCCACCATGGTTTTCCAGACTCCCCTGAGCTTAGCCTGGTGTGGGCAGTGAAGAAGGCTCTCCTTCACTCCGGGAGGCAGTGCACATGGCAGAAACGGACATTGGAGGCAGGAAGATCTGGTTTCCAATCCTAGCTCTGCCACTGACTGCTTGTGTAATGTTAAGGAAACTTTTTTTCCTTAGTTAACTTAATTCTTCTGAGCTTCAATTTCTTCCAGATCTGTAGATAACGTCTACTTAATAGGATTATGTGGATTAAATCAAATACTGGAGATTAAAATGCCTAGCCCAGTCCAAAGCAAGCAGTCTGAAATTAATAGGCTGTTTATTGAGCAATTACTATCCACCACGTGGACTGCAAGTTTTATATGTTGACCTGTCTAATCCTCAAGGCAATGCTACAAACAAGACACTATTATCCCCATTTTATAAACATGAAACTGAGATGCAGGAGGTGTTATTTTGCTCAAGGCCACATAGCCAGACTGCAATGAAATCAGGACTAACACCCCAGATCTTCTGCCTGATTCCAAAGCCTGCGCCCTTAATCATGGCCATATACCGTGTGGTTTCAGGGGATGTCAGCCTGTACCAAATACCTCGGTTTCCTGGCTGTTCTGGTAAACGTAAGGGCAGTCAGTTAATAAGCAGTTCTTAGACCTGCCCCTTCATTTCACTCAGAATCTTCCAAGGCAGGATACACTCCTCTTTCCCAAGGACCCTAAAGCTATTCTGAACCAAACCAACAAATCCATATAATCCCAAATGCTCTTTAAAATTCTGACCTTTCCATTGCTTCTCGGCCTTTTAGCTAAGATCAAGTGTAAAACTCTGACCTTTCCACAGAACTTCAATGCTGTCTAAAGAGCAAATCATTAAAGTAATAAAAGTAACAACCAGGAAAACAAAGAGCATGAACACCGGATCCAGAAGGACCCATGAGATCAGCCAGCCCTACAGCTTCATCACACAGATATGGACACTGAGACCAAGAGACGCTGAGCTACTGCCTAAGGTCACACAGCTGGTCAGCAGCAGCGTTCACCCCCGGTCCCACATCACCTCCCACGTAACTGACTTGCAGTTATGATCCAATTTAAAACTCAAAGTTCACACTCTTAAAGGATTTGCAGCCCATTTTTCCTTTTTCCCAGTAGTTAGGAGCCTGTGACCTGTCACAGCTGCTGTGCGAGGGAAGAAAACAGAGCAGAAAATGCATTCTTGGTCTAGGAGAGGGAAAGCTGCCAAGGATCACCAAACCTCCAGTCCTAAAAGTCATATTCCACACTGATAGTTCAGAAAGAGTCCAGGGTGTCTAGAATAACAAAAACTTTAAGCTCCTAAAGGCGGGGTCTTCTCAAAGGAAAACCCATGTCTCTAGAATGATCTCCCGGAACATGAGCAGCTCACAAAGCCAACCCAATTAACCTCTGCTGATGAGTAAAGCCAGTACCTTTCCTGAAGTGCATGTTATCTACCTGCAGTGGTTTATAAATTTTCATAATTTTTATGAAAATTTGTTCTTTCATATTTATTATATACCCAGAGGCCAAAGGACAAGTGAGAATGGTTTTATTAACTGATACATAGGACCATTTTTGAACATATATAGATACATATTTCATGCCCATTTGAGACAAAAAGACTCATACTCCCTACCTACCTCTTCTATATAGATCTTTAAAGAATCAGTTAAGCCTCTGACTCATGATTCCAGCTCAGGTCATGATCTCAGGGTCATGACATCAAGCCCCACATCAGGTTCCATGCTCAGGGCAGAGTCTGCTTGAGATCCTCTCTCTCCATCTCCCACTCCCCCTGCTCACACACACACTCTCTAAAATAAAATCTTGAAGGAAGGAAGGAAGGAAGGAAGGAAGGAAGGAAGGAAGGAAGGAAGGAAGGAAGGAAGGAAGGAAGGAAAGAAAGAAAGAAAGAAAGAAAGAAAGAAAGAAAGAAAGAAAGAAAGAAAGAAAGAAAGAAAGAAGGAAAGAGGGGCGCCTGGGTGGCACAGCGGTTAAGCGTCTGCCTTCGGCTCAGGGCGTGATCCCGGCGTTCCGGGATTGAGCCCCACATCAGGCTCCTCTGCTATGAGCCTGCTTCTTCCTCTCCCACTCCCCCTGCTTGTGTTCCCTCTCTCACTGGCTGTTTCTATCTCTGTCTAATAAATAAATAAAATCTTTAAAAAAAAAAAAGAAAGAAGGAAAGAAAAAAGAAAAGAAAAGAAAAGAAAAGAATCAGAACACTGTGAGAAATCTGAGTAACTCCAGCTTCTATTCTGCCCACAGTACTAGGGAAGTGAGCAGGCAGGGATTATAAACTAGAACTCTTTGGTGGCAACTCATCTTTCAGTAGGTCAATTCTCAGTGACAGAAAGCAGGGCCAAAACCTTAAATACATGAGGGAGAATAAACAACCTGAAGACCATTCGGTACAAATACGACAGCTGCAAATGATGAACCAATCGGCAGTGCCTGGGGGGCCACAGTGAAGAGATCCTGAGATCACGACCAATTTTAGGGAGAAAGATCATCTTGACTGATTAGCCATGTCTGTCAAGGACACCAGGCTAGGAAAGTGGGGATGGGTGGGTCAGTCAATCAATCAACAAAAGGGAAGGAAAGGGAGGACGGGAATTCTGGTGGAAATGACCGTACACCATTGAATATGGTGACTTGCGGGAATGATACATTTGGAAAACATCTGGAATGACAACAAAGGCATCAAACTATAAAAGAAGTTCCTGAGAAGACACAATAATAGAAACAAGGACAAAACCTTGAAGAGGGCTAGGTTTAGGAAACAGGACAAAGAAGTTGCAGGGTGGGGAAAAAAACTGACAATAAAAGAAAATTCAGTAACATAAAGTTCAAATGAAGAAAAGATTTAAGTGTTCAACAGTTAAATGCCACAGAAACATGGAATGGCCTGAAGGCAGAGAAAAAGACATCTGTGTCGACCGGAAAGTGGCCTTAGTAGAATAGCTGGGCTGGAGCCATGGAATCGAGGCTGCTGAAGTGGAGGGAGAGAGGCCACCAGGCTGAAAAATCTGGTAGCAAAAGTAGCAAGAAAAGTTGAACAGGAGCTCAAGAAACCACCCAGGAAGTACATAAGAATTGTTAACTCTGTGAACATCATCAAGAGGCAGTGGACAGAGGTCTGATCATCTCTGCAGGGAGGGGAACAGATCAGCAGATAGGGATTCTCTGATGAGCAAAAGCGACTGATGGAGCCAGAGCCCGGGCTGCAAAGGGGATGGGACTGAGGAGGGAAGGTGGACGAGTTTCAAGAGACAAGAAGGGGATCAGCAGCTCCCGTCCAACAGCCTCGACCCGGAGTACAAAGGCACTGAGAGAGGGAAAGCCAAGGAGGTGGGATGGCAGCCGGAAGAGATGTTCAGCGTGTACACAGAGCCCTCAGGGGAGTGTGCTGAAGGGCAGCGAGAGAAGAAGGCAGACGCTCCCAGGAGTAGTGAGGCCGAGAACAGGGCCCACTAGGCCCACCGGCCCGTGTCAGTGTCAGGACTCTCCAGAGCAGTCCTCAGCATCTCTGGGGAGAGCTCTGGCTTGGGGGACAAGAAGCTGAGGGACTACTGCAGGAGAGGAGCCCTGGCTGGCTGTGAGCGCTCAGGGGACAGAAGGGAAGTCAGCAAGAGCCAGTGGTTCTTGGGAGAAACTGAGGGACTGGAGAGCACAACCCAGAATATGTGTGGGGCTACCCTTCCCCTTGCCGGTCAAAAGGAAGAAGAGTTTCTTCTGCCAAAAAGTACTTATAATAATTGGAGAAACCACTTCTAGAAAGTGCAGTTGGTCAAGGCACCCCTAGGAGATAAAGGGCGGGGATTCTGGCAGTGCCTCAGTGGGGAAAGAGACACATGGAAGAGGAGAGAGAAACATGCCAGTCACCAAGGCTTTTTCTCTATCTAACTCTTAGAGAATCAACTCTCTGGGTTCTGGAGAGGGAGGCACCACCCTGGCAACACTCAACCCAGAACTCTATTCCTACCCATCTTGCTTCACTTTCGTCAGGTTTTAGCTCAAAAACCCCTCCTTCCGGGAGGACTTCCGGGACCCCCAGATCAGGTCATGTTCTCCCTGCTCTTCCCCACAGTCACACACATGCTGGTCGTCTCCTGGCAGGAGGGTCTTGGGTACCAAGACCTCGGTGCACGGCTCATGATGGGCACTCAATACATGCTTGCTGGAAGATACAAGAACAGGGGCCAGTATCACATATGACTAAGTTCTGTCCATTGTGGCCTCACACAGGAGAACAATTACAAACTGCTAAAAAGGAAACCCAGCAGCTATACTCATATTTGTTTACCTTTGTTGAATGGTGCTTCCCCTATATAAACAAAACCTAGAAATCAGTTTTAAAAAACAAATCTTTGAACCTTGTCTCAAATCACACACACACACACACACACACACACAATTTGAGCTGAATTATAAACCCAGATGTGAAATCTAGAATTATAAAGGTTTCAGAGGAACACACAAGAGAATATCTTTGTAACTTAAGGGAAGGCAAAGATTTCCTGGAGAAATCAAGAAAGCAGTAATTATAAAAGAAGCAATTAGTTAGACACTGTCCAAGTCAAAACCTGCTCAAAGATACCATTAAGAAAATAAATAAGCAAGCCACACACTTGGAAACAATATTTGCAAAACAGATATCCAGCAAAAGACTGAGATCCAAGATATGTAAAGATGAATTATAACTCAATAATAAAGACAAAAAAAAAAGCTTTGAACAGACACATCGCCAAAAAGATATGCAAATGGATAATCAACATATACAAAAGTGCTTAACATCATGCAACATCAGGCAAACACAAGTTTAAACCACAATAAGACACCACTACACACATAACAGAATTGCTAGAAATATAAAGATTGACAAAAGCTACAGGTAGCAAAGTGGAACAACATGAATTGCCCTCCATTGTTAGTAGGAATGCAAAACCTATTTGCATTCCTATCTGGCAAAATGTACGGCCATTTCAGGGCACCTGGGTGGCTCAGCTGGTGGAGCCTCCAACTCTTGGTTTCCACTCCGGTCATGATTTCAGGGTCATGAGATCAATCCCCATATCAAGCTCCACATTCGGTGCGGAGTCTGCTTGCGATTCTCTCTCTCCCTTTGCCCCTCTGCCCTTCCCCCAGCTCATACTCACTCATGCTCTCTCGCAAATAAATAAGTAAATCTTTTTTTTTTTTATTTAACATATGGCCATTTCTACATGCTGGGCTACCTCCTAGTCCCACGATTCCATTCCTAGGCATTTATCCCCAAGAAATAAAAACCTTCCATTCACAAAAAAAGAGTTAGTCAAGAATGTTCATAGAAGCATACTCATTTAACCAAAACTAGAAACAGGTCGGACATCCATCAGTGGGAGCACAGGTAAACTGTGGTAGAATCACTCGATGGAATAGTACCTCGGCGGTAAAAAGGAACAAACTACTTGAGTCACAGGACAGCAGAGATGAATCTCAAGAACATTTTCAGTGAAAGAACCACCAATCAAAATGATTCCATTTATGGAAATTCTAGAACAGGAGGAACTGATCTTTAATGGGGAAAAAAATCAGACTGTTGGTCACCACTGGGAGAGAGAAAAGGGACCAACTGGGAAGGGGAATGCAAGAACCTTCTGAGGTGTTGGTAAGGTTCCGTATATGGTATGGATTTGGGTTACACTGACACCGGAATTTGTCAAAGCTCAGCAAATACCACCTCAAGATTTACTTCAAAAGAAGAAAAAGGACAAAAATATTAATGCTGCTGTTAATGGTATGAATGCTGAACTATTTAGGGGAGAAGTTTGCAGATTTCTGTGATTTACTTTGAAATACATTTTAAAAAGATAGTTGGTGGATGGATGGATAATAAGATGACTAGATGGAAAGATATGTTGATGTTAATGATAGAATCCAGCCAGTGGATATACAGCCATTCACTTTAAAATCTTTTTAACTTTGTTGGATGTTTGAATTTTTTTCATAATGAAATATTGAGGAAGAAAAAGAGCAAGAAAAGTTTCCAAAATTCCCTGATTTTTTTTAAAGATTTTATTTATTTGAGAGAAAGTGCGTGTGTGTGTGAGCAGGGGGGAAGGGCAGAGAGGAAGAGGGAGAGAACGTCAAGCTGACTCCGTGCTGTGCACAGAGCCAACTAGGGCTCAATCTCACGACCCTGAGATCATGACCTGAGCCAAAATCAAGAGTCAGATGGTCAATGGACCGAGCCACACAGGCACCCCTAAAATTCTCTGATTTTTAGATGTGATCATGACATAGGTTATATAAGAAAACGCCCTTACTCTGAGAGATGCGTAATCAAGTATGTAGGGGTGAATGACAAGACGTCTTGAACTGGATGAACCAAATGTGGCAAACTCTTGATGATTACTGGGGTTTGGCTGATCACTTTTTTTTTTCTCTTTTTTTTTTTTTGGCAGATTTAAATTCTTCTGATTAAAGAAATATTAAAAGAAATCCCTAAGAGGCAGGGCCTCCTCGAAACAAGTGTGTATCTGCTTAAGAGTTCCCTTGAGGCTAACAGGGCTTTAGTCCAACCACCTGGGACAAAACAGGGTTTTGATTTAAGCAGACGATGAGTGCAGAGCCTACACGCGCAGGAAGCTTCCCTTCTCACACTCTGAAGCTCGCGTCAGCTGCACTCGGCTTGTTCCCACATGGCCTCTCAGGGTCCCACGGCCAAAAAGCAGCAAGCTCACATATTTCACTGGAGTTTCACTGTCTTCTCAAGACATCTATTAAGTACCCTGTGAATTTTGGATGAAACCCGACAGCTGTGCTAAACAAATCTTCCCAAGGCTCTCTCAGGCATTGCAAAAACAACCAAACCTCTTTAATCTAGATCTTAGCACAATAACTGTCCTCGACCCACCACCACCTCACCCCTACCCAGGATGGCTTTGCTTGCATAGCACTCGGTGGTCACTCATCGTATCATTTGTCCCACAACATTAAAAACTGCTTATTGCTTATTTGCTGCCCAGACTAGGCTCCCCTTTTTTCTGGGGGGGGGGGGTGAAGGGGTGGGTGGTGAGAGGGGTGTTTTGCTCACTCTTCTATAACCAACTAAGCACAAGGTCTGGAACACCTACATACTGACAAAAATGTGGTTTTTTTGTTTTGAAGGTTTTTTTATTTATTTATTCGACAGAGATAGAGACAGCCAGTGAGAGAGGGAACACAAGCAGGGGGAGTGGGAGAGGAAGAAGCAGGCTCCTAGCGGAGGAGCCTGATGTGGGGCTCGATCCCAGAACGCCGGGATCACGCCCTGAGCCGAAGGCAGACGCTTAACCGCTGTGCCACCCAGGCGCCCCAAAAATGTTTTTGGATGATTAGATAACCAATTTGTAGAACACGTAGAGTGTACAGAAATTTTCCACATGGTCTCACTCCTCCCTCGACCCTACAAGCTAAGCAGGACAGAAATTACTAACCCTCTTCCCATATCCCAGTGCGGGAGTAAGGCCAGGGGCCTCAAGACTCGGTCAGCCTCAATCAGTGGTAAAACCAGGACGAGGGCTGGTTTTGCTGACCTCCCAAAAGATGTTGTTTTCATCATATCTAGTTCCTTTCTGAGGAAAATTCAAGTTAATCACTCAGAATGTGAGGCCGTTTTCCTCCCACAATCTCAGAGCTTGGAGCTGGGGGTGGGGTGGCCTCTGACTGTGAACGGTACCCAATGAGCATGGATCTTACTTAGAAAGCAGGGAGAGCCTGAAGTTGGATAAATGCCACCACCCATAAAACCCCAGATGTTTGGCTTGATGTTTCAACATGTTAAATGTCTCATATAATTAATTAAGGTGGAAAGACAACAGTTATATTACTATACACCCTGTCAGTTTCCACCAGCCAACTGACATCAACCACTGCACATGTATTAATTTGTTTCATACGCTCTCCTTCCACACATGCCCTTGTCCTCATTTTGCATAAATAGCCATGAAGGGCTGTGTTTTCACAGCCTCTTTCTTGCAGATGATTAGGGACTGGCTAGGAGTACCATGAGCTGTCATCTTTGAGGTCAGATTACCCCCAACTACAGTAGTTCCTAAAAGACTCCTGCTTGCCTCTCAGCTTCAAGTGTGGGGAAAGAACTGGAAGTTCTGCATGAGCCTGTAAATAAAACACCAGCCATCGGCTCAGGTGTACCGCCTACACCTGGGTATGTGGGCACCCACCCCAGCCGTCGATTTCAGCTTTGAGTTTCAGCAGGTGAACTGGCAACAGCTTGAGTGGGGCCAAAGGTCCATGGAGCAGGTCTCCAGGCACAGCTGCCTTCCATCTCCTTCAGAACAGCATCCCCACATCCCATCTCTGGGGTACAATCCTGTTTTTATGTCCTACACGAAGTTACCAAAAGGCCTGGGAGCTGTCAAGTGCCTGGTGAATTACTGTGAATTACCAGGTACTTCACAGTGTTTATAGACGTCCGACAGCCTTGAGCCCCAAAACTTGGAACTGAGGTATCTTGAGTCTCCATGTCAGATTTTTTCAAGGCCAAGGGCTCCCTCTGTCAAAGTCTCTAGGGGCTCTTCTTTCTCGAAACACGGACCTGTCTCCTGCTACGGATAATGGAGAAGAGATGGCTTCCACCCGTTCTCTCCTGCCCCAGACTTCCCACCCGATACACCATTTTCCACCTGCGTAGCCACAGAAAGGAACACTTTGTCCTTCAAAGCAGCAAGTGGCAGAGCAAAACACGCAGACAGATCTGAATCCAGGAGCCAATGCCTCATTCGGACAGTGAGGCTTTTTTTCCACCACTCGCTCATTAGCCACCAACTTGATCATTAACTCAACATTCCCCATGCCCCACTGCTGCTTGCTCGAGTTCTCGAAACCTTTGGAATTTCAGCTGATACCAGAATTTCAACAGCTGTTATATCCTCCATCAGAAAAGATTTACTATTGCTAATCTACATTTTTTTCTCTCTGCCTCTAAGGAGCTTTTCAAAATTTGAGCCAAATCTCCTATAATGTCATTAAAGTGAAAGAAAAGTAATTTAAACAATGAGTGGAATGATTGTAGAAAAATTGCCTTATTGCACTAAATTTATTCCTCCATGTACCATAAATATTTTCAAACAAGCATTTGATTCTTAGAGACTGAAGTCACTATTCAAGACACCCCCTACTCCCCCCAGAAAAGGAAGAGGTTGAATTTTGAGTTTAATTATTACCACAGTTGAGCAGCTGCAACAAAATTATTTCTCTGTGCTGTGTTCATAATTCAGTATGTCAAAATTGCCTCTGATTTCCTTAATGATTTTTCTCTATTTCTCAGATGTTTAGCTTAAAGGGAAAATTTTTAAATCACCTCTTTCCAACTATACTCTTTCAATATATTCTTCTCTACAGCAATTAAAGTTTACTGCTAGGAACTTTATATGGATCGTGTGAAACACAGTCATTCCATAAAATACGATGTTATCAGATGTGTTAACAGCAACCCGCTTACTTATCTCTGAAGAAATATCCTGCTTTATATCGATTGCCCAATAAACAATAACGGAAAATTCAGGTTATGCTTTACTTGACAAACACACAAAGATTTCTGGCATAAAGAAACCAAGTGGCAGAATTTTTTTTTTTTTTTTGGTTTATATGTTTTAGCTAAAATCAGAACTTGTTAAACCCCTTGGGCTTCTGGAAGAATGCAAGGATTTAAAGAGCATTTCTTACTGGACCTCCCAGATGCTGGCAGAGGTCTAGGGAACGAGGAGGTGTTGGGAGAGAACAGACAGATATCCACACATGATGGGTGTTAAGTCCATTCTTGATTTCTGGTAGAAGATAGCCCTTCTTTACAGAAAAAGAAAATTCACAAAAATAAAATTCTTGGCTCTGGATAATCTTTTTTTCATCTCCCATCACAGAAGAAACAAATACCATACAGTTCTATCAGACCAACTGACAAATGGGGCCTTGGCCTTTTTGTTCATCAAAGTATAAAATGTGGACTAGATTTGTATACCTTCAAAGGTAACAAGATGAATCATTAACATTTAGAAAGTGCTATCATTTATTAAGCACTACGTGCTGGGCAGAGATCTCAACTCTGTGGAGCAACTCACTTAAGCTTCGCAATGACCAAATGGCATAGAAAACACTTCAGACCTGAGGTTGTGAGTCACACTGCACAAAGACCCCAGAGGCCATAAAAGTCCAGCCACGAGAGCCACACAGAGGCATTCACAAGGGAGAGGACGTGGGTCTCCAACTCTGACCCTCTAAGCAGCCTGAGGGGCCAAGGCTAGGCCTCCCCCCCGCCGCCCCAGCTTCTCCCAAATTCCCTCCTTCCTCATTCTCCAGCCTCTGCTCTTCCCCTGTTTCTTTTTCTCCTTTTTTGTGTTCACATTATGTTATGCCTCAAATCCTTCAGGATCAATGGTGGAGACCGTTTCCAGCCAAGAACAGTCTAGGAGACAAAGTTCACTTAGAGACACACCAGCAGCAGGCCCGGGGTACTAGTAATTTTGCCCTCTGCAACCAAGGGAAAAGTGAAAACCCCTCAAATCCCTCCCCAGAAGCTTTCTCACTGACTAGAATCAGGTCATAAAGCCACCCCCCAGCCGCAAGGGGCGCTGCCAAGTCAAGGGTCTGGCTTCTTGGTCACTGTAGTGGGCACCAGGCAAGAGAGATGGGGTTCGGAGAGTAATCCGAGGGGCCACCCAACAGAATCTCTTCTTAAGATAATTCTAACAAAATAAGGTAGATTTATGTATTGTCTCCATAGTACAAGTAGTTACCATGTGAAGGGTTAGTGAAAACTCCGGTGGGGGGAATAATAGGTTTTAAGGATCCACCATCTAAAATCATGCATGTTTATTTACCCAATTAGAGGGGAATCACTGGTTCTAAAGCGCTGGCACCTTCAGACCAGCGATCAACATAGATGCCACAAAGTCGCACATTCCAGTATCGCTGGACCGGATGTCACGGAAAGCTACAATCCAAATGGAATTCAGAATTCATAGGTGCATGGGAACTAGTTGGTCTGGATTATTGCATGGTATTAACGCATGCGCGCGCACACACACGCCTCAAACAAAATGAAGCAGCCCAAGCGCAGACTGTGCCTTGCACCTGCTCTCATCATTTCACCTGCTGACCGAAGGGTCCTCATGTGCCTGGTGAGCTGGATGCAGAGACCAGCCTCATGCTGCCAACTGACTCCAAACCAGAGTTTCATTCCGTTCTTCCGGCTGCTTGAGCAGACGCCCCGTGCCGGTCCCTTTCCTGTGCAGCCTTCCAGAACGGCTTTCCAGGATGCAAAAGACACAGAAATCTTCCTGGACAGAGTAGATCATTTGGTCTTACCTACCCTATCTTCATCCTCTGATAATCCTGACCTAACATTCACAAACTACACACTGCACAGCAGTACGTATGTGCACTCCGACGTTTGCCCACATGCGGATTCATTCACGCCGCCTCACAAAGCCCCCGCTCCGTGCCAAGTACTGTGTTGGGTGTTCAGGTTAGAAAGAAAAAGTACGTATTCCTTGATAGAAGCACACACGTATTACTTCAAGATTTTATTTATTTGAGAGAAAGCACGCGCACACACAGAGAGAGAAGCAGACTCCCCGCTGAGCAGAGGGCCCGATGTGGGACTCCACCCCACGGCCCTGATCATGACCTGAGCCGAAGGCAGACACAACTGACTGAGCCACCCAGGCGCCCCAGCACACTTGTATTACTTCCTATCTCTACTTCTTGACATTGGTGCTCAGGAAAAGGGGGCCGTCCTGCCTCGTGAAGACACTGGTGGCAGTGTGCACGCACAAGCCAGAAAGCAGGTGGTAGTAAGGGGCTGGAGGTATGGAGGTGGCAGACAGAAGAGGCAGCCAGGATAGTTAGGAATATTGGTCACATGGAACCAGTAAGTAAATATGAAAATTAAAGCCAGTTTTCTCACTCTAAGTAGGGATTTGTAAAGAAAGCTATAGAAACATCTGAGGTGTTAGATTGGAATTGGTAGTATTGGCATGAACTGATGGGTTTTTAATATATATATAGAAATACTTTCTCTCTCTCTCTCTCTCTCTATATATATATATATATACACATATACAGGTAGGCACATGTGCACGCACACGCATGTGTGTGTACAGAAGCAATGAGCACGATCAGATCAGTTTCGCAAAATCATCCTCCACCAAAAAAAATCAGAGCTGTTTGGAAAGAAGTTGATTTCAGGATTGGGGCAGAAAAAATACCAGATAAGCCTGGAAGCACTTGTGTCAGAAAAGAAGGAAATGCCTAGTAAATGACGGGAATATGTCAAGAGTACATACAGGGCTAGCCTGAGGGAGCTCAACTTGAGAACAATCTGAGGATTAAAATGATAGCTAATGATAGAACCCATTGGATTAAACAGAACCATGGTTCATACTGAAATATACATATAAATGGAGAAGGGAGTGCCTTTTTTTTTAACAGTAGAAAGCAGTGTCTACAATAGAAATGAGGGAAACTGATCGTCCCTAGTTGGTAACGGTGGTGGTGGTGGCTGCAGGTGGGGCTTAACCATGGATACCGAAGCTGATGGGTGATGTTTTGATGGCGAACAGGTTAGTGGGATAATACCAAAGTATCTCCCCATAGTCATCAAATACAAAGGAAAAATGGTGACTTCAGTGGAGACATCTCGCAGATCCCAGACGATCAAAGTTATCCCCACCAGTGATAAGATAGGTTGTCGTGTGTCTCTTGACAAGATGCATCAGGAAGAGCACAGCAGCATTTCTGTGGTTTCCCCCCAAAAGTGCCCAGCCTGAGTCAACTCATGAGAAAATGTTGGACGGACAGAAGGACGGCCTACAGGATGAAAGTTCCATCAAGGGGATGAGACACAGGGAAGAGAGAAGGAACAATTCCAGATTAAAGGCTACTAATGAGATGTGGTAACTAAAGATGGTACATGTTCCTAGATAGGATCCTGGGCCAGAAAGAAAAGGTATTGTTCCAACACTTGAGGAATCAGAATGGGGCCTGCGGGTTGCAGGGTGTCTTGTATCCATCACGACCTCCTGACTGGGATGCCTGTACCATAATGTGGGAGGAGAGGCCCGTTTGGGGCAGTATTAGGGGTGATGAGTCATATCAGACTGAGAGGTGTGCTGTGTATGTGTCCACATGCATATAGAGAGGAAAAGAGACGGGCACCAGACATTGAGGTGAAATATTTACAATGGGAAAACCTTGGTGGGGTGAAGGGGATACAGAATTTGATTTCGTGCAGTCTGGCTTGGGGCCAAAAAGGTGAGGAGGCTTCCAAAGCAGGAGTACAGGTGTCGGGGTTGAAGGGTGAGGAGGCAATGGGGAAGCGAGGGGCCAGGGATTTCAGGTGGGCGTTCGGCAGATACAAAGCCATATCGGTGTGATGGCAGGGGTGCTGGGGGGACAGTGCATGGAGGGAGGGTGTGGGCTGGGAGTGGTCCATGATTCGGGGCAGAAACCACATCATCAACAGTCTGGTGTGCCATGCTTCGAAGTTTACACCTTGTCCTCTTGGCTAGGGATGACGTGGCACGTCTCCCCCACCCCCACCCCGCCTCTCCCTACACGTGTCCAACATCACCAATCACAGCACTTTAGTGCATGCACTTCAGACACTCACTGCCAACCACCTGGAAGTGGCATGTAAAAGAATCGTTTGCCTTCCCTACTCCAGGCAATGGGAAGCTCCCAAGATCGGCAACAGGAGGCTGCTAAGAGTGTTTGTGCGCTGAACCAAGCTCAACCGGGAGAGCAGTGAGTGCTGATCAACAAAGAGCCTGCGGGCACCGTGACAGAGTTAGGGCCCCTGCAGTAGTCCCGTGTGCCATATAAATGCGAGGCGCACACCCCAGTGACGTCGGAATTGGGTCAGACTCCAAGCTTTGGTCTAGTCACTGTCAGAAGGCATAGGATGGTGGAGACAGCACTTAAAGTATTCTTCAAACAATGAAATCTAGCGGCCAGGGCCAGCTAAAGGTTGTGCCGAGGGGCCAGCGAGACCCAGAAGAAAGGTCTAGAGTGGGAGTGAAGCAAGCAGACGGAGAGAGATGGGAGCTGTGCTCGCCTCGGCAGCACATATACTAAAACGGAGAGAGATGTGAATTTAACTCACCTTGAAATTCCACGACAACAAGTTGCAAACAGATGCCAGCAGGACGGTAATACCTAGAGGCCCTTCAATTAGTCATTCCCTGCAACGTTAGATGCTCAAAGATTATTGAAAGGTGATTAGTCTCAGTTTCCACATCTTAGGAAAAGATACAGGATATTTAAGAAGTTAACACACACACGTGCACACACACAGACCCATGTGTGCACAGGGAAGTAAGACACAATTAGGAAGCATTCCGCCCCAGGACACGGGCAGGAAACCGGTTTGAGAAGCCGGTGAGCGCTGGGTGTAGTAAGAAGCACCAGACAGAACGGGTTTCCACCTCTTTGCCAGGCTTCTGTGGCCTTGACGAAAATGAGAGGATTGAACAAGACAACGCCTTCCAGCATAACAGTGTGGGCTCCAAACTTGCCTCTCAGAAGAAAATAACAGGGAGATGTGGCCAAGAGATCTTGCAATGAGCACCAGAAAGTCAGGCAAGATCCTTCCTCGAGTGGATCCGATGAGGGTAGCAATTCACATCGTACGCAGACACTTGGTAATACGATTGAGAAAACTGAAAACACATTGTAAGTGTGGGAGTGGGGAGTGGACAACATTCTGCTTTAAGATGCAGACTGTTTTTGAAATAAAACTTTAAAACGTGTCATAAAAAGCAACTATTCCTCAGGGGAAAGAGTGGCCTAAAGTGTCTTTGATTCTAACTGTGGGAAAGACTTTCATCTGCACGCTTTACGAGGTTAATTGTAACTCTCCCCCAAGCTCAGAAACCCTCTTCTGAAGCTTGTGGTTGTAATTTTACACTCTGCATGATAAACCTTCGTTTTTCAACAGGCACATTCCAAAATGTTAAAGCTTATGGCTCAGAAAGCAGTCAAATGAGCGCAAGTTGATAAGAAGCTCTCTTCTTGCTGGCCCACATGCACACGTGCACACACGGACACACACGCGCACTCAGCCTGCCGACCGCCAATACACCCAGCCGAAGTCCTTGATCTTCTGGACTCTTCTAAGTGATAGAACTTCACCAGAAAGGACACCACACACCCACACTGATGGGGAGCACTTAGCACAATGCCCAGCACACAGCAATCCCTCAAGAGCTCTTAACTATTATCACCATCATCTTCTCCTTTATTATTAAAGGAACAAATTATTTATTATTGCTGATGAATCATAACTCTTGTTAGTATTTACCACTCACTGAGAGAGTTATTCCCTCCGACCGAGTAAATGAAGCACCCCTATGGAACGTCATTGTGGTCGCCTTCTTTTACAAACAGGATGAGATGGGGAAGCCTGGGTGACTCAGTCAGTTAAGCGTCTGCCTTCAGCTCGGGTCATGATCCCAGGGTCCTGGGATCGAGTTCCGCATCCAGCTCTTTCCTCAGCAGAGAGCCTGCTTCTCCCTCTGTCTGGGGGCTCTTTCTTGTGCCCTCTGACAAATAAAATGTTTTAAACAAACCAAACAGGCATGAGACAGACAGCATAAATGTGTTTTCTGTACAGATGGGAAACCCCACCATATTGTTTTTGACAATTCTTTGATCTACAAGACCTCAACTAGAAACTGTGGTTCGTACTTTCTTCCCAGCTGCTAATAGGAATTAATCTCCTGCTATACTTTCACGGCTTAGAGCAGGCTAATAAAAATGTGTTATCATTTATTGATCATTTACCGCATGCCAGGCAGAGTGCTAATAGCTTTTCTGCTTATGAACTTACTTCATTTCTCTGCAGCCCCATGAGATGCCCCTGCTGTTCCTCCCAACTCATCATCTGCGTGGGGTGTCTGAGGCTTCGTGAGGGTCAGCCATCCAAGGTCATTCATTCATTTCAGGAGATACAGAGCTGGTAAGGCATGGAACGCAAACGTGAAGCAGGTGTTTCTGTATCCAATGTCCATGTTAATATTTTCTGCTCAATTATAATTACTAAATAAAGGGTTCTTAACTCTAGGGTCCTTAAACGAACGTTAGGGGATTCTTGAGCCCCTAGGAATTGTATGGAATATGGTGTGTGCGTGTACACATTTTCCTTGGAGAAAGTCTGAAACTTTTATCATATTCTCAAGAGAATCCATCTAGGACTTACTAAAAAAAAAAAAAAAAAAAAAAAAAAGAACAGATTCATCTTTATATTCTGTGCCACCATTAGCATTCTTGTCTCTGACACCAAAAAGCCATGTCTAGCACATGATAGGAACTCAACTACCAGTTACCCAAGTGGCCCAATTCTCTCTGCTCCTTCCTTGGTCACTTCCTCCCGTAGGGATGCAATGAAGTAGATGCAGTTCTGGAAGCTCTGTTCTTTAGCCAGGCACATACGAGAGCTCCACTCGTACGGTCTTCCCAAGGCCCAGCCTTTCCCACTGCTGCATTTCACAGCCACACATGATGAAAGAGCACATGGGACCCCATCCTACCCTCTTGTCCCAGAAAACCAGACATCTGCTTGCCCTGGAGGATTAGCCAGCTGAGGAGGACGGAGACATGCTGAACCGCCTGGCAGAGCACACCTGGCCCTTCCTGCCCGAGGACAAGCTCCACTTTCAGGGCCAGCCAGCAAGTAACCCTCCGCTGTACAAACAACCTCACACTGTAATAAAGGCGATGGGGCAAGGTGAGCTTTTGAAATACACGGGCTGGTTTTCTGTGTGCAGCCGCACTTACAGGGGCTCTACTTTCGAACGGAACCATGTGTGGTGGCTATGAAAATAATCATTATTCCACTCTGGGCATGTCTGCTGGGTGCCAGGCACTGTTCGAGATGCTTCTACCCATCATCCTACAGTCTGCACAATAGCGTAGGCAGATGTGATCAACATTTTGCAGATGGGGAGCCCAAGATCCTATTACAGGTTAAATAATTTGTTCAAGAGCGGAGATCTAACCTCGTGTCAGGCTAACAGCATCAATCCTTATACGCCCCTCTCTCTTCAGGCTGCCACTTTCTCAAAATTACTTGTTTTTTAAAGTCTCCCTGAGTTGGAAAAGAGGAAAGACTTCTTAAGACAACTTCAGCATCAGCTCACAGCACTCTGCTAAAACGGGATAGCATAGAATGTTTGCTTTTTACCCATCACAAATGAAGTCGGAAAAATTAGCATATTTCTTTTTTTTTTTTTAAGATTTAATTTATTTATTTGACAGAGATAGAGACAGCCAGCGAGAGAGGGAACACAAGCAGGGGGAGTGGGAGAGGAAGAAGCAGGCTCCCAGCGGAGGAGCCTGATGTGGGGCTCGATCCCATAACACCGGGATCACGCCCTGAGCCGAAGGCAGACGCTTAACCGCTGTGCCACCCAGGCGCCCCTAGCATATTTCTTAAATCTATTCTGGATGCCTTGTGAAAAGCCATTTTTTGAATGTCTACTCTTCAATTACATTCAACAAATACAGATTCAAGGCACTCAGCTAGACAGTATGGAGAGATCCAAAAGACGTAATTCCACGCCCCTCCCCCACGGATACTCCAATCCACGGAGCAGATTAATACACAAACTGTTCAATCTACTACTAAAACAAGACGAGGAGAATTTCGTAGCATACCAATGGCCCTCGGAGAACAGAAACATGAACACACATGTGTTCTTGAAGCAGGGAGGACAGGAAGGGATGCGATCAATTCTGACTTCATGAGAAGACAGCCTCTGAGCTGAGAATGGACAGGCTTGTGTGTGTCAGGGATGAGTGGGCAAAAGCGAAGAGGGCTGTGTACAGCCAACAGAAGAATCCAAGCAAAGGCTAAGGCACGAACAAGCACAGGGCACTTGATGGGAAGGTCTACTGCTCCACAGGCTGGAGCGCTTGGCCTGGGGATTACGCTTGGAAGGGCTGGCCGATCTGCTTAGTTCAGTGAAAGCAATGGGGAGCTCAAAGAAGGATTTTTGGATTGAAAGAATGACCTGACCCACTCAGTTTTCCACGAAGATTAATCTGGCAATAGTGTGCAGACTGGGGAAGAAAGAATCTAGAGATAGGGAGAGCAATTACAGTTGTCTGCTTATGAAATGCTGAAGGCCCACACAAGGCGTGGAGACAATCAAGGGTTCACTCAAGAGCCATTTCACGAAGACTCAGTGATACACTAGGTCAGAGAAACAAACGCAAATCCGTCACCAGCAAAGGTGGGGAGGGGGGTGTTCAGAATTTAAGGAAAGGAAAGGATGTCGGTTTCTTGACCTGATGGAGTCTGATCAGCTCAAGTGTTTACACTTTAGGACTAAAAAATTAGAATCATCATCAAGCTGAATTTTCAGGGAGGCCTGAACTCTGGGTTATTCTAGAGTCTTGTTCATGCTCTGAGGTTGCTGAGCTCCTTCATAAAGCTGTTTTCTGGCACCTTCTGGCTTCAAGTCTTGGAATCAACAGGAGGAACTGAGGCTTTGCTTGGGCGTGCGTGTAAGCATACGAACGCTCAGGGGTACAGGGGCGCGCAGCACACGGCTGTGGGAGGTCACATTTGGAATCTGTAGTTTGAAAGGAAGCTTCAGGAGATGAAGTCGAGTTTTAGCAGCTCATTAATCCTCCAGACCCACTGAAACTGGTGTGTGTGGCTCACTAAACACCCAGCTCGCAAGGAAGGCCTGGCCCGAAGGCCAGTCTGGTCCCAGCTTCCCGGCCTGAGCCACGGAGGGAGGGGGGCGGGTGCACCATGCTAGGACTCAAGGAAAGCTCCCACCCGGGCTGGCCCCAGCTTGCTTGCCTTTTAAGATTTTCCAGACACACTAGTGCTCTTCAGCTTACTGGCAAGTCCCTAACTTTTGAAACCCATATTTTTCTAATATGAATAGCACTACATTTGATTTGTGGGGAGGGGTGTATGTATAGTTTTTATTCCAAAAGCCAAACCCATTTTTGAAAGGTTGGAAAGTACAGAAGTATAAAGGGAAAAAAAAATCAATCAGGACTCTAGGACATATTCATGGGTGCGGATTTGATATTTGACCAAATTTTGGTATATTACCTTCCAGTCTTTTCCACCTGCATTTTTAACATAGTTGAAAGATTTTCACCTTTAAAATGTGGTTACCCCAGTAGAGCATTATCTAAGAGCTAAGGAATAAATAGACTTACGGACTCGTGAAATTCAAATCTGACCAGCTCCTAGCCCAACACCTGACAGCAGAGCAGCTGTCAAGTGTAAAACCAACTTCAAAGTCTTTCCTAAGAACCTCGGGAAATGGATATGATGACATCTACCAGAAATCGCTTTAACAGAAATGCTTCTCCTCCATGCTTTCGGTTCTTTGTGACTGTGATAATTAAATGGCTTGCTAATGGAAAAAAGGGAAGGAGCAAAGAAGACACCATCTCACCCACCCCCATTCGCAGCCATCAAATACCCTGGACCGTTTTCCTAACACCACTCCTAACATCACAGCTACATTAGGACTGTATTTCTACAACCACTGTAGCAGTAAGCAAGGCTAGTGCACACGAATTTCCCAGCAAGTCTGGAAACTGAGGCACACATAATGCAAGGGATGCGCCTAAGGTCATACGGGGAGTTGCTGGCAAAGCCACGACTGGAACTCAGGTGTCCCGCCCCTCCCTTTCCCAAGGGGCCCCCGAAGCAGACCCTCTGAAGAAGGGGCCGGACTCAAGCTCCTCACACAGAGTCTGGAACCCTCTCTGAGTCTGTGTGAGGCCAGTCATTTCAGTCATTTCCCTAGGCCGTCAAACAAGAATAAAATCCACTCTCCCTTTCCTGCCTCCCCATATTTCTCTAACGTATTGTCAGAATTGATATTCGCAAGTGGGCGTACTCACTCTGGAGCACCTGGTATGTATCAGGAGCTCTACCAAAATGTCCTCGCAGCTAATCCTCACGGCAGCCTCGCAGCGAGGAGCACAGGCCCAATTTTATAAGTATTTTTTTAAAAAGAGGAACTCGGCGGCTGACCCCAGCTCCTGTGTTAAGTGCCAGAACCGGGACTCTCCTTCAGCCTTGCCCAACTCTCAAACCCTCTCCTCTACATTTTGCCACACTCCAAGTTGAGAGGCCTCTGGCTCCTGAAGGCTGAGTGAGCTGGACTGTCCTCACCAGGGCGGGGAGGACACCCTACCCCATCAGACTCCCTGCTCCAGCCCGCTCTGAGAACCCACCAGGGGGCAGACCCCTCTCAAGCTTCACCCCTGCACCCTCAATGAGGCGGGCAGGGCTGCATGCTGAGGACTCAAGATTCTCGCTCCCAAGGGCAGCCTGAGGGGTGGGGACACAGAGCCCTGTCCACCCCGCTCAGCCCAAACTGGCCGCAGGCCACAAAATGAAGATGTCCAAGCAATGACGATACAACCTGCCTCCAAATTTGGAGAAAATACAAACCTTGTAACGTGATAGACCAAGACCAGAAAATGAATTAAAGGAAACCTCATTTAAAATGGAGTTGAGGGGCACCTGGCTGGCTCATGCCGGTCTTGATCTCAGGGCCATGAATTTGAGTCCTGCATTGGGTGTGGAGTTTACTTACTTACTTACTTAAAATAAAACAGAGTTGAGAAATCAGAAGGGGGAGCCCTGGTGCCATACCTGTAGCCCTTTGCAGAACCAACAGGAAAAGAGGTACTTTGCATTCCCAGCAGAGAGAAGCCTAATCTTTACCACCCCAGCGGATTTTCTCCTTGCCTGGTAACAGCCCAGCCAATGAGAGACGGACACAACTCAGCCCATGAAAAGCCACTACACTTCAAACTCCCAGTTTATTACAATGAACTTTCTGTTTATAACAGCCTTCCCGATGTCCACCTTTCCTCTCTAGAAGAGCCTTCCTCCGGTTTGGGCGTGGCTCAGTTAAGAGGCAGACTCGGTTTTGGCTCAGGTCATGGTCTCAGAGTCCTGGGATCGAATCCCACATCGGGGCTCCAAGCTGAGCATGTTGTCTGCTTGAGATTCTCTCTCTCTCTCTCTCCCTCTGTCCCTCCCCCACTCATGGGTGCTCTCTCTCAAATAAATACATAAATAAATAAGTAAATAGAGCTAGCCTTCCTCTCCTTTGTTCTCTGAACTCACCTATGGTTTTACTATAGCCCATGTGTCCTGAATTACAATTCCCTGCTATTCCCAAATAAACCCGTTTTGCTGGTAAAATAGCCGGCGATTTTATTTTTAAGGTTAAGAGTATATAACATCAACACCGGAGAGAAAGCAATAAGCACAGAGGTGGACAAGGCTGATTTTCTACTGAGATAATTTTTTCACCAAAGCCATGCCATTCTGCTGGATTTAGAAAGGTCTGCCTTAAAAAAAAGTAAAAATCACGAAAACAAACGCAAAAACTGCCTTTGAAGGCGCACTAAGCAGTACCTTGGCAATCTTTCCATAATTCATTCACTGAACTTCTATATGCCAGCTCCGTGATAGTTTCTGGAGATACAAATTAAAAGCTAGGATCCTGGGACGCCTGGGTAGCGCAGTCGTTAGGCATCTCCCTTCGGCTCAGGGCGTGATCCCGGCATTCCAGGATCGAGTCCCACATCGGGTTCCTCCGCTGGGACCCTGCTTCTTCCTCTCCCACTCCCCTGCTTGTGTTCCCGCTCTCGCTGGCTGTCTATCTCTGTCAAATAAATAAATAAAATCTTTAAAAAAAAAATGCTAGGATCCTCAATCCCACGGCGCTCAGAGTCCAGTCAAGACCAACAAGTATTTACACTCCCCGGTAACTGCTCTGATGGCTGTATTTACATAAAAGCTCAGTGGGAGCACAGAAGGCTGAGCACTAAATCAGGTGGAAATCAGGAAGGGCTTCAAAGAGGAGGTGGTATTTGGGCTAAGGAAAGCTAGCCCGAGGGACCATTAGCAGAGAAGACATCCAAGAAAAAATAAAAACAAGAGCAAAGGTACAGAAGTGTGAGGAATATCAAGGTATACTCCCAAAGTTACACTAGTCCTAGATTCCTGGGACGTAAGAACGACAGGTGAGAAGCGTTGCCGATGAGGCTAGCCGAGGTGGCAGGGGGACCTGGAAAGGCCTTCAACAACACACAAAGGAGTTTTCATTTGATGCTATAGGTGACCGGGAGCCCCAGATGAGCTCCCAGCAGGGAAGAGAAGACCACGCATCTTTAAAAGATCACTCTGGCCACAATGTGAAGGGAGACAGTGGGGGCCGGCGGGGCGGCACGGGGGCTGTTAGTAAGTACTGTACCAGTTCCATCAAGATTCATGGGATCCTAAAGCAGGCTGGGGTGTCAGGAGTGGAGAACAGGGACTGACGAGAGAGACGTTTGCAGGTAGAACTGCCCGGACTTGCACACTTCAGTGTTCACTGCTGTTAATGAACCAAGGCAAGCCTCCCTTTAGCAAGTATTTCCAATGGAAACCCAGATGTTGGAAATTTAATTACAAACAGTGGAGTGATCATAGCTGGATTGTGGATAGGAGGTGAGATTCATTTTGTCTGCCGGTTTGTCAGCTAGCAGAGCCGCAGCGGACTTGGGTCAAGGGCTCCCTGACTACACCTTTTGGCACAGCTGCCCAAGGAAAGGCTGAGACCTTGCAGCTCAAAATGCAGCCCCGAGGGCCTCCTGAGAGCGGCAGAGCTGGGAGTTCTAGCAGCCGCCCCACTCTGTCTCTGTCTCCCCTGCCCTTTCGGTTCCGGCAGCTGCATTCCAAAGACTAATGAGAACAAGGTGCAACATGGTTTAACAATCTTGATACATTCCTTAGCAAAATATAATTTCTTTCAAAACACATAGACTGCATTACAGTGACTCCATCAGGCAAGACACATGTCAGCTTAAAAGAATGAGAAAATTTGGCAGGTATGTGTAACGTGTCGATAAATTAAATGAAGTTTATTTTCACAAAACCAAATGGTCAGACTTGCTCATAGTTTCCTACCAAGGAATAAGAATTACTCCCTAGAGAGAGTAATCAAAGTGTAATTAGACCAGTCCGGGGAATTTTTTTTTTTTAACATACTATCCTTTCTTCACACATGATTGCTCCTTCATTTTTAGCAAGGGTCCTTAACTCAAAGAAATAGCAACAGGCTTTTCTCGGTTTGGGTCCTTCTGTGATAACATGCAGCCATAAAACAAGTTTGGGGGGGTTTAAGGCAACTGGTTTACATGGCTAAGTGTCCCTCACAATGTACCCATTCATTTGTTCATTTAACAAATAACGGCGTTGCCTGTTGGTCTATTTGAAATGCAGGCAGACAGAAAATCTCTTTGCCTAAAAATGGCAATCATTTTTAGCCCCTGGGCAGGAATTTACCACTCTGAGGGTATTCCATCAAGGTCTTTTGGAGTGAAAATTTTTAAGTAAGAACTATTACATCAGGGTGACTCCCTCCATATTTTCAGAATGTAGTAAATGGTCAAAGAACAAGAGAAGCAATGAAGGAAGGTAGATAAAATTTTAAAACAAATCAGACTAAAGAGAGATGGTATCTGCCTCAGAAAAAATGGCATAGAAAACTGACCTTACAAAAGGTAGTGACACTTTTGTTTTCCTGTGGCCTAACAGAATTGATATCATCTTCTCCAAAAAAGAATTCTCGACCTTGTTTATAAAGATTGGAAAAAATTTTACCCAGGAATATCTGCGAAATTTCAGTAAGATTCAATAGTAAGAAGTGAGGGGAACAAAGTTGCCACATACCGTTGTGCAGGTTGTGTACTGCACAAGGATGACAGGCTGACACATCTAAGGAGCTACTGTTCATTTCAGAGACACTGTCAGTTTGTATATTTTGACAATGTCTCAGGAGACAGTAGTGAAGGTATTGTTCTAATAAGCTCAGCATGACAGTTTTCTGACAGATGGAAGTAAAACGCATTGGGGAAGGGGTGCCTGTTTCTAATTTGCACAAAGGATTCGTATGGGCTGAGAGTTGCTGTGATGCAGAACTTACGATTACTGGGTGAAACACAACTCAAGTAATTCTTTGGGATGAATTGCTACTTTGAATCAAATTTCCAAACCAATGTCTTGCACACAAGCACTCCATAAATGTTTATTCAATACGCAAAAAAGCCACCAAGATGATTGCCAGGTGCAGTCAGCTCAGGTGACTAACCAGGATGTGACTGAAGGGAGTGTCGTGATTCCATCACTATAGAAGCCAACAATCCCGGCACAGGGAAGAAACGGGACCATGAGACCACACACCACACCCACCCCTCAACTCGGGGCTGGCCCCGTGTTCTCTCCCCCTCCTCCTCACACCCAGAAAAAAAAATGAACTCCAGGATGGCAAACTTGCAGGACCACAGCAGTGCAAAGAGCCTCTGACTGGGTACGACTAATAAACCTTTACTATAACTAGTGAGCTTTCAAGGGTTTGCCGCCACAGCGCCGACTAGAGTTTCCTGACAGATACAGTAAGGCAAAGCCAAGTGACCCACTGCCCCGTTCCATGCACTCTCAGGTCGCCCACCTGCCATGACCGCCTGCATTCAGTAACGCTGGGGCTGTGGTGAGGGTGGTAAAGGAAGAACACTCCAGAGTCTTTTCCTCAGGAGCACCTGGGTGGCTGTCGGTTAAGCATCTGCCTTCGGCTCAGGTCATGACCCTGGGGTCCTGGGCTCAAGCCCCACATTGGGCTCCCTGTCCTCCCCTAAGATGCTCCACCAGTTCCCCTCGAGAATGACCTCAAACTTAGATTTGCTCTAGGTCATTTGCTCTAAGAGCCCTGAAATTTTGCATCTGGTTACTGCAGAGACCGCGGTCAGGTCCTTGTCATGTATCTGAAGGAACGGGATTTAGTTTCATTTTGCAACTTCCTGGGGACAAAGTGACTCTGAAAGTGTCGTTTATCTTCTGTGCTCATCAGTGTCCTCTTCAAAATGCAAATGATGGTATCTTCTCTTCAAAGGTAGTCATGAGGCTACAAAACGCAAGAAAAACATTTGGAAACAAAGCAGAGAAGGACAAAGACTAACAAAAGAACAGCATCCATTCAAACTTGCCTACATATCCTACCCTGAGTCACCCAGACCCTCGAATGTCCTTCCAAATTCTACGGACAGCAAAGATATTCCTAACTAGACATTTAGGAATGTCTTAGTGTGCGCGTCTTATGTTAGGCTATATGCACAAGACTAATAAAATTTCAGCTTACATCTGTGTAGCAATCTATACTTTATTATGTTCTTCCATTTACATTAAACCATGGCACAGCTATGCATTTTTATATGCAGAATGTATATTTTATAAAGCACTTGGGCTTTGGATAATAACGTATACACTAGATGCACGCTCATTGTATATAACTAGGAATACAATATTATTTAAATTATTACATAATGTATATCGCTGTATCTTTACTTTTATAACATATCCATGGCCATATTTGTAATTTATATGATGGTGAGCACTTTGTCAGGCATAAAACCCCTAATTAAAACTAGACTCCTATGGGAAAATAGGATTCTGCTTTATGATGATTCACTTTACGCTGGTTTCCAGATCACATAGGCTCCTCAGACTAGGGTCCGACCTGAACATAGTTTATGAAAACAATTATTAAAGAAAGGTATAAAAGCCTTTGGTATTTTGAACTCTTCCCCCATGGAATTCCCAAGTTTTTTATTTTCAAAAGGGAGTAAGATCGTTTGACTTTAAGTGCACAAGAAGTTATAGAATGAAGTTATATTGATTATAATAAGGCATGAATCATCTCTCCCAACACCTATCATTACTTTCACGGAAAATGGCAAATATCCCACCACCCTCCTTTTAATGGAATCCTCTGAGAACGGCTTTGAGACAAGAAAATTAATAAAATAAGTAAAATGATGCAGAAACAGAACATTCCATGCCTCTTTCCTTTGCTACCCTATTCTCTTCAAGTGAAACTGGAGAGCAGACTCATCTGATACTAACTGGCTAATTCAATTTAGCCCAAACTGAAGTCTTATTTTATATATTAATACAGCCTACGCTGATGTTTATAAAAAGCTGAGAGATTTTTAGGTTATTGATGTTATCTGAACCTTAAGTGCTCAAATAGCCAGAGTTATTAATGCAGATTTATCTTCGAGACCTCCAAAAATATACATTTAACTTATAGAGATGACCAACTCATAACTAAAGAACACTAACTATAGGAAAATTTACTTTTTTTAGCCATCATGTGCACACCCACACACCCATCTCATTCTTCAAATGTTTATCTAAAAAAAAAAAAAAAAAAGAGCCTGAAAGCACTAAACGACTCAGAAGCTACATGATCACCAAAAGAACCTTAAGTAGAAATCAAATTCACTTTGGGCCACATTGGAAAAAAAGGTATGAATCTGAACTATGTCCCTCAAAGATTCTTAGCATGCAGGTGGTGCGCAGCTTTCTACAGAGTATAATTTAAGGGGCACGATAAGCTCTTGCCCGTCCTAAAGTAAACTGCACATCACGCCCAAAGTAGCCAACACTTAAACCATTGACCGCAACAGTTGGGGGATAGAGAAATGGGAGGAAAGGAACTTTTTTTTTTTTTTTAGTATATAACACATAGGAAAGGCATTTCTTTACCTAAATGATCTCGTTTAAATTTTAAAAGCCACTCAGGGAGGTATCCTCATCTCTGCTATACAGAGAGGATAGCCGATGGCTCAGAAAGATTACAGAACTGGCTCACAGCTGATTCCAGGTCACACACACACACACACACACACACACACACACACACACATACACACACAAAGGATTCATAGATTTAAATTCAAGGATTTTAATTTTTCTTCTATCAACCACCCAATAACCCAAGCCCTACCTCTTGTAGCCTTCAATAACAGGAATTTAAAAGAAAAAGCTAGTAACCAAACTAGCAGGAAGAAATTTAAACAATAATCCCATTTACAACTGCATCAAAAAGAACGAAATACCTAGGAATAAATTTAATCAAGGAGATGAAAGGCCTGTGCTCTGAAAACTGTAAGAAATTGATCAAAGATATTGGAGAGGACACAAATAAATGGAAAGACATTGTTTATAGATGGGAAAAAATGAGTATTATTAAAATGTCTGTAACTACCCAAAGCAATCTAGGGACTCCATGCTACCCCTATCAAAATACCAATAGCATTTTTCACAGAACTAGAATAAACCATTCTACAATTTATGGGGAGCCATAAAAGACCCCGAGTAGCCAAAGCACTCTTAAGAAGAATGGAGTTGATTTCAAAATACACTACAAAACTATAGTAATTGAAACAGTATGGTACTGGCACAAAAATAGACACATAGATCAAGGGAACAGAATTGAGAGTCCATAAATAAATCCACGGTTATGTGGTTAACTAATCAATGACAAAAGAGGAAAAAATATACAATGGGGAAAAGACAGTTTCTTCAACAAATAGTTCTGGAAAAACTGGACAGCTCCATACAAAAGAATAAAACTGGACCACTTTCTTATACCATGAGCTTAAAATAGGTTAAAAGTCCAAATGTAAGACCTGAAACCATAAAAATCCTGAAAGAAAACATAGGCAGTGACCTCTTCTTTTTAAAGATTTATTTATTTATTTTTGAGAGAGAGAGGATGAGCAGGGGGAGGGGCAGAGGGAGAGGAAGAGAATCTCAAGCCGACTCCCCGTTGAGCAGAGAGCCTGACGAGGGGCTCGATCTCACCACCCTGAGATCACGACCTGAGCCTAAAACAAGAGCTGGACGCTCAACCTACTGAGCCCCCCCGGCCCCCACACAGGCAATAACCTCTTGAACATCGGTCTTAGCAATATTTTTTTGGATCATTCTCCTGACACAAGGACAGCAAAAGCAAAAACAAACAATTAAGACTATGTCAAACTAAAATATTTTTTGCACAGCAAAGGAAACCAACAAAATGAAAAGTAACCTACTGAAAGGAGAAGATATTTGTAAACAGTATCTCCCACAAGGGGTTAATATCCAAAATATATTTTTAAAACCTCATACAACTCAATACACCAAAACACACACACACACACACACGCACAAATTCCATTTAAAAATAGGCAGAAGACCTGAACAGTCCAAAGACATGCAGGTGGTCAACAGTCACATGAAAAGATGCTCGACATCACTCATCATCAGGGAAACGTACATCACAACCACAGTGAGATACCACCGCACACCCATCAGAACGGCTAAAATAAAAAAGACAAGAAATAAAAAGTATTGGATAAATACTTGACGGTGGGAATGCAAACTGGTGCAGTCACCATGGAAAACGGTATGGAGGTTTCTCAAAAAAACTAAAAAGAGGGGCGCCTGGGTGGCACAGAGGTTAAGCGTCTGCCTTCAGCTCAGGGCGTGATCATGGCGTTATGGGATCGAGCCCCACATCAGGCTCCTCCGCTAGGAACCTGCTTCTTCCTCTCCCACTCCCCCTGCTTGTGTTCCCTCTCTCGCTGGATGTCTCTATCTCTGTCGAATAAATAAATAAAATCTTTAAAAAAAAAAAAACTAAAAAGAGAAGTACCACATGACCCAGCAATTCCAATTCTGGGTATTCACCCAAAGAAAACAAAAACACTGATTTGAAAAGATATACACATCCCTCTGTTCGCTTCAGCTTTATTTATAAGGCCCAGATATGGAAGCAATGTAAGTCTCCATCAAGAGATAAATGGATACGGACGTGGTATAAATACACAGTGGAATATTACTCAGCCATAAAGAGTATTGAAATCTCGCCACGTGCAGCAACATGGACTGACCTAGATGTGACGGGGCTACGTGACATAAGTCAGACAGAGAAGACAAATACTGTATGATTTCCCTTACATGTGGAACCTAAAAAACAAAAACAAAACAGGCTCAGAAATAAAGGGAACAAACTGGTGGTTCCCAGAGGGGAAGGGGTTGGGAGCATGGGTAAAATAGGGGAAGGGGATTAAGAGGTATGAATTTCCAGGGGCGCCTGGGTAGCGCAGTCGTTAAGCGTCTGCCTTCGGCTCAGGGCATGATCCCGGCGTTCCGGGATCGAGTCCCACATCAGGCTCCTCGGCTAGGAGCCTGCTTCTTCCTCTCCCACTCCCCCTGCTTGTGTTCCCTCTCTTGCTGGCTGTCTCTCTGTCACATAAATAAATAAAAAATCTTTAAAAAAAAAAAAAGAGGTATGAATTTCCAGTAATAAGTCAAGGGGATGTAAATTACAGTATAAGGAATATGTCGACAGTATCATAATAACTCTGCAAGGTGTCCGATGGTACAGCACTTATCATGGTGAACAGTCTGCAATGTATGTAAGCGTCAAATCACCGTGTTGTACACCTGGGACTAATATCGATGTCAACCATACTTCAACTGAAATAAACAAAAGTAGGGAAATCAATACGTACTTAAAGGTTATCTTATTTAACAAAGGCTCTCTGTTAACACGGTTACCCGAAAGGCCTGAGGCCTCAGCCTATTAACGCACACTGACTAATAGGATGGGACGTTTTGCAGGTCACTTGACTGGCTGAGCACTTTGTCAAGAAATGATAGCTGTAACTGAACTGGATTCCTGCTGGAAAAGAGGATTCCCCTTAGGCTAAGGCTTCTGGATCTCACGCTCACAGAGGCCAGAACCCAGCTGAACGGCTTCTGTAGAAACACAAGGGACTGCTAAATTTAAAAGTGGTCCGGGGCTGACGAAGGCCAGGAGTCTATGGCCCAAGCAAAAAGGGACGCATTAATAAAAGTCTTCCCCAAAATGCCAGGCACTATTTAAACCTCGGGAGAACCCTATGAGATAGTTATGATTGATCCCATCACCCCGGAGATAAGGAAATAAAGCTGGAAAGATTAACAGACTTGCCTGCTTCAGCCAGCGTGCTAGTTCCCTGGGGCTGTCCTGTCCCAACCAAGCACCGCACACTGGCAGGGTGCTGTCTAAAGGTTTAGAGGCTACAAGTCCAAACTCGGGGCATCGGCAGGGAAGGTTCCTTCTGAAGGGACATGAGGCAGGATCTGTTCCATGCCCCTCTCCTAGCTTAGGGAAGTCTCAAGCGTCCCCTGGCTTCTAAACACTGCTCTCTCTCTGCCTCCACATCGCCTCCGGCCTGTGTGTCTGTCTCTTCTACCAAGCACGCCAGTCATGTGAGATTAAGGCCCACTCTAATGACCTCAACATGCAACCTTGATCACCTCTGTAAAGGCCCTACTTCCGAATAAGGTCACATTCTGAGGTACTGGGTTAGGACTCCAATGTCTTTTGGGGGACACGATTCCACCCATCACGCACAGCTGTTAAAGAGACAGGCTGGCTCCAATTAACCACTCATCTACAAACCTGACCTTCCGGGGAGGCCCAGCCTGCTCGGGTGACAGAGCGCAGCCTCCAAGCGAGAGGGCTGGAGAGGCACAGGCAGCGGGAAGCAGGAGGAGGAGGGGGACAAGCACCTCGTGAGCACGTACCATTCCACAGATTTATTTTAAGAGCCGCCCCACACGTCTGCGGAGAGCTCTCCGTGACCACACCTGCTGCGTGGGCAGCGTTTGCTGACGTCCCGCAGGAAATGCGGGGCCCCGTCCTCCTGCGCCTCTGTCCTCAGCCTCCTGCCCAGTGGCTTGGCCAGATTGGGGGGGGAGGCGGCGCACAGACGGGTTCCTGTCATCACCGCAGTGAAAGCCATCACGCCAGAAGACCAGAGGAGAGAGGTTGCACAGTCGCATGAAAATACAGAGCCGCGGGACTTTCCTTCCAATACAAGAGGACCTCGGGGGATCCCAGGCTTTGCTGTGGACAGAATTTCAATGGAAGAGGGTAGAAGACATAAATAGAGAAGGTGAAGCCAACCGACACCTACTGAAAGCCTACGCTGGGGGCTCTCAGGGAAGCCACCACGCTCGATCCTTAAAATAACCGCATCCACGGGTATTATTATCCCCAAACAGGTGAAGAAGCTGAAGCTTGGGCAATTTCACAGGGAGGGATGAGACCAAAATCCTAACCCCCAACTAACTTAACTAACTATGAGATAGTTATGATCGGGCCACATCACCCCACAGATAAGAAAATCAAGCTGAAAAAATGATCATTATCCTAACCCCAAAGGTTCTAGACGGCACAGGGCTCGGGGAGCTGGCTCTCAGGAGGTAGGAAACTATAAAAGGAGTGAACCCAATTCATCTTCTCATCATGTGGGACCCGAACACCATTCCAAGAGTGTGGCCCAGCCTGCAAAAATCACAAGGAGCTTGTTCCGAAAAATCAAGTCTGCTCAAATTGACCACAGTCTAAAATAACGTACTCTAGCCAAACTCGAAGAACAACTCGGCAGTGTATAAAAACGGGCAATTTCTACAACCAGACGTCATCGCGGAGCCAGCGAGGGTGGCTGTGCATATGCGGGTTGTGTACGTGTGTTTTTACGTGCGCATTTCTGCCCTTACGCAGTTAAAACCCAAGGAACATTTTATAACAACAATGTGCCACGTATGTAAAAAAAAAAAAAAAAAAAAAAAAAAAACGGATGGGTTAAAGTTACTGTTTTCTTAGGATCTGTCTGGCACTTGACAGCCACGCACCAGTGCGCTATCTGGAAGGATTTAGGACCTCTGCTGTAAAATTATTTATTAGTTGTTATTTATACTACGTGCTTACTGGCAGACCACCCAGCGCTGTAACAACAGAGGCAGTCAGGCCGCATCTCTCCGAAAGAAGCCAAAGACCACAGGGGTTGCCTTTGGGTGTCACCACTGAAAGATGTGGCTTCCGGCAGGGAAGTATGTTCTCGGTTTTGAAGGTACTGCCATCCTTAGGGAGACCAAGTAAACGGAAAACGCCTGGTTTCAGCAGGACGGGGCTCTGTTCTGTCATCTGTAAAAGGGCGGGCAGCACTGAAAAATCTCTTAAAATCCCTTTGGGATCCTGGATTTTTTTTTTTTTTTTTTTAGAAGATTGGGATCTGTTAGCAGTTGCCCACTAACCTCTGGACGTGATCTGGGGCTAATCTCAGTGCCTGGAGCCTCAAGCTGCCAACATCTTTTTGACCCTCCCCATTTGGCTTGAGGAAGCTAATGAGACATATTTGAACACTCTTAAAGGCCTCAGAAGAAAAGCTCATTATCCGATGCTTAATTTTATGAAATATGTCAAGGTTGCTGTTCCATTAGACCATCCAAGAAGAGAGTTTTTCTTTTAGAAACATAGAAAGTAACTATAGTATGTTTTATGCTATTTTAAGTAAATAAGCAGAAAAATAAAGCAAACTTCTCCCCTCTCCCCCCTCCCCAACACACACACACACACACACACACACACACACACACACTCACACACACACTCACACTCTTCAGGAATTTGTGGTTATTTTCCTTGGGTGATTTATCTAAAAATGTCATCAACCTAATACAGATACATAAATATCTTCTCCTTCAGTACACAGGATGATTCCACATTAATCCCCTCATTCTAGTGGTCAACATCTCTCTCCCAGGCTGTGCTGAGATCAGCCAAAATCTCATCATGGAATCATTAACTCATTCAGAGAGCTCCCTGGTAGCCCAGCTCAGCCTCATTTTTCTGAGAGTGCAGTTACCTGTTCAACCATGGTCCTCCGAGTCTACTAACTGGCCTGGAACTTCTGATTCCAAGTCCTGCTCTCCTCCCACTAAGGCAGGATGTTCTCCCAGCTGGTAGGAGGCAACGCAAAGGGATGGGGCTTCCGTGCTCTTCCAGAAGCACTGCTCCTACTTCGTGATTCCCAAATCTGACCGCATTCCAATCACTTCTGGGGAGCAAGTCCTTCCCTTGGCCTAGTGAATCTGTCTACATTTCTGTACTCTTTTCAAAGCTCCTTCAAGGAAATCAGGTTTAGAAATTACTGCACGTTTGGGGCATCTGGGTGGCTCAGGTCATGATCCCCGTAGGATCGAGCCCCGTGTCAGGCTCCCTGCTCAGCAGGGAGTCTGCTTCTCCCCCTCCCTCTGCTGCTCTCCCTGCTCATTCTCTCACTCTCTTTCTCAAATAAAGTCTTTTTAAAAAATTACTGCACATTTATACTAAACACACAAGAATTCACAAGAATCAACTTCACCAACTTCTAGAGGCAAGAAGAGCACTGGAGGCAAGAGTGAGACTATTAAAAACGAAGAACATAAACACATTTTTTTTCTATCTTAGGAAAACGCAAAAGAATAGAGTTGGATGTTCCAAAGGATCACACTAGTCCCTAAAACAAAGAGAAAATAAGTGACAGTAATCAAAATAATAAGGACTTAAATCAGATATTTTTAAAATAAGAACATTTGAACAATTTAAAATTCATACTTTAATGACAGCTTTTCCTTTGAGTTTTTATATATGCAAATTTCCAAATATACCCAAAAGTAGAGATAATAGGTCAGTAAGTCCCCAAAGCTTCATCCGTTCTCCACGATTACCTAGATTTTCTCATACTTGCTTCACTAAACCCTTTTTCTTTGCAGAAGTAGTTTAAAGTAAACCTCAGAAATCACATTGCCTATTCTTAATACACACCTCTACAGAAGCAGCACTTCACAAAAGTCAACCTCCTTTCTTGATTAAAAAACAACAACAACAACAAAAACCCCTCAAATTAAGAATAAAGATCAAAGATGATGGCAGAGCAGGACCCTAGGCTCACCTAGCCCCCCCAAATACAACTAGATAACTATCAAATCATCCTAAATACCTCAGAAATTGGCGGGAAGATAGGCAGAACAAACTCCAGAACTAAAGGTACAGAAGAGGCACATCGAAGAAGATAGGAAGCGCAGAGGTGTGGTTTGGAAGAGAACAGATGGTGGCGGCCATGGCGGGGAGGCAGACGTGTTCACAGAGACCACAGGAGAAACAAGACTAGCACACAGGGGAGCACACGGGTTGATGAATCCCCGCAGTTACCGGCTTGGAAAGCAAGAGGGCCCGAATTTCCTGAGTCCTTGCGACCAGTGGGGCTTAAAACCTGGGGTTTTAAAGGTCAGTGTGCTTGGCTTGGGGAGAGCCTGGAGGCACTGCAGCTATCTTTGGAAAAAAGGCAGGCATAATCAAGCCGCAGACAGACGGCATAGAAACACCAATCCATAGGGCACCTGGGGCACACAGTGGGGAGATTATCTGCTCATCTCAGAGCACATCCCAGAGAGTCAGCATTCCGGGGGAGTCTCTCAGGAACAAAGGAACTGGCCACACCAGTTCCCTCCCCCACCCCTCAGCATAAGTACAGGACCACCTGCAGAAACCAGGGCAGCACCAATATTCGCTACCTAGCCTGCTTACACCAAGCCCCACGCCCCCTCGTGCTCTTGCAGAACCACCCCTCCCAGCCATGCTGGCCTCAGTCCCAGCACAGCGGGCCCTCTCCTGCAGAAGAATGGCCCAAATCCCTGCCAATGCCCTGTCTCTCAACCCAGGAGTTTTGCGAGGTCTCAGCTCCAGTGGCAACGGCAACAGGTCTCATTCACAAAGAGACCAGAGCACACCTGGTTAAAATGTGCTCTATTCAGGCCAGGGACCAAACACTACCCACAACAGGTAAAGACAGCGCCTGCAGATGACTGCCCTGAAGGCTAAAGCAGCCAGGACACAACAGCAGAGCACACACAGCACCCACTGGAGACCCTCCTGGAAGTGCCAGGCCCTGGGAGCCAGGCGACACTATGCTGAGGGCACTACAGGCCCTCTTCTTCATAAAGTCATCACAACAAGAGACTTATCTGACTTTCCTAACATAGAGAAACAGGCAGAGACTTAGACTAAAGGAGAAGACCGAGGAATTTGTCCCAAATGAAAGACCAAGACAAGGCCATGACCAGAGATGTAAGTAAAACAGATGTAACCCACATGCCTGATGGAGAATTTAAAGTAACGATCATAAGGATACTCACTGGACTTGAGAAAATAGTGGAAGATCAGTGAGACCCTTACAACAGAGATAAAAAAGGATGTGGCGAAGAGAAAGAACTCAATCAACAAAGTAAGAAACACACTTGATGGAACGAACAGCAGGCTGGAAGAAGCAGAGAAATGGATTAATGACCTAGAAGACAGAATAATGGAAAGTAATCAATCTGCACAAAAAAGAATGCAACATGAGAATAGACTTAGGGAACTCAGCGACTCCATCAAACGTAACATTCATATTATAGGAGTCCCAGAAAAGAAGACAGTGAAAAGAGGGGAGAGAATTTATTTGAAGAAATAATAGCTGAAAACTTCCCTAATTTGGGGAAACAAGCAGATATCCTGATCCAGGAGGCAAAGAGAACCCCCAACAAAATCGACAAAAGCATATCCACACCAAGACATATTGTAATTGAGGGGCGCCTGGGTGGCTCAGTCGTTAAGCATCTGCCTTCAGCTCAGGTCATGATCTCAGGGTCCTGGGATTGAGCCCCACATTGGGCTCCCTGCTCAATGGGGAGTCTGCTTCTCCCTCTGCCCCTCCCCCCACTTGTGCACGTATGCATGCGCACGCTCTCTATTAAATTAAAAATTAAAAATTTAAAATAAAATAAAAATAAAAATATGACACCATACACCTAAAACATGGGGAGGAGAGGAGTAAAGAATGGGTTCTAACTGAAACAACCATCAAGTTAATATAGCCTGCTCTATGCAGATGTTATATAAAAACCTAACCACAAATCAAAAACCACTAATAAATATGCAAAGAATAAAGAAAAAGAAATCCAAATGTATCACTAAAGGAAACCAGCAAACCATGAAAGAGAGAAAGACAAGAAAGGATCAGAGAAAATCTTCAGAAACAATCACAAAACAAGTAAAATGGCAATGGATACATATCAATAATTAGTTTGAATGTAAATGGACTAAACACTCTAATCAAAGACATATGGTGACAGATGAATAAAAAAACCAAGAACCATTGATATGCTGCCTGCAAGTGACTCATTTTAGACCTAAAGACAACTGCAGATTGAAAGTGAGGAAATGGAGAAGCATTTATCATGCAAATGGCTGTCAAAAGAAAGCTAGAGAAGCAATACTTACATAGGACAAAATAGACTTTAAAACAAAGACCGTAACAAAAGACAACACTAAATAACAATAAAGGGGAATCCAATAAGAAGACATAACAATTATAAATATTTATGCACCTAACACAGGAGGACCCAGATATGTAAAACAGTTAATGACAAAAATAAAGGAACTCATTGATAATAATACAGTAATAGTAGGGGACTTTAACACCCCACTTACATCAACGGACAGATCATCTAAACAAAAATTCAGCAAGGAAACCGTGGCTTTGAATGACACACTGGGATAGAACATTCCATCCTAAAACAGCAGCGCACACATTCTTTTCAAGTATACATGGAACATTCTCCAGAATAGATCACGTATTAGGCCACAAAACAAGCCTCCACAAATTCAGAAAGATCAAAGTCACACCATGCATCTTTTCTGACCACAATGTTATGAAAGAGTCAACCACAAGAAAAAATCTGGAAAGAGCACAAATACATAGAGGTTAAGTAACATGCTACTAAACAATGAATGGGTCACCAGGAAATAAAATATAAAAGTACATGGAAACAAATGAAAATAAAAACACAACAGTTCAAAACCTTTGGGATGCAGCAAAAGCAGTTCTAAGATGGAAGTTTCTAGCAATACAGGCCTACCTCAAAAAGCAAGAACAGTCTCAAATAAACAACCTAACCTTACACATAAAGGTGCTAGAAAAAGAACAAACAAGACCCAAAACCAGCAGAAACAAGGAAATAATAAAAACTGGAGCAGAAATACATGATAAAGAAACTAAAAAAATAAAACAGATCAACAAAACCAGGAGCTGGTTCTTTGGAAAAAAAATAAAATCGATAAACCTCTAGCAAGACCTATCAAGAAAAAGAGAAAGGACCCAAATAAAATCACAAGTGAGAGAGGAGAAATAAAAACCAACACCATAGAAAACACAAACAATTGTAATACAAACAATTTTAAGAGAATATTATGAAAAACTGCCAACAAAGTGGACAACCTAGAAGAAATAAAAACATTCCTAGAAACATAAACTATCAAAACTGAAACAAGAAGAAATCAAAAATTTGAACAGACCAATTACCAGCAATGAAGCTGAATCAGTAATCAAAACACTCCCAGTGGGCACCTGGGTGGCTCAGTTGGTTAAGTGTCTGCCTTCAGCTCAGGTCATGATCCCAGGGTTCTGGGATCGAGTCCCACACTGGGCTGTCTGGTCAGTGGGGAGCCTGCTTCTCCTTCTCCCTCTGCCTGCCACTCTGCCTGCTTGTGCTCGCTCTCTCTATATATCAAATAAATAAAATCTTATAAAACATTTAAGGAAGAGTTAATATCTATTCTTCTCAAACTATTACAAAAAACAGAAAAGGAAGGAAAATTTCGAAATTCATTCTATGAGACCAGCATTAGCCTGCCACCAAAGCCAGACAAAGACACCACCAAAAAAAAAAAAAAAAAGAACTATAGTCAGTATCTCCGATGCATACATATGTAAAATTCCTCAACAAAATGCTAGCAAACCAAATGTAACAATACATTAAGAAAATCATTCACGGGGCGCCTGGGTGGCGCGGCGGTTGGGCGTCTGCCTTCGGCTCAGGGCGTGGTCCCGGCGATCCGGGATCGAGCCCCACATCGGGCTCTTCAGCTGTGAGCCTGCTTCTTCCTCTCCCACTCCCCCTGCTTGTGTTCCCTCTCTCGCTGGCTGTCTCTATCTCTGTCGAATAAATAAATAAAATCTTTAAAAAAAAAATCATCCACTACAATCAAGTGGGATTTACTCCTGGGTTTCAAGAGTGGTTTAATATTCACAAATTAATCAACATGATACATCACATCAGTAAAAGAAAGGATAAGAACCATATGAGCAATTTTGATAGACACAGAAAAAGTATTTGACAAAGCACTTCATTCATTAAGTAGGTTTAGAGGGAATGAATAAAGTAGGTTTAGAGGGAATGAATAAAGGCTGTCTATGAAAAACCCACAGCTAACATCATCCTCAATGGGGAAAAACTGAGGGCCTTTTCCTAAATGTCAGGAACAAGACAAGAATATCCACTTTCACCACTTTTATTCAACATCGTACTGGAAATCCTAGTCACAGCAATCACACAGAAAGAAACAAAAGGTATTTGAATTAGAAAGGAAGAAATCAAACTTTTACTATTTGTAGATGACATGATACTCTATGTAGAAAACCTAAAAGACTCCATCAAAAAATGCTAGAACCGGGGTGCCTGGGTGGCACAGCGGTTGAGCGTCTGCCTTCGGCTCAGGGCGTGATCCCGGCATTATAGGATCAAGCCCCACATCAGGCCCTTCCACTATGAGCCTGTTTCTTCCTCTCCCACTCCCCCTGCTTGTGTTCCCTCTCTCGCTGGCTGTCTCTATCTCTGTCGAATAAATAAATAAAATCTTTTAAAAAAAATGCTAGAACTGATAAACAAATTCAGTAAAATTGCAGGATACAAAAATCAATGTAAGAAATCTGTTGCATTTTCTATACACCAATAATGAAGAAGAAAGAGAAGTTATGGAAACAATCCAATTTACAATTGTACCAAAAATAATAAGATATCTAGGAATAAACCTAACCAAAGAGGTAAAAGACCTATACTCTGAAAACTACAAAATCACTGAGGAAAGAAATTGAAGAGGACATGAAAAAATGGAACGACATTCCATGCTCATGGACTGGCAGAACAAACATTGTTAAAATGTCTATACTACCCAAACCACTCTACACATTCACTGCAATGCCTACCAAAATACCAAGAACATTTTTCCCAGAACTAGAACAATCAATCCTCAAATCTGTAAGGATCCATAAAAGACCCCAAATAGCCAAAGTCTTGAAAAAGAAAAGCAAAGCTGGAGTCATCACAATTCTGGTCTTCAAGATCTACTGCAAAGCTATAGTGATCAAGACAGTATGGTACTGACACAAAAACTGACACATAGATCAATAGAATATAAGACAAAATCCAGAAATAATCCAGAAATTAAGCCCAGAAACAAACCCATAATTATATGGTCAATTATTCTCAACAAAAGGGGCAAGAATATGCAATGGGAAAAAGACACTTTCTTCAACAAATGGCGCTGGTAAAACTAGACAGCAATACACAAGAGAATGACTCTGGACCACTTTGTTACACCATACACAAAAATAAATTCACTATGGATTAAAGACCCAAATGTGAGATCTGAAACTGTAAAAATTCTAGAAGACAGCACAGGCAATAATTTCTCTGACGTTGGCCATAGCAACATTTGTCTACATATGTTTCCTGAGGCAAGGAAAACACAAGCAAAAATAAACTATTAGGGCTACCTCAAAATAAAAAGCTTCTGCACAAAAAAGGAAACCATCAACAAAACTAAAAGACAACCTACTGAATGGGAGAAGGCATTTGGAAATGACATTTATGATAGAGGGTTAGTATCCAAAATATATAAAGAACTGATACAACTCGACACCAAAAAAACTCAAATAATCCAATTAAAAACTGGGCAGAAGGCATGAGCAGACATTTTTCCAAAGAAGACAAACAGACAGCCAACAGACACATGGAAAGATGTTCAACATCACTCATTAGAGAAATGCAAATCAAACCTACAAGGAGATATCACCTCACACTTGTCAGAATGGCTAAAATCAGAAACAACAAGTGTTGGGAAGGATGTGGAGAAAAAGGAACACTGTGCATGGCTGGTGTGGATGCAAATTGGTGCAGTCACTGTGGAAAACAGTATGGCATTTCCTCAAGAAGTTATAAATAGAACTACCCTATAATCCAGTAATCCCACTACTGGGTATTTACCTAAATACGAAACACTAATTTGAAATTATATATGCGCCCCTGTGTTTATTGCAGCATTATTTACAATAGCCAAGATATGGAAGCAGCTCAAGTGCCCATCAACAGATGAATGGATAAAGAAGAGATGACCTACATACATACAACAGATTATCCGGCCATAAAAAAGAATGAAATCTTGCCATTTGCAGTAACATGGATGGAGTCAGAGAGTATAATGCTAAGTGAAATCAGTCAGAGAAAGACAAATACCATATGATTCACTCCTAGGTGGGATTTAAGAAACAAAACAAAGGAACAAAGGGGGAAAAAAAAGAGAGAGAGAGAGATAGAAACCAAGAAACAGATTCTTAACTATCAAGAACAAACTGACAGTTACCAGAGGGGAGGTGGGAGTGGGGGGTGAAATGGGTGATGGGGATTAAAGAGGACACTTATCGTGATGAGTAATGTATAGAATTACTGAAACATTATATTGCACCTGAAACTAATATTATACTGTATATTAGCTAACTATACCAGAATTAAAATTTAAAAACTTAATAAAATCCGGGTGCCTGTCTGGCTCAGTTGAAGGAGCATGTGACTTTTCTTGGGGTGGTGAGTTCGAGTCCCGCTTTGGGTGTAGAGATTACTTAAATAACCTTTAAAAAAAAAAAACTTAAAATCAAAAAACAATAGGGAAAACATATTGCTGGGAAAACTGGATATCTACATGCAAAAAAATGAAGCTGGACCCTTGCCTTACATCATACGTTAAAAGTAACTCAAAACGAAATACTTAAGTGTAAAAAACAAAAACCATAAAACCCTTCAAAGAAAGCATAGGGAGAAAGCTTTGTAACAAGGGATTTGACAATGATTTCTTGGTTTTAACACCACAAACAGAGCAACAAAAGACAGGTAAATTAGACTTAAATTTAGAAACTTTCATGCATCAAGATATACTATCAAGAGAGTGAAGAGAGGGGCGCCTGGTTGGCTCAGTCGTTAAGCATCTGCCTTCGGCTCAGGTCATGATCCCAGGACTCTGGGATCAAGCCCCGCATCAGGCTCCTTGCTCATCAGGAAGCCTGCTTCTCCCTCTCCCATTCCCCCTGCTCGTGTACCTTCTGTCACTCTCCTAATCTCTGTCAAATAAATAAATAAAATCTTAAAAAAGAGAGAGAGAGAGAGAGTGAAGAGAACACCCACGAAACAGAAAATGTTTGTAAATTATTTTCCTCTGATATGGAATATCTAGAATATATTTTTTAAAATTCCTATAACTCAACAAAATGGCCAATTAAAAAATGGGCAAGGGACTTGAAAAGAGGTTTCTGGAAAGGACATACAAAACTGGCCACTAAGCTAGGGAAAGATGCTCAGCATCACTAGGGAAATGCAAATCTAAACCACAGTGAGATATCACTTCACACCCATTAGGATGGTTATTATTTTTATAAGTCTTTTTTAAGTAAGAATTGGTGAGGAAAGGAACTATTTGCTGTTCTAAAATAGAAATTGGTCAAGTAGTGGGGCACCTGGGTGACTTAACTGGTTGAGCAGCTGACTCTTGCTTTTGGCTCAGGTCGTGATCTCAGGGTCCTGAGATCGAGCCCCACAATGGGCTCCACGCTCAGCACAGAGTCTGCTTGAGAGTCTCTCTCCCTCTGCCCCTCCCCCTGCATACACGTGCTCTCTTAAATAAACTCTTAAAAAAAAAAAGTTAGTGACGTAGAGTGAAACTCTGGAAAGGGACAAAGGAAAGAGAACCTAAAAATGTTTAGAAGAAAGGAGTACGTTTTCAGTCCACATTCTCTAATACTCCATCTTCAAAGTGGAACCTCTGCGCATTGCTCATGGGAACGTAAAATAGTGAAGCCTCGGCAGAAAATAGTATGGAGGGGCGCCTGGGTGGCTCAGCCATTAAGCGTCTGCCTTTGGCTCAGGGCGTGAGCCCAGGGTCCTGGGATCGAGCCCCGCGTCAGGCTCCTTGCTCAGTGGGAAGCCTGCTTCTCCTTCTCCCACTCCCCGTGCTTGTGTTCCCTCTCTGCTGTTTCTGTCAAATAAATAAATAACATCCTTAAAAAAAAATAGTATGGAGGTTCCATAAAAAGTTAGAATTACCAAATGCTCTAATTCTACTTCCACATACATACACAAAAGAATTAAAAGCAGGACTCAAGCAGCATTATTTACAACAGCCAACACGTGCAAACAACCCAGATGTCCGCCAACAGATGAATGGATAAACAAAATGGGTAGGATAGACACACACCATGGAATATTATTCAGCCTTAAAAAGGAAAGAAATTCCGACACATGCTACAACATGGGTGAACCTGGAAGACGTGATGCTAAGTGAATAAGCCAGCCTAAAAAGGACAAATACTTGAAACATGAGAGACTATGGACTATGAGAAACAAACTGAGGGCCACAGAGGGGAGGGGGGTGGGGGAATGGGATAGGCCGGTGATGGGTAGTAAGGAGGGCACGTATTGCATGGTGCACTGGGTGTTATACACAACTAATGAAACATTGAGCTTTACATCAGAAACCGGGGATGTACTGTATGGTGACTAACATAATATAATAAAAAATCATTATAGAAAAAATAAAATAATAAAATAATAAAATAAAAAGGACAAATACTATATGGCTCCATGTACATAGTACCTAGAGTAGGCAAATTCATAGAAAAGACAATAGAGGTTACCCTGAGCTGGCGGAGGGGGTCGTGGGGAGCTACTGTTAAAAGGAGGAGCTTCTGTTTGAGAGGATGGAAAAGTTCAGGAAATGGACCATGGTAATGGCCGCACATACTGTGACTGAACTTAATGGCACTGAACTGTACGTTTTAAGATTGGTTCAAATGGTAAAATTTCTATCACATTAAAACACTAAAACAACGTATCTCTAAGAAAATCATGCATCGTTTCTTATTCTAGTGATGTATTCTTAAGTATTTTAGAGTTTGTGACCTCAAAACATAGTGGACTCCTTGAAACGGTTTCCGATTCTCCTTCCCTCTGCCCAGAGCCTCAGCCAAGTCAACAACTTCTACTTAGAGCAGCACATTACTCTCTTTTCTTAGAGTTTATCACTGCTACAATCACCATCTAAACTAGAGTCAGCAAACCACGGCCCTACGTTTTTGTATCACTTTTAAGAATAACGTTTACATTTTTACATAGTTGAAAAAATATTTCAGGACGTGGAAAAGCATCTGTAATTTTAATTTTAAAGAGTGACGATAAAATGTCACCGGAACACGGTCACGCTCAGGCGTCCGTATGTCGTCGGCAGCTGCTCTCACGCTGTAAAGCAGACAAGTAGCTGTAAACCCAGAGGATGTGGCCAGCAAAGCCTAAAACATTCACTCTCTGGGCCTTTCCAGAAAAGCTTTGCCAATCCCCCGTCTAAATGATCAGCTCAGAAAAGGGCAAGCTCCAGGGTCAAACCACACCCAACTTGCCGCTGAGCTAAAAACAGCACTCACTTCTTTAACGTTCTGAATAACATGGCCATTCTCACCCTGGACTGGCCTTTATTTTCACAAATCAAGTTGGGGTCATTGACGATTTCTTTGAGAAGCAGAAAGTTATTTTGAGGTTGATGGGGGTAAGAAATTGGGGGAGGGAAGGTTGTCATATTTGAAGAGCTGAGTGATAGTAGCAGAAAATGCTAGCTACCTACCTACCCCAGTACCTATAGTCCCCTTCTCCAGTGGTACTAGAATCCACGTTTTTAGCCGGGCCAGCCAGGAAGTCTTGTATGATACTGCTGTGAGGTCTCCACAAAGAGTGTACATGATTTGGGGCTTAGGAGAGACCACTCTTTCCTGCTGCCTAGAATATGATTACAATGACTGGAGGTTCAACAGCCATCTTGGATTATGAGGCAAAGCACTAGAGAGGGCAAGTCAGCAAGACAGAAAGAGCCAGAGTCCCTGACATGGCGAGCTGCCCCATCAGCCCTGGACTTATCTTAGGTGAAAGAAAAACTTTTATCCTGTGTAAGCCACTGTTATTTTAGGTTTTCTGACACATGCAGTCACACCTTATCCTAAATACCAAAGTGGTGTAAAAAAATAATAGAAAACACATAATTCGGAATGAGATTTTTCTTTTTAAGACAAATATATGGCCTATTTAGGAATAGCTAAAGGAGAGAGAGGCAGGTGGTCCATTTGGTCAAGACCTTAGATTAACAAAAAGAAAAAAAAAAGAGGCACGTCTCATATTGTCAGTGGGTTGCAACGTGTGAACATATGCTTGTATACTTAGGAAAACTCAGAAGAGATACATTAATCAAGAACCGTGGTTGTCTTTGGTAAAGAAACCTGGGGGACTATTTGAACATTTTAACCATGAACCTATATTTCCTTTAGACGTTTTTTCTTGCTGGGGCGCCGAGGTGGCTCAGTTGGTTAAGCATCCGACCCCTGATCTCAGCTCAGGTCTTGATCTCAGGGTTGCTTGTGAGTTCAAGCTTTGCAGAGGGCTCCACACTGGGCATGGAGCCTACAGTAAAAAAAGGGGGGTGGGGGGGTTCAGGCACCTGGGTGGCTCAGTCAGTTAAGCATCAGACTCGTGGTTTCGGCTCAGGTCATGATCTCATGGGTCGTGAGATTGGGGCCGGACATGGGCCTTGGCGTGGAGTCTCCTCTGTCTCTGCCCCTCCCCCAGCTCGTGCTCACTCTCTCTCAAACAAACAAATAAAACCTTTAAAAAAATCCTTGCTGAAATAATAATAAAGTAATAGTACAGATGCTCCAAACTCAAGCCTAAATTCCATGTAATGCTTAAAACAGCGCTAATGATTTGGGACAGTCATTTGTATTTTAATGTGGATTAATGTAGTCAGATCGCTTTCCAGCAATAGATAAATTATTCATTTATTCATTCAGATACTTTTTAAGACCTTACCACGTGCCACTGTCCTAATGGATTGGAATACAAAAATCAACTAAAATCCCAACTGCAAACAGCGAAAGGGAGTATTGAAGTCAGGAAAGGAAGGAGAAGCAATCCTGAAGCATGGGACACAGGGGCAGCGGTCTCAACGGTGGTCTTTCAGCCAGCCACAGGACGCTGAACTCCTGAGAACTGGGGAAGCAGAAAGCCAAGAAGTGGAAGAGACAAGTACCAAAGGGAGCTGGAAGAGATTTTTCCCAAGTCTCACATCCAGCTTCAGACGCCAGCAAACTGACCCTTCACCTCCTGTCGGGCCGTCACTCCAGCCCCACTCAGCCCATCTGTGATGTCACAGGGGGAAGAACAGGACAAATCAAGTAGAGGGGGTGGAGAGGGAAGAAAATTGGCACGGCTACTATGGAAAACAGTACAGAGTTTCCTCAAAAAATTAAAAATAGAACTACCCTACAATCCAGCAACCCCACTTCAAGATACATACCCAAAGGAAATGAAAACAGGATCTTCAAGAGAGAGATCCATACTCCCATGTTCGCTACAGCATTATTCATAACAGCCAAGATATAAAAGTTACCTAAGTGCCCATCAACAGATGAACTGGTAAAATATGGTGTATATATGGTATGGTATGTGTATATATATACACACACACACACACACACACAATGAAATATTATTCAGCCACGAGAAAGAAGGAAACCACGCCATTTTCAACAACATGGACGAAGCTTGAAGGTATTATGCTTCGTGAAATAAGCCAAAGACAAATACTCCACAGTATCACTTACATGTGAAACAAACAAACAAGCCTAAAAGTCTAACTCATAAAAACAGTAGAAAAGAAAAATTTCCAGGGACTGGGGGGCGGGAAAAATAGGGACAGGTTGGTGAAAGGGCACAAAGTATCAGCTACAAGACGAATAAGGTCTGGAATCTAATGCAGAACATGGCGACTAACAGTTGGTAACACTGTACCGCAGAATTGAAATTCGCACAGAGTAGAACTTACACACACACAGATCAATGTGAGGTGATGGGTGTGTGAACTAAGGGGAGGAATCCATTCACAGTGTTTACCAAACCATCATGACGTACACACGAAATATCCTACGATTGTGTCAATTATACTTCAGTTGGGGGGGGGGGAGGGGGAAAAAAACTTTCCCGCACATGGTAGGAAAAAAGGCGGGGGGTTGCTCCAACGACTGCTGGGGACTTTTTCAAGCACAGCCACATTCTCTGGGAGCATTTTTTTTTTTTAAGATTTTATTTATCTATTCGACAGAGATAGAGACAGCCAGCGAGAGAGGGAACACAAGCAGGGGGAGTGGGAGAGGAAGAAGCAGGCTCATAGTGGAAGAGCCTGATGTGGGGCTCGATCCCAGAACGCCGGGATCACGCCCTGAGCCGAAGGCAGACGCTCAACCGCTGTGCCACCCAGGCGCCCCTCTGTGCCACCCAGGCGCCCCTCTGGGAGCATTTTTGAGCATTCATGCAACTTAGCAACTCAGCTAAGGGAATGCCGACCACGGCACCCAAAATTTATTAATCCCCAAACTGAGAGCAATTCATCACCATCCAGCTAACTTGATAGATCAGTTTAGTCAAAATGGCCAAATGCATTCATGCATGCAGCAAGCTGTTATTTCCAAGCAAAAACCCATAGTCTGCCTTCAAATAAATGACGGTGCCTCATTGTAATCACGGCCACGCCAGCACTGGCGGGTAGAAGCAACTCTCTATCGCCCTAACTTTCCCTCTGTTAGAGAATAACAGCCTGATGCTGACAAGAGGGTCCTGAAGTTATTTTCCGTATCTATGGGGGAAAAAAATCATCTTTACAGATATTTTTTAAAATCTGCCACATTTTAAAATTTAAAGAAAAAAAAATCCCAGCGGAGAGAAGTAAGATACTAGAAGGATTTTTAGAATTCGGTCACCCCCAACCGTCCCAACAGAAAACTCTCCAAGATGCTGTTGCGTTTTCGGCACGGGGAGACATGCCACTTTGGAGATTAGGGCTGCAGCTGAAACTGAAAACTCAATGAGGAATACCCAGAGATACAGCGATGATGACATAAACAGCCTGAAAAAGCAGCCCCCCGTTATAAGGTGTGGCAAAGGGGGGAAACTGCAGATGCTTTTTTGGCTCTGTGCAAACTCCTGAGACCCCAGGTGGAAACTGTGAAGTAATAGAAGCAATTTGGTATTTAAATCTGCGAGGAGAGGAGTACACAGAATGAAATGGAACAAACATCAGGGAAAGTGGAGATTTCTTGTGGTGTTATTCCCCCAGGGGAAGCCCTCTGCCTGCTAAAACAGCTGTGAGAAATCCCGACGTGCTTACACTCTTTCATTACCAAAGCCCGTCAGATTTTCCTTTACTCATGCAATTTCCATCACCGCAAAAAAGAATACTCACTCTCTGAAGAGGCAAAGTCCATTCAAGGTTTTGGTTTTGTTTTAAATAAATAAACGTTAATCACCATTTAAAAAAAAAAATCTTAGGTGAAGTTGAAGTTCATGGGCCCTCGTTATGCACCTTACTCCTCCCCGGAGGACCGAAAGGGCTTCCGTGACTCTGAAGACCTCCTCAGGCAGCCAGTGCCTCGTTCTGCGCAGAGGCAGCCCGGACACTCCCTGGGCTCGAACCCACATTTCCTGCCTGCCATCAATCCGTCTTTCCATCAGGCTCTCTTCTGATGGGAAATAAAGATCATCCAGGCACTACTCGTTTTTGTTTTGGGGGGGGTTTTTTGCTTGTTTGTTTTTTTGTGTTTTTGTTTTGGGTTTTTTTTTTTTTTTACACCTCTGGTCCTACCAAACAAACACTGCATTTAGCCAGGTTTCACAAAAATTCCTGGACACCCCAATCTTTGAGAACGTGGCCAAGAAGATGGGAGCAAATGGATTCTGAGCCCCCAAAACACTGAAGTGGTCACTTGTTATTAACCTGAGGGCAGACCGTTTTCTTTACTCCTTTCCGTATATCCGACCAGCTGACTGTCCAAAAGAAAAGCAGCCGCAAATAACAGGGGTCCAAAAAAAACCAAAACAAACAAAAAACAAACAAACAAACAAAAAAAAAAAGCAATTCCAGGCAGGCACACTGATTGTGAGAAAGACACTTCAGGGGCGCCTGGGTGGTGCAGCCGGTTAAGCGACCCGCTCCTGGTTTCGGCTCCGGCCCTGGTCTCAGGGTTGCCAGATCAAGCCTTGCGTCGAGGCGCTAGCTGAGTAAGACTCTCTCCCTCTCCCTCTGCCCCTCCCCCCTGCTCGCTCGCTCACTGCCTCTCTCTCGTTGTCTAAAATAAATAGATCTTTAAAAAAGAGGGGCGCCTGGGTGACACAGCGGTTAAGCGTCTGCCTTCGGCTCAGGGCATGATCCCGGCGTTATGGGATCGAGCCCCACATCAGGCTCCTCCGCTATGAGCCTGCTTCTTCCTCTCCCACTCCCCCTGCTTGTGTTCCCTCTCTCGCTGGCTGTCTCTATCTCTGTCGAATAAATAAATAAAATCTTTAAAAATAATAATAAAAAAATAAATATAAAAAAGAAAAACCACTTAAGACAGGTCCATATTTCTGTTATCAGAAAAAAATAGTTTATTAGAGAAATCAAGATGGTATACAGTAGTATTTTAGGAAATTTTCTAAGTGATTTACCCGAGCAGTGAGATGGGAAATCCTTTCTCAATAAAACTGCTTAAAGGAAACTGAAATTTATGATTATCTACCAAATACTGAACTTTCAACCACATACCAAAGCTCTAGGCTAAATACTTTACATGCATTATCTCATATAATCTTTATACTATCCCCATTTTAACATAAAGGAACTAAGACACAAAAGGTTTAAAAAAAAAAAAGTCAGGCATAACCCCAGACTCTCTAACCTAGTCACTACACTATGGAGCCCTGCACTGCTTTCTAATTGTGTTATTCCATGTTCCAACTGCATGGATTTTAAACTCCTTAAAAATAGGGATTAAGTCTTCCACTTACAATAACATCAGGAAATGTAAGCGAAGTTCAGAACATTAAAAAGCCATTGAAATACATGCTGACTGGACAGCAGCACCGAGTAACTTCTTTTTAACTATCCTATTTCTCCAAACCCTATAAAACTACCTAATGAGGCATTTGAGCCCGATGCCACCTTCTCTGGTGGGAGAGGCAGAAAGGGGTTCAACAGCAGGGTCACTCCCTTCCCTCTGCACTAGGAACCCCAGGGCCACGGGGGATGTTATCCACAAAGTATAACTGCAGGAGACACACCTGGGAGCACATAACGATTCCCTCTCGACTAAACTGAGTACGTTAGGAAAAAAAAAAAAAAGTTACCAAAAATTTTGCCTACCAAGCCTTCAATTTCTTGTGGGCCCGGAGTGAAGACAAATTTTAAGACCCAAGGCTGAGTCAATATCCCTTACTTTAAACAAACCAGTGCAACCGAAATCCTACCCAAAATAGGATTCTTTTGTTTCAATACGCTGTGACCCATGAACAAGGCAGGGGCTGGGGTGCCACCCCCCATGCCGTCAAAAATCCACATGGAGCTCTGACTCCCTCAAAACTCAATAACCTACTGCTGACCAGAGGCCTTACGGGTAAGTCGATGAACACATTTTGTATGCTGCATGTGTTGTATACTGTATTCTTACAATAAAGTCAACTAGGGAAGAGAAAATGTTAAGAAAATCAGAGAAAATACACTCATAGACATGTACTGTATTTATCAAAATAAAAAATCTGTCAGTGGACCTGTGTTCAAGGATCAACTGTATATACATTTCAACATTAGCTTTCCGTAATGGAATATGGTAGGTTATTCAACCCAAACGGATACAGAACAAAAAATTTATGTGTAACAACCAAAGCCGGTTTTTCAAAAACCCAAGACCCAATTATACCATGTCTGCTCTTTCTCTTCCTCATTTTCCATATTTCCACCCTTTCAAATCTTACCAGCATTATGGAGAGATGAAGAAGAAATACAGAAGAACAGGTGAGGCACCGGTAAGTGCCTCTGTTGTCTTAACCAAAGGCCAGCAAAGAGAAGAAAATCAATAGAGAAAGGAAGATTTGGCAAGTTTCTTTTCACTTATCTGTACTTCGTTACCACACGGGGGTTAAGAGCTGGGGGTGTTTTCTCAAATGTCTGAGAGCTCTTCAGGTGGGAGAAGAAGTGCTAGGGTACCTTACCCCTAACCCTCCCCAAATACTCTGGCCTAAGTTATTAAAACCAAAATATGTTTTGACAAAAATGTCAACAGCGGGACCTCCAAACGTGTAAATCCTAACACTCCCCTCACTCCGAACTCAGAGAAGCAACCGGGGGATTCTGTTCGGGCTTCTACTGTTCATTTTTCTAGAAGGAAAGTACACACTAGCCAGCTAAAGTGTCTAGGCCCCCTCCGCAGATAGGTCACATTCTCAACGAATAAGTAGGCCTATGGGTTAACACGCGAGCCTCCGCTGGGCCGACCAAAAGCACGAGCCTGTGCCAACGAGAAGCACAACCCCGGACTGGCAGGTTGTAAGGTTGTCTCCACGGTCGAGGCATCTCCCTGGCGACAACCTCACCTCCTCGGGCCTCCCCATTCCCTCAGCCTCCAGCAAAGCTCAAAGGGGGGCTCTGGAAGTTCACTGAAGCCCTGCTTGCACCCATGGAGCTCCGACTGGCTTTCAGATGAACGGAATTAAAGATGCTGGAGAGGAGCCAGGCCAAAGGAAAGGCGGTTGGGAAAGCGTGCATAATGGTAGCTCACGGCGAGCTCCACGCCCATTCGGCGTGCAACACACACACACACACACACACACACACACACACGCTCTCGAAGAAGTGCTTTGCACTTGGGCAACAACGTCAAGTTAGCAGCCTTTGTGATTTCGGTTCCATTTACTTTTTTAGAGATTATATTGCCCTCTGGTGGGAACCAGGAAGGTAAAGTTTCACAGTGTTTCCCCTGACCTTTATCCAAGGTCACTAGGGCCGGAGTGTACCATTTAGGAACATGGGCCGGGGATGGTCACATCTTTTTGTTTTTCCAAGAGAAATAAAGTCCGGGCTTTTTAAAATCAGGAGAGCTCACAGAATGTGAGCAACTATTTCCACCTTTTAGAAAAAATAGTTGGCAGGCCCCCAGTTTGCGAACGGGATACGGCATATTTGTCTATAGAATCTTCTGGGCGGTCTGGAATACAGGGCACTAGTATACTTAGCATACCAAGGGGAGTTAGTATACACAGTGTCAGCAGGGTTTGGGCAGCCTGATATCTAGGGTGCGTGGTAGGAAATAGCTGGAAAGGTAGGGTGGGGGCTTGAATAAGTGTAGTTTGTTCTCTGATCAGTAGACGCTGACCAAAGGCTTTGAACTAAAGCCACGTGATCTACTCTTCGGAATGATTTCGGTCAGAAGAGCACTGTGACTAGTCCCTGCTAGAGCTGAAAAGAAAACAGGATCTAGTAGGTCAAGCAAGCCCCTCAAACATGGTCCAAAACTACAAGGTGCTTGGTCAGTGGACAGAACCTTCTTGATTAGATTTCAGGCTTCCCGAGAGAGGGACGGAGAGACTCAGGAGGGCCACGGCTTGGCCGCAGATGTTGCCAGAGGCCTCCTCTGCCCCACGCATACTCAGAATGGGGGACCTACCACCCTGGAGGCTCTGCAGGGAAACAGAGCCAGCGATGCGGAGGGACCGTGTTCTCTGCACCTGCGGAGGTTAAAGAGACCATGAATGAGACCACAAAATAGACCTGGAAAGCGTTAAAACCTCCCTGAGAGGTTTGACTAATACTTATGGTGGGGAGGGGGTGAAGTGAAAGGTCCTTCCCAGAGGAGGATTGAGGGGCAATTCGGAGCTCAAAACAGAAGGCCCTTCTAGCTGATGGCTCCGGAGGGTGGCAAGTGCCTCCGTCCCACGTCAAGGCTGGCTCTCAACAACCCCGGCCACAAAGCTCCTGTAAGACAGACCGCATCTTTACATTGCTTCTTTCTCATCAACAACTGGAAAGATCTGAAAGCCTTAAAATCGCATCTCTTCTCCTCGAGGAAGCACACGCCTGCAGTCTCTGGGGTCAATATTCAAGGAAGTGGCTTCCTGTTTTTCAAAGCGTAGTCCACTGCCCACCTGCGTCAGAATCACCAGGGTTAACTGTTAACACTCGCAGATTCCTGGCCTTCCAGACGCACAGAGTCGACACAGAGTCCACGCAGAGTCGAACTACACGGGGGCAGGGCCCAGGAATTTTCACCTTTGAAATAGTTCTCCAGGTGATTCTTAAGCATTCTGGAATTTCAGACCTTTGCATTAAGGGGAAACGTAGTACAGTCATGGGGAAAGCATGGTCTCTCTCTCCAAGGACAAGAGTATAAACATCTATTCTTATGATAAAGCCATTATTGCAAGGCTATCAAATTATAATCTGTGGTTTGAGAAAACCTCTAGCCCAGTGATTCTCAAACTACGGCTTTGGCAATATGACAATTTGACATTTGGCGATATGGCAATAAAAAAAATGTTTCCAGGGTGCCGTGGACATCTAGTGACTAGAGGCCAGGAATGCCGAACATCCTACACCACACAGGACAGACTCAAGCAAAAACACCAATTTGTGCCACAGTTGAGAAAGTGCTCTAACTGGAGGTTAGGGTTTTATTTTCATAAATAAATACAGAAAAATTAAACACATTCATTTTAAGCCACTTAACATCTCAAGCCCTTCCTTTGTTCAAGGAATACCCAACCATGTCGTCCTTATGAGAGGCACTGTCCATCTCCCACCAGAGAAACCAAAAGCAAGCACCCCTGCCAACCAGTTCCACGGTGAGGCTCAGCATGTGACCAAATCCTGGCAAATCTGAAGCTCCCATCTAGAAATTTTAACATCGAACAAGTGATGCAAAAAATAAACTAACTAGGACAACAGTGAAGAAGTCATTCCAGGGACAAGGAGTGCGGCAGGGCCAGGGCTGTGTCCAGCGGGAGTAGCTGTGGGGTCGCATGCTCCATCCCAAGGGGCCGTCAGCAGCAACCTCACCAGACGATCCCCAGACAATGGTCTGGGCTCTGGCTCTGGCCTCTCTTCTACGTTCCTATCCTCCCTCCTTGCTTCTCCAGCCTTCCTACTAATTCTGTGAACTGTCCTGTAGCTTTTCATTTGTTTCAACCTGCTTAAGCCAGGCAGGGACCATTTCAGTTGCTTGAACCAAGAATTTTGAATAATAGAACCATTCTAGGAGCTTTGCTAAGTACCAGCAGCAGCATCTAAAAATATCCACCGCTGGTTCCTGCATCATCTTCTATGGAGACTAGAAGTTTGAGGAGCCAGGGAGAGCAAAACAGCAACCCTCAATCCACACGTGGTGGGGATTCAGGGCAGGCACACGAGTGCACTATTGGGACAGAAAACATGGAACTATTCACCCGGCTGTTTCTTCCTTATTGTATTATTTCAGATTTTTCAAATTCCTTTTAGAGAAGAAAGCACCTTAATAAAATTCATTTCTAGGGGCGCCTGGGTGGCTCAGTCGGTGAAGCGTCTGCCTTCGGCTCAGGTCATGATCCTGGGTCCTGGGATCGAGTTCCGCATCAGGCTCCCTGCTCAGCAGCAAGCCTGCTTCTCCCTCTGCCTGCTGCTCCCCTTGCCTGTGCTCTGTCCCTGACAAATAAATAAAATCTTAAAATTAAAAAAAAATAGGCAAATCATGGGTCATCCCCGTATTAGAGTGGAACATGTTTCAAAAGTCCACACACTGGTTGCTGGAAGCTTGAAATCCATTTCCCAGAAAAGCGTACCATCACAGGGTGGCTAGTATCCCAGGCTAGCCCACAAAAGCCCCCTAAACATGAGCTGCTACGTGTAGACATCATCAGGGAAGAGTCATAGAAGCAACAGATGAAGCGTTCTTATGCATGACCCAAAGGCTATTAAAGGGCGCTCAGAAAGGCAGGGGCACCAAGCGAAAAGACAGGTCCAGTAGGAACAGTGGATGGAGACGGAGGCTGGAGCGTGCACACGTGCTTAACGCATTACATACAAATGACTAAGAACCCTCTTCACTTCCTGGGTTTTCAGGCACATATGGATCTCAGCTTATCCTTCATATCACATGCACCCATAGTTCTTTGCTCTGCAATAGTCTTTCAAGTTCAATCATCATATTAAAATAAATGCTCTTCTCCCTTTCCAGAAATCTGGGTTCTCCGTGTTGAAAGGGACCCTGGAGATCATTTTGTCAAACCTCCTGTCCAACACAGGAATTCTTTCCACAGCATCCCAACAGGCACACGCCTGGTTCAAGGACCTGAGGCAGTCCACTTCAAGTCTCTGTGGTCCTGCTACAAAGTTTTTAATTTGTATGGACCCTACACCAGTTTTCATGAAGTGACCACTCGGTGGTCTTTGCTCTACCCTCTTGATGACCCAGAACAAGCTCAGGTCCTCCTCTGCAGAATTCAGCCTTTCGGTTACTAACTGACAGTCTATCCAGCCCCTGCTCTTGTCAAGTTCAAGTTTTCTCACTTCCAGAATGCATTCCCCATAACTTGGCCCCTCTGGTCACCTGCTGTTATCCTTTAAAAAATGAATTGTCCTGGGCGCCTGGGTGGCTCGGTCAGTCAAGCGTCCAACTCTTGACTTGAGCTCAGGTCATGATCTCAGGGTTGTGAGACTGAACCCAGAGTCAGGCTCTGCGCTCAGCACAGAGTGTTTGAGATTGTGGCCTCCCCCTCCCCCAGTTTTCACACACTCTCTAAATAAATAAAATCATTTATTTAAGATTTTTATTTATTTGACAGAGAGAGACAGCGAGAGAGGGAACACAAGTAGGCGGAGTAGGAGAGTGAGAAGCAGGCTTCCCGCTGAGCAGGGAGCCCGATGCGGGGCTTGATCCCAGGACCCTGGGATCATGACCTGAGCCAAAGGCAGATGCTTAACCACTGAGCCACCCAGGTGCCCCTAAATAAATAAAATCTTAAAAAAAAAGAAAAGTGTCCAAATGGAAAAGCATCCTTCAGTTGTGGTATGACCAAGCCAAAGTCCAATGACGTAATTCTATCATCTGACCTGGACACCCTACTTCCATTCAGCCTGAAGTCAAGTTAATGCTTCTTGGCAGCCACATCGCACCATCAGATCACAGCAAGCTTGTGCTTAAGTGAAACGCAAAGACCTTTCCAGGAGCTATGGCCAAGACAAACCTCTCCCATTACGAATATGTAGAACTGATTTTTTCCTCCCAAATGTCGAACCTCATGTTTACTCTTGTTAAATTTCAGCATTCCAGCCTGTCAAGTAACTTTGAATCTTGATTCTGTCATCTACCACACTTGCTATATTCTTCCCATTTTATATTTTCAATATATTTGATAAGGATGACTCCTAGGCCTTCAAGTTTTGATAAAAATGTCGAACGAGACAAAGTTAATGGTGGTGTCCCATGGCGTGGGGCTAGTGATGTTCCAAGTAGGCCAAAAGCCAATCGACGGATGGCTCTTGATGGGCAAGCTTGTTCAAGGAGCTGTGAATCCCCCTAATTACACTACCATCCAATCCATCTTACACGAGCTTTATCTGCAAGGATGTCTTGGCAAGAATCGTCAAGGGGCCAATCCTTTTTCTAACCATTTTTTTTTCCACCCATGCCCCTATTATTCAGAATAGCCCCCTCCCCAGCCCCCCCAGAGCTCAGCTGACTGGACCAAAGGCAAGGACCTTAGATGCCAGGGGAACCACATCATAGGCTCTTCCCCGCTTCCTCTCAAAATTTGGAAATAGTACACTAGTCTCTGTCTACTACTACTACTACTACTACTACTACACCTGTCCCTCCTCACTGTGACATATCTCCACTTTTCCCTCACTTCTCTAGGCTCACCAACAGAGGCTCTAGAAAATCTCTTCAGACCCCTTCAGAACCCAGAGATGAGAATTGGGCTCAGAAAACACCATTACGAAGAATAGGGGCTATCTCGTTGTCTGATGAACATCAGGGTTTTTTTTTTTATTTTATTGTAGTAAGAACTTTTTTGATCGTTAATATTTTATTCCTTGACCCACCGTATCATAACCGCTTTACACATCTTCCACATCCTCCTCCCCTCACTTCTTCCGAATACCTAGACACCCCCTTGTTTTCAAATGTGTCTTTGACCTCTTCGCGAAGTTACCAGTTTTCTCTCTTGCATTTGGTTTTTGCCAGTGCTGGGCCTCTGTCCCCCACGGACCACAAAGCAATCCCTGGATGCTGTGTAAGGGTGGGACTTCGGTGTACCTGGGTACGTAAGAAAGCCTGCACGTAGTTTAGTGTGTTAGGAAGCTGACAGGAGAGTGGCTGGACCCTAGCCGACAAGCATTCCCCTATTTCTCCCTGAAATACAGCACTTAAAAATAGCAGAGTCCTGTTTCAAAACTGAAAGCCTGTGGGATGTTTTTTAAATTATAGTTGGCACACAGCGTTCATGTCAGGTAGACGACAGTGACTCGGCAAGTCTACACATTACGCTGTGCTCACCACAAGTGTACCTACCATCTGTCACCACACAACACTATTGCAGTACCATTGACTCCATTCCCTAGGTGTTGTGGTAATGACACTTAAAAGGAGATCTACCCTTTTAAAACTCAGTGTAGAGCACAGTATTGACAGGTACAACGTTGTCCGGCAGAGCTCTGGAACTTACTCATCTTGCCTGAAATTGTACGCCTACTCATCAGCCTCTCCCCTCAGTCCCTGGCACCCACCATTCTACTCACTGATTTTGTAAAATTTTTTAAATAATTCAGGTGAGTGGAATCACACATATCTGTCCTTCTGTGACTGGCTTATTCTCCTTAGCAGAATGTCCTTAAGGTTTATCCTTGCGGTCGCATATTGTAGAATTTCCTTTTCAAAAACTGTACTGTATGGTGGCTAACGGAACATAAAAAAATAAAAAATAAATAAGTAAAAACTGAATAATTTTCCACTGTATGTAGATCCATTACCTATTCATCCATCAAAGGACCTTCTGCTCTCTTCCCAATCTTGGCTATTGAGAGAAGTGCTGCAGTGAACAAGGGAGTGTTAATATCTCTTTAGGACCTGATACCAATTCTTTTAGATAAATACCCAGAGGAGCACCTGGGTGGCTCAGTCATTAAGCATCTGCCTTCGGCTCAGTGCGTGACCCCAGGGTCCTGGGATCGAGCCCCGCATCGGGCTCCCTGCTCTGCTCGGAGCCTGCTTCTTCCTCTCCCACTCCCCCTGCTTGTGTTCCCTCTCTTGCTGGCTGTCTCACTCTGTCAATTAAATAAATAAAATCTTAAAAAAAAATGATAAATACCCAGAGTCAGAATTGCTTGATCATAGGGTAGCTCTATCTTCAATTTTTTGAGGACTCCCCATATGGTTTTCCATAGTGGCTGCACCATTTTGCATACCCAATTCCCAAGGCAACCTACAGAATGGTAGAAAATATTCGCAAGCCATGGATGCGATTAGGTGTTAAGATCTAAAATATAAGGAATTCCTAGAACTCAAAAAAAAAAAAAAGATTGTATTTAAAATGAGCTAAGAACTTAAATAAACAGGTACATGAAAAAATGCTCAATGTCACTAATCATCAGTGAAATGTTAACTAAAACCTCAAAATACCACCGTATAACGGTCACGGTGGCTATTCATATTAAAAAAAAAAAAACCACCACAAGTGATGATTACTAATTTCTAAAAGTCCAGAAATGTTAAAGAACCTGAACGAGGGGCGCCTGGGAGGCTCAGTTACTTACACGTCTGCCTTTGGCTCGGCTTATGATTCCAGGGTCCTGGGTTCGAGCCCCACATGGGGATCTCTGCTCAGCAGGAAGCCTTTCCTCCCCTCTCCCACTCCCATTCCCTCTGCTTGTGCTGTCAAATGGATAAAAATCTTTTTTAAAAAATAAAAAAAATAAAGAACCTGAATGAAATCACAAACCTAATCATCAAAACCAGGACTAGATTTCAAACATTCTAACTCATTGTCCCATGTTCTTTCCCAGACATGACTCATTTGAAGATAGAAGAACAGGGTTTTCAATTAATCTTCTGCTTTTCATTTTGAGCTCTTGTTCAGATATTATATAGATTTTCTGTATTTGAAGAACAGAGTTGAAATACATCCTACTTGAAAGAAAAAAAAATGGACAGTGAAGAGGAAACGTTTTGATTTTTTAAAAATAATCATGTACAGGACAAGGTTTCTAAAACTGACTGACACAGGCAGAAATGTAACTTTTTTCCTACATTACAAACTCAATTTGTTAACATTAGAATGAGGGGCTTTGGGATAATCTGGATATCTAAAATGTATGGATTTGGGTAAGTGGCTAACTTGACAGCCTTCCTCTAAGGGGGAAGGACCATCACAGATGCTTCAAAGTTATTTTGTTTGAGTTTTTGTTTTGGGTTTTTTTAAGATTTTATTTATTTGTGAAAGCGAGACAGCACAAGTAGGGGGAGCGGCAGGCAGAGGGAGAAGCAGGGTCCCCACTGAGCAAGGAGCCCGATGCGGGACTCGATCCCAAGACCCTGGGATCATGACCTGAGCTGAAGGCAGACGCATAACCGACTGAGCCACCCAGGCGTCCCTCAAAGTTACTTCGAAGGAGCCAGCAAGGAAGATGATAAAATGGAATGGAAGCATATGCTAGGCAGTGAGGAGGTCTTTAATCCCTAAGTCACTATTTTTAAAATCTGGAAGCTCTAAACTGAATTAGAACTTTACCTTAATGCTAAAGTCTGAACTTGAGAAGTATAATCATTGCTTGATTATAGGCATCCCTGAGAAGGCAGAGGGCCCTCCCACTCGTGTGAAGAGCAGATTAAATCTGTACTGACCATCTCTACCCTCCATATTTAATCAAACTCCCCAAGCACTTAAGCACATCACCCCGTTTGAATTCTCTGCAGAGCATTTTTCATGACCTGCCAGGTAGGTAATCAACCTGAATATCCTTCCCTGGAGTTCAAGCTCTCCAGGGGAGCAGAGAGCTTGTTCCCTCCTCCCAGGATCCATCGCCCAGAACACAGACCGGCACCTTGGTATTGACTTAGTAACACTTATCTATGCCTTACTGCTTACTCCAGGTGCGGTTCTATTTGCGCATATAGTGCTGACTCAGTCCTCACAACAACCCTACGAGAGAGGCTCTAGGATCTGCACTTTACAGAGGACGGCACAGAGAAGTAAAGACCCTGCTCGAAAATGGTCCCACATGACACTGCTGGTGAGTGCAACGGCTGGGATTTGAACCCAGGTGGTCGGGCTCAGGACCTGGGCTCCTAACTCCTACACTCGGTGTCCACTCATAGTAAACCAGCAGTACCTTGTTGAATAAAGAAAAATGACAAGAGTGGAATGAAGGTACCTTGAAGGAACTATCAGCAAACTACAAATCCATTCGGGAGTTTTAACCCAACAACGGACTTTCAGATACTGGGTATTTTAGCAGGTATTTAGCAGGAAGGGGTGCGGGAACAGAGAGGATGGATGCTGCTCTTTTGAGAAAATGGCTTCATCTTCATCTGAGCTTCATCTGCTCAGATCCATCAGTGGCTGTCTCTGCTGCCCAAGGTCACATTCTTTGTCATTTAAGAGCCCCATGCAATCACCTCATGGAGCTTCTGGCATGACCTTCTCAAGGCTCAAGTGTCCCATGTGGATGGGATCTATCCACATCTCTACGCCACCACGCCCCTGCAGCTGGTACAGACAGTCCTGCCCCAGAGTTTTCCTTCAGAGCTTGTCACTGAGTGCCAGCAAATGCTCCCCTCCCCGCTAGTCCTCACGCCTACCCTAAGCATAGGGCACTGTCATCATCCCTGTTTTATAGATTCAACCACTTGCACAAGTTCAAAGAGGCAGAGGCAGGGTTGGAAACAAAGCAATTCTTTCCCAATGCCCCCAGCAAGTCATTGCCCCTTCCTACAGCGTTCTCTGCTACCCCTTCTCAAAAGGAACTCTCCCGCCTCCGAAATCCTACATCATTTATTTTATTGGTCTTATTCATTGGAAGTTTGCTACATTTCCTCCAGGAGACAGGTCATTTTCCTGAATGAACTATAAATCAGAAGGTCAGTCCAAAATATCGATAAAGGGAGGGGGGTCTAAAACTGCCCAGAGCAGATGGAATTAGAGCAGGGGTACTCGAAACTCTAAACGGATCCATTTGTAGACTGTAAAATTGAGTAGATCATTTTCATTGCTGTACGCTGAATTACTATGAAGTTGTGCTCTAATTTCCTATCTGAAATTTGACTCATTATACACAATTATACTCATAAGATGAAAGGTATATATGGATAATTAAACATTAATTCTTGTATCACAAAGATGCTGTAATTTTTAAAGAACATATGACACAAAAGTGCATAAATTCTATAACAAAAATAATTCAATGTGAGAGTAAAAGGTTTTTTTTTTTTTTCTTGGCTCCTCTATCTGGATTCTGCCAAAGATAAAAAGCCACCAGCAAGTGTCTATTAAAAGCTGTTCTTTGTCCTTTTTTAATTAGAATTTATGAAGTCAATTTTATTTAAATCAAAAACAAGAATTCTTCTTGAAACATGTAATATCAAACCAATTCCTTGATTTTTTTTCCTTCCTCTTAATTTGTAACAGAGACTCTAAGAAAATAAAATCGAAGGTTAAGGAAATTTCCATCAATGTGAAGAAAATATTTTCCAAAATTAAAATAACAAGTTCCTCCTTGGTTAACATAACTGATTTAAGTTGCAGATACATGACTGCCCCTGAGATCACCTTCCTCCCCAAGCTCTGTGAAAGGGCCAAATCCACATCCTTTTCAACAACTCACAAGTCCTCTCTGGGACTACCTTTTTTATGAAATGCTGCGCATACTACCAACGCTACATAAATATTTCCTGATACGTTACCCAGTCCTGGAATGTTCTGCAAGGTTGCACAAAGTCTTTAAAATAGTGCACTGCAAGCCATAAAATAATCAGATAGAAAAGCAAGCTATATCAACCCCTTGATTAACTTTTTTTTTAACATGAATTTCAGAAAAAGTAATGCTATTACATTCTAATCTCAGGAGAGAGATTTGCTATTTATATTACTTGACTAAAAGGCTTTAAGAATTACACCTTTTTTTTAATATCAGATAACATTTCTCAACTGTACAGGAGCCTTCATGTTACAATCTGTAATCAAAAATAGCCCAGTGTGAGGGGCACCTGGGTGGCTCAGTCAGTTGGGTGTCTGGCTCTTGTTTTCGGCTCAGGTCATGATCTCAGGGCCGTGAGATCGAGCCCCACATCAGGCTCTGCACTGCACCCTCCCTCTTCCTCTGTCCCTCATCCCCTTCCCACCCTCACACACTATCTTAAAAAAAAAAAAACAAAACCCTAGTGTGACTTGAAAACAGACCACGGACTGTGAACTGTAATATCTAGTGTCTGACACACACTAGATGAATAAAATTTACTTGACCTAAATTGTGTCCAAAGCTTAACAAAATGTGTCTTTGTGCATTAAAATTAATCTCAATACTTCAATTGCATTATCTGCAAAATAAAAGAGCTAGTGGCCATTAAGAGCCCTTTCAACCTTAAAAAGCTGACATGATACTTCATCCACAGCCCTCCCCCAACCCCCGTTTCAAATTTAATAATTTGGGACAAGAATAGCTCAGTAAACTGAAAACATCCACAGGGAGAACAGAGGCAAAGATCAGGGAGTCAAACTTCCAAACTAAGCAATGCTTCCCATGTAGAGGGACCCCAGGAAGATAATAATTTATGAGAAAGCGCTTTTACCGTTTTTAAACACTATATAAATGTAAGGTGGTATACTGAAGAACAGCATTTTTTCCCTTATGAAATGCTGGTGATCTTCAGATATAATTGGAAACACTATTCTCATACACAGAAGTAGGGTCACTACACTCAAATCCCCAGTATAGCTTTGTTGGCGAGATAATGAAGTTGTAGGATGGTGAGAAAATATTTCACTGCTTGCTTTACTGTATTTCTTCAGCTTGTGAACAGTTTGGCTTATTTGGGACAGATCGTATTGAAAAAAGAATATTTCATGGTAATAATTCCAGTGCCAGATTTTGATCATCAAGCAGACTGCTGTGGAGAGCCCTGAGCTTGATACAGGAAAATAGGTCTGCTTTGTTAATACCAGCCAGGCTCATTAAGAGGTTTGAGTGGTTAGAATCCTTGCGTTTAGGTATTTGAAAGGCCATCACTTTGTCATCTGTGATCTACTTCTCAAGGTTTACCACTTCCTGAGCTCTGCTGGGCCCTAAAATCTGACCGATAGCTTCTTTTAGAAAACAATATGGTAAGTTTATATAAGAAAAAAAAATTAAAGGAAAACCCATAACTCCGAGATTTTGTTTCCCCTTCAGGCTGGCGTCCGGGTTAACGGGCGGTGAGAGTTGATTGGGAGAAGGCTGCCATCTTGTGGCCAAGAGTAAGAAGTTGTTCCAAGAGCGCTGCCCGTGTCCAGAGCCTCTGCCGGCAGCTCCTGCAGGAAGGAAGCCTTCCTCTTCAGCTCCTTATGCATCCCAAGCCTCCCCACTAACAAGAACCAAGTCTTCAGAAATTACAGGTGAGAGGACAAATAACTCTTTGCACACACCTAGCCTTAGGAAGAAGATGAAGTGGGAGAGGAGGAAGGAGAGGTGTGGGCTTCCCTCGCAGTACAAGAACCTCCACAAGTCTAAAGAATTGGAGAAACCAGGGGCGCCTGGGTGGCACAGCGGTTAAGCGTCTGCCTTCAGCTCAGGGCGTGATCCCAGCGTTATGGCATCGAGCCCCACATCAGGCTCCTCCGCTATGAGCCTGCTTCTTCCTCCGCTATGAGCCTGCTTCTTCCTCTCCCACTCCCCCTGCTTGTGTTCCCTCTCTCGCTGGCTATCTCTATCTCTGTCAAATAAATAAGTAAAATCTTTAAAAAAAAAAAAAAAAAAGAATTGGAGAAACGGAAGCCCAGAGAGACCAAATGACTCCATCTGAAACCCCATCTCCCCTCTCCCACTGAAGGGCTCTCTCCTCTGAGAAGTAGAGTTCTTCTTCACACATACTTTTCTTCCTGGTTGCTCATCGATTTTTCCCATAACCTCAGGGGGCAAAGTCAAAAATTAGTGACATCTAGAGCTTAGAGAACACCTAGAAAATTCCTCTCCTTTCATCCCAGATTTAACCTGCGGTGAGGAGGATGAGGACTTTCAGATAATGAGGCTCAGATCAATGCTGTCCAAGGACTTCCTGCAAAGACAAGAAGGATCTCCATCTGCACCGCCCCGTAGAGTGGCCACAACACACGGGGAGCTACTGAGCCCCTGAGACGCTGCTAGTGCAACGAGGAACTGAACTTTTCATTTTATTTAGTTTTGATGCAATTATACACGTGACTGCTGCCCCCGCCCCCTGGATAGCACAGCTGGTCTTGCCTTCCTAATCCATTCCGGCATATCACCTTCATTAACAAAACCTGTGTTATTCAAAAAGCTATGTTTTGACTGCCACATGGAGAATAGTGTGTTAATAGCACAGAGCACACAAAAATAGAAGACACTGTCGCAGCTTTCCCAGGTATATGCCATCAAATGGGTGGGGATAAAGCAGGCGGACAGACAACTAGAACCAAGATCGGAGCGACAGGGCAGGGTTAATGGAGACTTGCAACCAAAACAAGGGTTTAGAAAGTCACACAGCAGGAGGAGGGGACACAGGCATTTAGAGAAGGGGCAGTCTAGGGCAAGATACAGAGATAGGTCATGAAGTCCATTCAGGATATGCCAGGAAGCACTACCCAATGCCAAGAGTGGTTTTATGTAAGGCAATCATGGGAGACCAAGTTAGAAAGGTTAGGACCAGTTTCCAAACATAAAAATGAGAGACCCAAGGAGGGACAATGGCAATAAAAAGGAAGGGACCAATTAAAGACCGCAAAGGAGAAGGAAACGACACTTTGGAAATGATGAAATATTGGAGACGAGGGAGAATAAGAGAAGATTCAAATGTTTTAATCCAGGGTAAATGGAAGACCACTGGCACCATTAATGGGGCAGATACTGGGACAAAGGGGCAATGGGGAATGTTCGAAGGCTGAAGTTAATGAGATAGCCAGGTGGGTCAACAAGCACTTCAAGAAGTGAAATAAGACAGAAGAGCGGAGAGGCTGACAGGTAGGAGTCAAACCAGAGACCACAGACTGAAACCATAGAGTGGAGTGGCAGATAGAGGACGAGGAGGAAGCAAAGAGAACCAAGGACAGACTCTGCCTCTGTTAGCAAACAGCCCCCTTGGAGGGATGAAGGAGGCATTGAGTCATCAGGAACACCCGGAGAAGCAGTTCTCCTGCAACAGGGACGGGCAGGGGGGACGTCTCATTGCATACACTTAGCACCTCTTAGAGGATTCCTGCCTTGCTAACTAATGAGGTACTGTGCAAAGACGGAAAATACACTTTCCATCTCAATGCCCACACAGTGCAGATTAAACCCTAAATGACAATCCTACCTGAAAATCCCAGGACCTCTGAAGGCGGCAGCGGCAGGAGGGTGATGTGAAGGGCCCCCGGAAGAGGGGGAGCTGTGGAGATTTTGCCTCAGTCCTGTGCAAAAGGAGCAGCCCTAGGCTAAATCACTGCTCTGGTCCCACCTAACAACACTTCAAAGCAAGACCCATGCAGGGAAGTTATCTAGAGCAGGGGTTCCCAGTCCTGGCAAAGGATCACAATCACCTGAACACTGCCCGTGGTGGGGGAGGATGGCTTAAGAGCCTGGGCAGCTGATGGACTTTTGAAGCTCCCCAGGTGACTCATGAGCAACCAAGACCGAGGACCGGCCCTTGATTGCAGAGACGCGTAAGGTTTCTAACCTGGTGTTTGGAGTTCCCTTTACTTCTCCCCACCCCCAGGGCCTTCTCCTACACTCCTGGAGCGCACTGCGATGGGCAAGCACTTTCTGCGACTTCAAGATGTCAAGCTAGATCAAGCACAATCCAGTAGCAGGAGACTCACCCAGAGTAACTCATTTAATCCTTAGAGAATCCTGGAGAAGTTCAGTTACCTGCCCAGGATCCCACCATTAGCCGCAGCCCAGGATACCGGCCCTAAAGCCCACCATTCTCTCCGATGCCTCTCCACGGTCCCCAAGCTCAAAAGCTCCCCAGATGTCCTGGGAAGTGGAAGGAGGTCGGACTTCATGAGACACAGGAGAGAGGAGTCAGCCACAGAACTTTAAGGAAAGCCCACAATTTCTCGGGACCACCGGCCTTTGTGGAGCTCCACCCGGGACTGGTCCTTAAAGGCAACTGGCCAGCACAAGCGAGCAAAAGCACTTTCCTTCTTCTTGCTCCACTCTGCACCCATGCTGGAAACGGATTTTACCAACACCTTACACTTCCCTGACCAAGCAGCACGAAGCTCTCACTCCGAGGAAGTCTGTTACAGTAGAAAGACTCCTCTTCCCCCCTCTATCCCCTTCCAAAACACGACCAACCAGAGCAGCAAGATGCCGCCCAGCCTGGCCAAGGGTTTCTATCCTGGACCGTTTCTGGACGGCCGGAGAGGAGCACAGACCGGGCATTGGGCCGGTTTTCAACCTCTGTACATCTTGGGGTGAAAAAACACGGAGGATAGACACGTTCACCCAGACTGAGTCTGCGCGGCGGCACTGAACGCTAGCCCACAAAACCGCAGCCGAAAAAGTGTTGGCAAGTGCACGACTGCAGCGGCGTGCTGCTTCCTCACGCAGCCCAGGCGGCCGTCTCAGCCCCGCTTTCGGAGTCTGAAAAGCCAGACCCCTGGGTCCTTGGCCAGGGCGCGGCCCCCTTACCCGCAGGTGCACAGGTCACAGATGCATTTCCTCTTCAGCGGAGCCATCCCGAGGCCTGGAGTTCCGCGCAGAGCATCCCCTGCAGCCACCGCCGCCACCTGGGCCCCAACCTCCTCTCTGCGGGCGCGCCGAGTCTCGAGAGCCTTGGCAAATGTTCCGAATGTTTACTCCAAGCAAACTTATGGGGCCCTTTCAAAGGCCGGTCTCTGCTTCCCTCCTAGAGCTGGCTTTGCGCCAGAGCAGCAGTGAGCGTGGACTGCGCGCCAGCCCGGGTGACCTCCCCCTGCACGCGCTGCCCGGGCCTCCGCACGCCCGACCCACGCGCCTGGAGTCAGCTGCCGGTGCCCAGGAAGCCCAACCGCCCGGGGACCCGTGGGGCTTCTGTGACGTCCCCTGGGACAGGAGCCGCACCTCGCGGTGGCCGTGATGTCACAAGGGCCACTTGTGAGGGCAGGAAGCTCCCTGGCAGGCCCAGGACAAAGGTCCCCGTTGGACCATAGAGAAACCGAAGGGTGAAGGTCATGATGCCTTTGGAAAACCTGCGGGTGCGCAAAAGGGCTGAACCGCCACTGTCATACAGTTGGGTGGCGTTTTCTATCTCTAGGACCCATGACACCCCCCTCCTTATAGAGTGGCTTCCTTTGACTTCCCGATGGCCGACCTTAAATACCATTTCCAGATCTTCCTTGTAGAAATCAATGCCTTTGGCTCCACCCACCCATCGACCTCACGCACTTGAGAACAAAGCAGTTTCGGGTGCCTAGACCTTTAGCGCTCAGGTGGGCGCTTAATCACGTCTCCCGGTGCCAGTAGTGACGCAGTGGTTCTCCATTTTTAGAGATCAAGTGTAGGGGTCAGACTCACCTGGCTTAATAAAAGCCAGCTTGCCAGCCCCCGCCGGGGAGTTTCTGATGCAGTAGGTCTGGCGGGAGTGGAGAACTGGTATGCCTAACACGTTCCTGAGTGTTGCTGATGCCGCTGGGCCGGGGACCACACTTTCAGAAGCACAGCTTTGGCGGTTCTTTTGTTCTCTTTAGCAGCCTTCCCCTAGCACATGGCTCCCCTGATCCCGAGATCCACTACAGATCGAGCCCAGAAGCCACCTGCACTAACCCTCTCTTGTCTGGGACTCCAGTTTCATCGGGAAGCCAGGTGATTCTGACCATGAAGCAAGCACAGGAGAGATGCGGCTCCGAGAGATGTTTGGGGTCAGACATCACTTCCCGGGTAGGGGAACTAGGAGCTTCAAGCACGGATAGTCCTGTGCTGCTTTTCTTTCCCATGCTTGCTAACTCTTCCCATTCATTTTAGCAAATGAGTGGGTAAGTCAGAGCATCTTCAACCGCAGGACACTTAATATTACGAGTTCAGGGGTTTACTTTCTTCCACATAAGGCTTCAGAACAGAGGTCAGAAAATTATTGCCTGCAGGCCAAATTCAGCTGACAATCTGTTTCAGTATGGCTAGCAAGCTAAGAATGGTTTTTTACATTTTTTAATGATTAGAAAAATTAAGACATTACAGGACTCACAAGACATAAAATTCAAATTTCAGTGTCTATAAAGAAAGTTTTGAATTTTGGGGCACCTGGATGGCTCAGTTGCTTGAGCGACTGCCTTCAGCTCAGGTCATGATCCCAGGGTCCTGGGATGGAGCCCTGGAGCCCTGTATCAGGCTTCCTGCTTGGCAGGGAGCCTGCTTCTCCCTCTCCCTCTGCCACTCCCCTTGTTTATGCTCTCCTGCTCTCTCTCTGTCAAATAAATAAAATCTTTAAAAAAAAAAGTTTTGAATTTTGTCCAAAAATTTTGTAGAAATATTCCTGGTTTTGCTCGTTGGCCCACAAAAGAACTGAATATTTACCATCTGGCTTTATACAGAGAACGTTTGCTGACACAGATCTGGAAAGTCAAAAGATAGCTCCAAAGGAGAGCAAAGCTTATGCTCTTTCTTAAGAACAGTAAAGGATAAAGCTGCTCCTTGCTTTCCTGTAGGAAGTCAGGGCCTTCAAGGGAAAGATGGAAAACTTTCGGGGTGGAGGGAGACCAGTTGGAGAGGTGGAAGCTCTTGAAAGCCAAGGCAAAGCCTGCATGCCATCCCTTGTCATTTACCGGGAACAGGACATAATCAATTCTTCCAGAGAAACTAAAGTGCTGGACACCAGCCATCTCTTGATAGCTGCCTAAATATTATCCATGAACCTTCCAGAAGAAGGATGCCCCATTCATGCCCCCAGACTTTAATGAGAACCACCTCGCATGCAAACCACCCTTGTGGATAGATCTTGTCAACAACCCGTAGTATTGCCAACTTACCCCAGCCCTGCCTTCAACAGAGTGGAGATCTTGAAAGATGGAGGTGGTTTGGATAATAGAGCCTCAACACTGGTACTTCTGTAGGGCTGGTGCAGGACAGGACAACGTGCCCCTGCTTTCTACACTTACTGCCCATGTTGTGTTAGTTCTCGCCAACTCTACCCTGGCCCATCTAAACACCTCCTAGCCCTGTTCCAAAATGCCCTTGTTTGTGAAGAATTTATTGTCACTTGCTATCCACTAAACACTTCTGCATACCTTCCCACAAGTTCTCCCATCACTCTCGTAAAACTGACAAAATCTATCACGCTCCTACTATGAATCAAAACACTGAAGTGAGGGATCACACAGCTGATAAGTTCTGAAACTGGGATTCAGACTCACCTAGGTCTTTCTTTTCAAACTTTTCCACCCAAGAAAAGGACGAAGTAAAATAGGCTCCCTGCTCATTGGAGAGCCTACTTCTCCCTCTGCCTGCTGCTCCCCCTGCGCTCTCTGTGACAAATAAAATCTTTAAAAAAAAGGCGGGGGGGACCTGGAGATCTTAAAGACCACTGCAGGCAATATTTTATCCTGAAATTTTATATTTGTTTCTTGATAGGACCATTTTCATTTACTTTTTCCCCACCATCTTTTTGTAATATTGACACTCAGTGAAGCTACACAATTTTTATTCTGTAGCCTTATAACTAACTCACCCAACCCCTGTGTATCATCTGAAAATCTCTTTATAGAACACTGTTTAAAAATGTATGGTTAGGGGGCACCTGGGTGGCTCCGTCAGTTAAGCACCCAACTCTTGCATTTTTTTTTAATGATTTTTTATTATATTATGTTCGGCACCATACAGTACATCCCTAGTTTCTGATGTAAAGTTTGATGACTCAGTTGCGTATAACACCCAGTGCACCATGCAATACGTGCCCTCCTTACTACCCATCACCAGCCTATCCCATCCCCCTCCCCCGAAGCCCTCAGTCTGTTTCTCAGAGTCCATAGTCTCTCATGCTTCATTCCCCCTTCTGATTACCCCCTTTCTTTATCCCTTTCTTCCCCTACCAATCATCCTAGTTCTTATGTTCCATAGATGAGAGAAATCATATGATAATTGTCTTTCTCTGCTTGACTTATTTCACTTAGCATTATCTCCTCCAGTGCCGTCCATGTTGCAGCAAATGTTGAGAATTCGTTCTTTCTGATAGCTGAGTAATATTCCATTGTATATATGGACCACAACTTCTTAATCCAGTCATCTGTTGAAGGGCATCTCGGCTCCTTCCACGATTTAGCTATTGTGGACAATGCTGCTATGAACATTGGGGAAGCACCCAACTCTTGATTTCAGCTCAGGTCATGATCCCAGGGTTGTGAGATCAAGCCCTGTGTTGAGCTCCATGCTGGGCGTGGAGCCTGCTTGGGATTCTCTCTCTCCCTCTGCCCCTGCAACCCCATGCTCACTCACTCTCTCTTTCTGTCTAAAAAAAAAAAAAAAAAAAAAAAATCTGTGATTAGTCCTTTGAATGCACAGTGTTTTAGTAAAACATTGTCTTTACAGCACCCTTAAATATTTAGGATTGCTAAATTTCACTGGCACCCACAGAACACTAGCTCATGGTAACACACAAACCTCTACCACCCCGCCGCTTAGTCACTCCACGTCGCCATTGACAGGAAACATCACCAACAAACATGTCCCCTGGCTCATCAAGCCGGGGGCTGAGCTGAATCCTGGAGACAGGGACAGTGCTCTCATGGCGCTTAACCTAGACAGAGGAACAGACAGCCGCAATGTGCCCAAGTGTATCGCCATAAACTGTCCAACGTGAAGAAGCAAAAATAAAAGGGCCTGGTGAATTCTGTCAAATATCTGAGGAAGAAATGACACCAGTTCTATGCATACTCTTAAAAAACAGAGGAGAGAGGAACACTTCCAGATTCATTCTGTGAGGCCAGTACGACTGTGACTCTAGAGCCAGATGAAACTGTCGCTCGAAACTGCAGACCATTATCTCTCATGAATATAAACGTAAAATCTTTTACATTAGCAAACTGAAATCGGCAACATATAAAACGGATTATAGGGGCACCTGGACCGCACAGTCGTTAAGCGTCTGCCTTCGGCTCAGGGCGTGATCCCGGTGTTATGGGACCAAGCCCCACATCAGGCTCCTCTGCTATGAGCCTGCTTCTTCCTCTCCCACTCCCCCTGCTTGTGTTCCCTCTCTTGCTGGCTGTCTCTCTCTCTGTCAAATAAATAAATAAAATGTTTTTTAAAAAAAACTTTTATTTCTTTGAGGGAGAGCGCACAAGCAGAGGGAGGGACAGAAGCAGACTCCCTGCTGAGCACAGAGCCCATCGACGTAGGGCTCGATCTCAGGACCCTGAGATCACGACCTGAGCCAAAGTCAAGACACTTTACTGACTAAGCAACCCAGGCAGCCCAACACAGTCCAATTTTTTAAAAAACAAAGGATTGCAAGAGACATTTTACCAAAAAAAACACATGAATGCCTAATAAGCACATGAAAAGAGGCTTGTGCTCAAAGGAGTTAACACAGCAAGCCTGGAACTGCTATCCTTAGAAAGTCCTTTGTCATGAGGATTACCACTGATTGGCTAAGAACTTGGAATTCAGGAGCGTTCCCACCATTCTCTGCTAATAACAGCTCACTGTGTGTGAACAATGTGGTTTATGCGGAACACCTGCTCTTCCTCCGTGAACGTGGAATTTGGGTGCATGTGAGGTAGGTGGTACCTACAGGGTGAGCCCCCAGTAAAAACCCTGGGCCCTAATGAGATTCCCTGCTAGACATTTCACATCTGTTGTCCCAAATCATGGGGGAATTAAGTATATCTTGTCTGACTTCACTGAGAGAGGACTTTGGAAACCTACACCCAGCTTCCTCCAGACTCCACCCCTTGCTCCTCTTCCCTTGGATGACTTTGCTATGAGTCCTTTCACTGTAATAAATCATAGCTGTGAGTATGACTTCAAGGTCAGTTCTGAGTCTTCCGAGCAAATTACGGAACCTGGAGGTGGCCATCAAGACCCCACGCACAAGGGGCACCTGGGTGGTTCAGTCAGTTAAATGTCTGCCTTCAGCTCTGGTCATGATCTCAGAGTCCTGGGATCAAGCCTCGCATCAGACTCCCCACTCAGCGAGAAGTCTGCTTCTCCATCTCCCTCTCCCCTTCTCCCTGCCCATGCTCTCTCTCACTAATGCTCTCTCTCTCAAAATCTTTAACAAAATTAAAGAAATAGGGCACCTGGGTGGCTCAGTCAGTTAAGCGTCTGCCTTCAGCTCTGGTCATGATCCTAGGATCCTGGGATCAAGTCCTGAATTGGGGTCCCTGCTCAGCAGGGAGTCTACTTCTCCCTCTACCCTTCCCCCTTGTTTGTGATCTCTCTCTCACTCTCTCTCTAATAAATAAATAAATAATTTTTAAAAGGGGGGGAATGATGCCAAAACACACACCAAAAAACCAAAAAAGTAAATAATAAATAAATAAAAGAATTAATGAATTAATTTTAAAAAATAGACTACTTTCTGAGTCCAGCTGAGTGGACTCAGGTTACACTAGCATGACCACTACTGTAAATCTCCATCTTTTATGTTCAAACCTATCAACAACAGCTTAAAGGAGACTTTCTGGATCCTAATTCAAAGGAAGCTGTTGACACAGCCTAGAGCCTGGTGACTAGGTATCAAAAATGTCATCAGAGAAGGACAGCCCTCATGCTATTAAAAGGATCCTTAGCAAGTGCTCCTGACCACGGACACTGCTGCAAAAGGAAAGGACGCTAGAGACCACAACCAAACTCAAGGGGTTCGCTCCTGGGGGTGCACCAAGCTGAACACGACCCAAGGAAGTACTGAAAGCAAGGAACTTTTTATTCCTTGTTAAAAGGGATGAGACGGGGAGATAGCTCTCAAAGCCCTGTCTCGCCGAGAGGTTAGTACAGGAAGTTTTTATTCGGTGTATTAGGGGCCAGGGCAGGGAGCTTGAATGGGCATTTCAGTTCAATCATGCATGCCTACCATGTCGACATGCTAGTGCATACATCTGTAGGGCCCAAGGGCTGGCCGCCTCAATATGGGCCACTTTGGCACCAAGAATATTTTGAGTTAAAAAGCAATCATAACCTGGTAGACTCAGGAACAGCTCTTTACCACCCCCTCAACTGCCTAAAAGGAATTTATAGAGAGGACCTGCTCCAGGAAGAGAGCTGTCACCATTGCTAACATTACAGAACCAACTAGGTATGGTAGACATGGGGGAGACTAGAAAGGCCACTTTGATCAAAGTCCTCTCTTTGCCCCATTGCTTGAGTGGCCCTGTTTACCAAACATTTACTCCTTTTATCTCCCTGTAAATTGCATTCCTTTCCCCTGAAGTCGCAGACCCCCACCCACTTGTCTTTGCCTCAGGATGACATACATACCTCATTTTGCCTAATTGTCTTCGGAATTTCCTGCGTTCCCCATGCCTACACTATTAAATTTGATTTTCTCCTGTTCATCTGTCTCATGTCAAATTGATTCTTAGCCAGCTAGAAGGTCCTTGAATGGGACAGGAACTCTTGCTCCCCAACACATCATAAGTTCAAAAAGTGGTGGAAAACTCCATCCATAGGAGGAGATCTTGTATTATGATGAACTAAAGGCAACCTCAGGACAACTCAGGGAGGTTTCTGCGCAGGTCCTCAGCTCCAATCTGGTTCCAACTGGCTCACGGACGGGGCTATTAGGTGAGACACACCTAGCATAGGGCTGTCAGGTGAAATACTTAATCCAATTGGGTGCCTCTTTGACAAGACAAAACACACTCCTTCCCTGCCTTTCTTCCTTCCCCTTCTCGCTTCTGCTGATAACTTTCAGCTCTCTGATTGAGTAACTTCCCATTGTGTCCTTGTTAACAAGACCTCTAGGCCAAATTAACGCTGAAGAGAAGGAGCTGACAGATGGCAGATCATGTCTTTTACATTTGAACCCAACGTAAAACCCTTTCTCCTTTTCCTTTTCTTTCCTCTGGCACTGGTCTAGAAGGATGGCGCCCTCATCTGTATCTCCAGGGCCACTGCTAAGGGGAAGTAGGGAGGTAACCTCTCTTATTTCAGCCTTAAAAAAAAAAAAAAAAAAAGATCTAACTGTACCCCTAACTTTTCACAAGCAAAATAAGACATCTCATTGGTCACTCCCCTAAATTCACACTGTTGAGTTAAGATGGGCATTTCTCTTGGCAAGGCCCTATTTCTCTGATTAAGGATAAATGTAAATAAGGCTATGATCAAAAACTTACGCTTAACTCCTAAAATTATTACAAAATCTGCTAAAGCAATAGCAGCCCAACAAAAATATGTAGCCTCTTGGGTCAAATTTGTCCTCAATAACAGATTAGCTCTTGATTATCTTTTAGCTGAGCAAGTAGGTATCTATGCTGTGTTCAACACCACCTGCTAGGCCTGGATTAACCTTTCTGAGGAAGTTAAAACCCAGTTACCTAAGAACGAACCGCTTGGCGTAAAAGGGTGACTCCTTCCACAGGGTCTTTCTTTGACTGGATTTTGATTGGTTTAGGTCTTGGGGACCATTGCTCCAAAGTGCACTCAAAGTATTGGGAATTATACTGCTTATAGTCATCATAATCATCTCCTGGTACACTGTATTCTCTCAAAAGCTTTCAGTGTATGTTTGAAGCCTCTAACCACCAGGAAAATGATCTCCCTAAGACTGGAGCCTCTAAGGAGTGAGGAAAATACCCAGCTTAAGGAATGTGAGCCAAAAGTTCTGTATCACAGAAGCCGAGTACAAATGGCAGGACCTACCGATACCACACAAAGGAGCAAGAACTACTGTGAACTTTAAGAGCCGTAGCTAGGCGTGCCACCAATGCCTTCAAATGTGACCACAGCTCTCAGTTAAACTGAGAGCCTGATGAAAAGGGGGAATTGTTAGACAAAACCGTAGGCTCAACATGGCATCACTTAAACCAAGTTTCCAAATCGGGGCTTACTATCCAATCTAACCGCAGTTTCAACCTCCCCCAGGAATGTGGCCTCGACTGGTCAGTCAGGAAAAGTTTTCTGTCAGCGCCCATGAGTCTGGCCCCTGGGTTCTCTCCATCCCCCAGAGAAAGATGAGGTAATCTGCGTGATAAGACCTTTTACTCCCCGCCCCCCCCCAAACAGACTCATCTGGAACAATCCTTTTCTTTTGCTAATAATTTTCTTGCCCCCACCTTCCATCTATAAAAATCTTCCATTCTGGACAACAAGTTAGTTCCTAACTTGCTAGACGGGATGTTGCCTAATTCATGAGTTGTTTAATAAAACCAGTTAGATCTTCAAATTTACTTGGTTGAATTTTGTTATTTAACAGTAATTAGTCAAGAGAAATGAGGGGCACTTAGATGGCCCAAATGGTTGAGCGACTGCCTTCAGCTCAGGTGCTGATCTCCTGAGTCGAGCCCTGTGTTGGGCTCCCTGCTCAGTTGGGAAGCCTGCTTCTCCCTCTGCCTCTGCCCTTCCCCCCGCTCATGCTCTCAATCTCTCTCTCTCGAATAAATAAAATCTTTTTTAAAAATAGAAATGAAAATACATGTCTACACAAAAACTTTGATATGAACGTTCATGTAGCATTTTACGTACAGTGACAGTGTAAAAACTGGAAACAACCCCAATTTCCATCACCTAGAGAACGAACAAACAAAATGTAGTCATACGTAATCGTACAATGGAATATTATTCACCAATAAAAATAAAGTACTAATATATGCTACAATATGGATGAACCTCAAAAATCATGCTAGGAGAAAGAAACCAGATATTTCAAAACTATATATTACGTGATTCCATTTACATGAAATTTCTAGGGAAGGGAAATTTTTATAGAGACAGAAGGCAAAAAAGTGGTTGCCTGGGTCTCAGGGTAGGAGCAGAAATTGACTACAAACAGAGACAATGGAACCTTGTCAGTCTTCTGACAAATATTCTAAAACTGAGTTGTGCTGATGGAACTATATACTTATATCTTATGGATGAATTTTATAATATGTAAATTATACCTCAATAAAGCTTTTTGAAGTTAAAAAAAAAATAGGGGCAGTTGAGTGGCTCAGTTAAGCATCAGTCCTGCAATAGAGCCCTGCATTGGGCTCCACACTCAGTGGGGAATCTGCTTGTCCCTCCGCCTTTTCCCCTGCTTGTTGTCTCTCTCTCTCACTCATAAATAAAATCTTTTAATAAATAAATATTTTTTGTATAAATGGAAGAATAGAGTACCTGTTTTGTACAGTATAGCCCTCTGAAAAGGCCTTTATGGTGGATATAGAGTATCCTAACTTAGGAAGCTTCAGTGTCATGATAATACTGATTCGTTCTGAATGAATGATACTGAGTAACATTGACTCATCCATCTACTCAGAGGCCAAGAACAGAACCATAGTATATTTTTACGGGGAAGGGGTCATTGTGACCTAGGTTTGGCAAACAGACCCTGCAGTTACGCTATGAGTTCAAATTTGAACAACTCTAAGTTATGTTAATTTATACAGACTATTAATAGACGCAAATTATGACATCGATAGCATATAATGTGGGAGTTCTTGTATGCAAGTGAAGTTGTTATTAGTTTAAAATAGACCATTAGAACTCTAAGATATTTTAGGTAAGTCCTTTGGTAACCACAAAGAAAATGCTTATAGATGATACACAAAAGAAAAAGAGAAAAAAACCAAAACTTAACAATACAAAAAAGCAAAAAAACACAAAGAAAGACAGCAAGAGAGAAAAGAGGGACAAAAGAACTACAAGACAAACAAAACAGTTAAAAAATGATAACAGTAAATCCTTTCCTATCAAGAATTACTTTAGAGGTAAATAAACTAAATTTCCCAATAAAGAGATACAGAGTAACCAAGAGAATAAAAAATCAAGATCTAACTGTATGCTGTCTATAAGAAACCCACTTTATTTTTTTTTAATTTAAATTCAATCAGCCAACATATAGTAAGTACATCATTAGTTTTAGATGTAGTGTTCAATGATTCATCGGTTGCATATAATACCCACGGCTCATCACATCACACGCCCTCCTTAATGCCCATTACCCCGTTACCCCATTCCCCCCACCAACCTCCCCTTCCACAGCCCTCAGCTTGTTTCCCAGCATAAAGAGTCTCTCATGGTTTGTCTCCCTCTCTGATTTCTTCCCATTCAGTTTTCCTTCCCTTCCCCTATAATCCCCTGTGCTATTCCTCATATTCCACATATGAGTGAAACCATATGGTAATTGTCTTTCTCTGATTGACTTATTTCACTTGCATAATACCCTCCAGTTCCACCCACATTGATATAAATGGTGGGTATTCATCCTTTCCGATGGTGAGTAATAGCCCATTGTATATATGAACCACATCTTCTTTATCCATTCATCTGTTGAAGGACATCTCGGCTCCTTCCACAGTTTGGCTATTGTGGACATCGCTGCTATGAACATTGGGGTGCACATGCCCCTTCGTTTCCCTACATCTGTATCTTTGGAGTAAGTGCCTAATAGTGCAATTGCTGGGTCATAGGGTAGCTTTATTTTTAACTTTTTGAGGAAATTCCATACTGTTTTCCAGAGTGGCTGCACCAGCTTGCCTTCCCACCAACAGTATAGGAGAGTTCCCCTTTCTCCACACCCTCGCCAACTTTTGTTGTTGCCTGACTTGTTAATTTTAGCCATTTTAACTGGCGTGAGGTGGTATCTCATTGTGGTTTTGATGTGTATTTCCCTGGTGACAAGTGATGTGGAGCAGTTTTTCATGTGTCTGTTGGCCATTTGGATGTCGTCTTTGGAGAAATGTTTGTTCATGTCTTCTGCCCATTTCTTGACTGGACTATTTGGTTTTGTGGTGTTGAGTTTGATAAGTTCTTTATAGATTTTGGATACCAGCCCTTTATCTGTTATGTCATTTGCAAATATCTTCTCCCATTCTGTAGGTTGCCTTTTAGTTTTGTCGACTGCTTCCTTTGCTGTGCAGAAGCTTTTTATCTTGATGAAGTCCTAATAGGTCATTTTTGCTTTTGTTTCCCTTGCCTTTAGAGACATGTCTTGCAAGACGTTGCTGCAGCTGATGTCACAGAGGTTGCTGCCTGTGTTCTCCTCTAGGATTTTGATGGATTTCTGTCTCGCATTTAGGTCTTTCATCCATTTTGAATTTATCTTTGTGTATGGTATAAGAGAATGGTCTAGTTTCATTCTTCTGCATGTGGCTGTCCAATTTTCCCAGCACCATTTATTGAAGAGACTGGGGTTTTTTTCCCATTGGATATTCTTTCCTGCTTTGTTGAAGATTAGTTAACCACAGAGTTGAGGGTCCATTTCTGGGCTCTCTATTCTGTTCCATTGATCTATATGTCTATTTTTGTGCCAGTATCATGCTGTCTTAATGATCACAGCTTTGTAATAGCTTGAAGTCAGGCATTGCGATGCCCCCAGCTTTGGTTTTTTCAACATTCCCCTGGAGATCTGGGGTCTTTTCTGGTTCCATACAAATTTTAGGATTGTTTGTTCCAGCTCTGTGAAAAATGTCAGTGGTATTTTGATAGGGATTTCATTGAATGTGTAGGTTGCTCTGGGCAACATAGACCTTTTAACAATGTTTATTCTTCCAATCCATGAGCATGGAATGTTTTTCCATCTCTTTGTGTCTTCCTCAATTTCTGTCATAAGTGTTCGTAGTTTTTAGAAGAAACCCACTTTAAATCCGAGAACATACAGAAGCTGAAAGTGAAGGGATGGAAAAAGTCATTCCAAGCAAATGGTAGTCAAAAGAAGTAGGAATGGTTATACTTAGACGAAATAGATTTTAAGTCAAAAACTCTTTCTAGGGCACCTGGGTGGCTCAGTTGGTTAAGCATCTGCCTTTGGCTCGGGCCATGGTCCCAGGGTCTGTGCTGAGCAGGGAGCTCCACGCTGAGCTTCTCCTTCTCCCTCTGTCACTCCCCCTGCTTGTGCTCTCTTGCTTGCTCTTTTTCCTCTCTCAAATAAAGAAATGAAAACAGTTCTTAAATTTTTTAAATTTTTAAAAAATGTTTCTAGAGGGGCACCTGGATGGCTCAGTCAAGCATAGGACTCTTGGTTTTGGCTCAGGTCATATTCTCAGACTGGTGAGACTGAGCTCCATTTTGGCCTCCACGCTGCGCATGGAGCCTGCTTAAAATTCTCTCTCCCTTCTCTTTTGCCCCCCCTTTAAAAAAAAAAGAAGAAAAAAACTGTTTCCAGAGACAAAGACCATTACATAATGCTAAAAGGGTCAACTCATAAGGAAGATATAACAATTACAAATACTCATCCAACATGGAAGCACCTAATTATGTAAAACAAATATTAATGGACCTGAAAAGAGAAACTGACACCAATACAATAATAGTAGGCTTCATATCCTACTTGCAACAGAACATCCAGACAGAAAATCAATAAATAATGGACTTGAGCAACACTATATACCAAATAGACAAATACACTATGGACATAACAGACACATGCAAAACTTCATGCCACAGCAAAAGAACACATATTCTTCTCAAGCACACGGACAACACTCTCTGGGGTAGATCACACGTTAGGTCACAAGCACGTCTTAACAATTTAAGATCAAAATCATACCAGGTATCTTTTCTGATCACAATAAAATGAAACTAGGAGTCAATCACAGCAAGGAAATGGAAAATTTACAAGTTCATGGAAACTAAATATCACACTCTTGAATAAACACTGGGTCAAACAGGAAATCAAAAGGGAATTCAAAAAATATCTTGAGATTAAAAAAAAAAAGCAAAACCACAACTTACCAAATCTTATGGAATGCAGCAAAAGCAGTACTAAGAGCAAAGTTTATAGTGATTAATACCTATATTTAAAAAGAAGATCTGAAATAAACAACCTAACTTTACACTTCAAGGAACTAGAAAAAAGAATAAACTAAACCCAAAATTAGCAGGAGGAAAGAAATAATAAAGATAGAGAAAAAAATCAACAAAACTCAGAGTTGGGTTTTTTTGAAAAGCTAAAACTGGCAAACCTTTAGCTGGACTAAGAAGAAAAGAAGACTCAAAATCAGAAATGAAAAAGGAGACATTACAGTGGGTCTCAGAAATAAAAAAGGATCATTAGGGACTATTATAAACAATTATATACATGCAAATTGGATAACCTAGAAGAAATGGCTAAATTTCTAGAAACATACAACCTACGAAGGATGGATCAAAAAGAAATAGAAAGCCTGAACAGGCCGATAACAAATAACGAGGTTGAAGTAGCAAAAACCTCCCAAGAAAGAAAAATCCAGGACCAGATGGCTCCACTGCTAAATATTACTACAGATTCCAATAAATTAATACCAAATCTTCTTAAAATTTCCCAAGATGGGGTGCCTGGGTGGCACAGCGGTTAAGCATCTGCCTTCGGCTCAGGGCGTGATCCCGGCGTTACGGGATCGAGCCCCACATCGGGCTCCTCTGCTGGGAGCCTGCTTCTCCCTCTGCCACTCCCCCTGCTTGTGTTCCCTCTCTCGCTGGCTGTCTCTATCTCTGTCAAATAAATAAATAAAATCTTTTAAAAAAATAAAATAAATAAAAATAAAATAAAATTTTCCAAGAATTAAAGAAAAGGGAGTACTTCCAAACTCATTTTACGAGGCCAGTGTAAAGATACCAGTAGGAAAAAAAATGAAAACTATAGGCCAGTATCTCTGATGAACATAGATGCAAAAATCCTCAATAAAATACTAGCAAACCAAATTCAAAAACACATCACAAAGATGACACATGAGGGGGCCTCTGGGTGGCTTGGTTGTCTGAGTGTCTGCTTTCAGCTTAGGTCATGATCTCAGGGTCCTGGGATGGGGCCTCACTTCAGCCTCCCCGCTTGGCAGGGAGTCTGCTTTTCCCTCTCCCTCTGCCCCTCCTTCCTGCTCATTCTCTCTCTCTCTCTCTCTCTCAGATAAATAAAATCTTTTTATAAAAAAAGAAAAGAATGGGGCGCCTGGGTGGCACAGCGGTTAAGCGTCTGCCTTCGGCTCAGGGCGTGATCCCAGCGTTATGGGATCGAGCTCCACATCAGGCTCCTCTGCTATGAGCCTCCTTCTTCCTCTCCCACTCCCCCTGCTTGTGTTCCCTCTCTCTTTGGCTGTCTTTATCTCTGTCATATAAATAAATAAAATCTTTAAAAAAATAAAATAAAATAAAAAAAGAAAAGATTACACACCATGACCAACTGTGATTTATTTGTGGGATGCAAGTTGTTTTAACACATGCAAATCAAACAATATGATACACCACATTACCAGAATGAAAGATAAACTCACATGACCATCTCAATAGATGGCCAAAAAAAAATTGACAAAGTTTAACACCCATTCGTGATAAACACTGTCAACAAAATAGGTACAAAAGGAAACTTCCTCAACACAATAAAGGCCAATTATGAAAAGCCACACCTAACATCATAATCAACAGGGAAAAACTGAAAGCTTTTCCTCTAAGATCTGGTACAAGGCAAGGATGCCCATTCTTACTCCTTCCATTCAACATAATGCTGCAAGTATTAGCAAGAGCAAGCAGAATAAAAATTTAAAAAAAAAAAAAGTGGAGTGTGGAATGAAAGCTATCCAAATCAGAAAGGAGGAGTAAAATTATCACTGTTTGCAGATCACGTTTTTCTATACGTAGAAAACCCTAAAGACTACACAAAACAACAAAAAAAATAGAACTCATGAATTCAGTAAAGTTGCAGGATACAAAATCAACATACAAAAATAAGTTACACCTTTTTACACTAACAACAATCTATCCAAAAAGGAAATCAAGAAAACAATCCCATTTACAATAGTGTCAGAAAGAGTAAAATGGTTAGGAATAAATTTAAACAAGAAGGTGAAATACCTGTACACTGAAAGCTATAACTCAACGATGAAAGAAACTGAGGAAGACACAAAGAAATGGAAAGATACCCTGTGTTCATGAATTGGAAGAATTAATATCATTTACACGTTCATATTACCCAAAGCCATCTATCAATTCTATGCAAGCCTTATCAAAATTCCAATGACATTTTTCACAGAAATAGAAAAAACAACTATAAAATTTGTATGGAACCACAAAAGGCTCTGAACGGCCAAAGCAAAGCTGGGAAAGAACAAAGGTGACGCTATCACACTCCCGGATTACAAACTATACTGCAAAGCTATGTAATCAAACAGTATGGTGATGGCATAAAAACAGACATATAAACCAATGGGACAGACTAGAGACCCCAGAAATAAATCTAAGCTTATATAGTCAACTAATTTTTTACAAGGGCCAAAAATACACAATGGAGAAAGGATAGTTTCTTTAATAAATGGTGCTGAGAAAACTGCATAGCCACATGCAAAAAATGAAATTGGACCCCTAACTTACACTACACACAAAAATCAACTCAATGTGGATTAAAAGGTGAATATAAGACCTGAGACCATAAAACTCCTAAAAGAAAGCACAGGGAAATTGTTCATTGACATTGGTCTTGGAAACGTGTTTGTTTTTTTTTTTTTTTTTTTTTTTTGGATATGACACCAAAAGTGCAAGCAACAAAATCAAAAATAAACAAATGGGACTACATCAAACTAAAAAGTCTCTGCACGGCAAAAACCACCAACAGAATGAAAAGGTAACCTCTGGGATGGGAGAAAATATTTGCAAATCATTTATCTGATAAGGGATTGATATCCAAAATGTACAAGGAATTTGTAAAATTCAATAGGGGAAATAATCAGATTTTTTAAATAGGCAGAGGACCTGAATAGACATTTTCCCAAAGAAGACATACAAATAGCCAACAGGTACATGAAGAGGTGCTTAACATCACTAATCATCAGGGAAATGCATATCCAAACCAGGAGATATCACCTCACACCTGTCAGAATGGCTGTCATCAAAAAGACAAGAGAGGGACACCTGGGTGGCTCAGTCGGTTAAGCACCTGCCTTCGGCTCAGGTCATGATCCCAGAGTCCTCGGATCAAGTCCTGCATCAGGCTCCTTGCTTAGTGGGGAGCCTGCTTCTCCCTCTCCCTCTGCCCCTCCCCCCCTCATGCGCGCTCTCTCTCAAATAAATAAAATCTTTAAAAAATAAAAATAAAAACCTTAAAAAAGAAATGGTGGTTTATATATACAGTGAAATATTATCCAGCCTTTAAAAAGGAGATCCTGTCAATTCCAACAACATGAATGAACCTGGATGGCATTATGCTGAGTGAAATAAGCTAGACAAAGAGAGAAGAAAGCTTGCAGGATCGCAATTATGTAGAATCTTAAAAAGTCAAATACATAGTAGCAGAGAGTAGAATGGTGGTTCCCAGGCACAAGGAGGTGGGAAAAAATGGTCCAAGAGTACAAAAGTTGCAGTTATGTAGGATGAGTAAGTGTAGAAAGCTAACCTACCATATGACTAGAGTCAGTACTGTATTGAACACTGAAAATTTGCTGAGTGGATTTCACGTGCTCTCACCACACAGAGAAGTAACCGTGAGGTATGTTCGTCTGCGTTATCATTTCACTGTGTCTATCAAAATCGCGTTGTACACCTTAAATACATACAATTTCCATTTAAAAAACAGAGAAATTGCATTGAATCATTTAATAGGTGTGTAACTTGGTAAAATTATTTAACCCTTCTAAGCTTGGATTTACTCACTTGAAGGTACGGTTGTTTATTCATCGGGTTATTTATTCGTAGGGTTATGGTGAGGACTGAGCTGCTGCACAGGCTCCATGCCGTAGTTTTCTCAAGCTTCGGGATTCTGATTATAAATTCTGAAGCCTGAGGTTACCGGAAAAGCAGCTGTGAGAATGGAACATGCTTCCAAGTGGAAAAAGCACTAACTGGGAGTCAGTACATCTCCCAGTAGGGATTTACTACCATCTCACCGTGTAGCCCTGGGCAGTCACCTAACTTTCCCCGGTCTCACTTCCCTCATCGGCCGTGTTCATTTACGCTGCCCTCGTCCGCAGTAAACAGGGAATCTGAGGAGGCCTCGCGGGGCTGAGAAGTCCGGCCTTCCTCCACCTCACCTGCGCGCGGCCCTGACCTAAACCCACCCGAGCACACCGCGCTCTGAAAGCGAGTTGTGCTGTGCTGTGCCATGCTGGGTGGGGGGACATTGGCCACGAGATGGCAGCATTCTCCCAACCGCCCGCACACTTACACCCTGCAACCGTAAACCCAGTTTAAAGACGAAAACCGACACCAGAGTGCTGGGTTCCCTTCCCATTTTCACTTTCGGGTGGCCCCTGCTCGCGTTCATTAAAGGAGCACTTTCTCTAAGCTCCTTGCGCCCTGAGCGCTGCGCGCCGACGCTCTCGCGAGATCGCCGCCGGAAGTGGGTGGCAACCGGGACGCCGCGGCTCGGTTTCCCGGAAGGTGAGCTTTTCTCCGGAGCTCTGCAGCCGCCTCACCCAGGGCGCTCGCCTCCGAGGAAGAGCTCGCCCCGCCTCGGCCTTTCCAGCCCAGATCGCTCGCTTTCGGCTGCCCCGACCGCACAGCTGCGCGGCCCGGCCTGCAGAGAGCCCGCCAGCCCCGACCCCGCCCTCCCTCCGCGCTGCAGTTAGGCCGCGCCCTGAGGCCCATTCCGCGGCGGCTCCGGCGGGTGATGCCAAATACAGCCATGAAGAAAAAGGTGCTGTTGATGGGGAAGAGCGGGTCGGGGAAGACCAGTATGCGGTCGATTATCTTTGCAAATTATATCGCCCGCGACACCCGGCGCCTGGGTGCCACCATTGATGTGGAGCACTCCCACGTCCGATTCCTGGGCAACCTGGTGCTCAACCTGTGGGACTGTGGCGGTCAGGACACCTTCATGGAAAATTACTTCACCAGCCAGCGAGACAACATCTTCCGTAACGTCGAGGTTTTGATTTACGTGTTTGACGTGGAGAGCCGCGAACTGGAAAAGGACATGCACTATTACCAGTCGTGTCTGGAGGCCATCCTCCAGAACTCCCCGGATGCCAAAATCTTCTGCCTGGTGCACAAAATGGATCTGGTTCAGGAGGATCAGCGTGACCTGATTTTTAAAGAGCGAGAGGAAGACCTGAGGCGTTTGTCTCGCCCACTGGAATGCGCTTGTTTTCGAACCTCCATCTGGGACGAAACGCTCTACAAAGCCTGGTCCAGTATTGTCTATCAGCTGATTCCCAATGTTCAGCAGCTGGAGATGAACCTCAGGAATTTTGCCCAAATTATCGAAGCCGACGAAGTCCTGCTGTTCGAGAGAGCTACGTTCTTGGTCATTTCCCATTACCAGTGCAAAGAGCAGCGTGATGTCCACCGGTTTGAGAAGATCAGCAACATCATTAAGCAGTTCAAGCTGAGCTGCAGTAAATTAGCCGCTTCTTTCCAGAGCATGGAAGTTCGGAATTCTAACTTCGCTGCTTTCATCGACATCTTCACATCAAACACGTACGTGATGGTGGTTATGTCGGATCCGTCCATCCCTTCTGCAGCTACTCTGATCAACATTCGCAATGCCAGGAAACACTTTGAGAAGCTGGAGAGAGTGGATGGTCCCAAGCACAGCCTCCTGATGCGTTGAATATTGCCAAATGCCCTTTCTGAAAATGCTGAATTGCCTTCCCCCCCCCGCATCTTTTTTTTTTTTAATATTCATAATGTCCTGTGCTTAAAAGTGGGCTTTGAAATGTGTGCTGCTTACTACTTCCATCTCTTTCTTCCCTACTCCCCCGTCTGTAACCCTTGGACGCTATTTACTCAGTTACCCAGTAGAGCTTCAAGATGGCCTTTCTGAAAAGTTGGTATGGTGTAACACTAAAGTAGGTGGTGTGCGTGCGTGCGTGTGTGTGTGTGTGTGTGCTGATTACCTGGTTATAATAGATAAACACATTAAAGCCTTTACAGTATCTTCCTGTATTCCTGACAAGACTGCAAAGATGGAATGTTACTATTTTATCAGCAAGGTATTAAAATGCATTTATAAATCCTTGGCTTCAATCATGAATAAACATTTGCTGTTAGCAATTTAAAATATGGTCGTATTTGAAATAATTTAAAGATTCTGACTGCCCACAAGTAATGCTTAACTGGTAAATCTTAATTTTTGTGATCTAGTCCCTATCACCTTAGCGAGAGTGAATAGCAGCTGTAAGCAGAGCAACTAAGAGGCTTAGACCACCTGAGTGGAGTTCATTTCTCCCTGCACTTGCTCGCTCTGTGAACTCAGCAAGGTACTTAATTTCATTCTGCTGTTTCCTCATTTGTGAAATGTGGGTAAGAGTAGCACTACTTACAGGATTGTTTTTAAAAAATAATCAAAACAACATGGAAAGCATCTAGAATGGTGCCCGACATACCCAGTACTATGTCAGCTATCAATACGACCACCTGAGCATCCTCCCCCTACCAACCCCACCCCTTAAATGACTACTCCCAAATTACTGAAGCCTAGCTAAATGTTTGAGCCCTTACTAAATACCAGGTACTCTTAAATATTTGATGTGTATTTTCTTATTTAATCCACAACCTGAGGTAGATTACTTTTATTTAATAGGTGAAAAAACTGATAGGACCTTATTAAGGTGATAGAGCTGAACCTAGGCAGACCTACCCCCTTTCCTGTCCATTACTCCCCACTATTTCCTCCATTGACAGAAAAGTTCATCCTAAAAATCTTAGCTTTTCAGGTGTACACTTCATATAATTCCCCTAATTTTACAGATTAAGGAAACTGCAGCCCAGAAGTGACTTCTCAAAGAACAGTGTTCGTTCACTTTGGGCAAATTCACTTCTCCATCTTTATCCATCTGGAAATTGGTGAATACTGAATCAGAGTCTTAGATTGCCAGTTCTTAGGGAAGGATTCTAAGGTTCCTAATTTAGATTGGCAGTATGGTATAGTGAAATCAGAAAACACTTAAAATGTCCTATTCCAACTGCCTTATGCTTTTAAATGAAATCTAAGTATTTTAGAGCCAAGAGACCTCTCTGATCCACTCTTCTCACCAGTCATTTTACAAAGGACACCTTACCTTTGAATACAGACAGAGGTAATAGAGCTTTAGCTTTTCCAAGGCCTTTGTAGCATCAGCTGTGGATGACAAAGTCCCTACCCATGAAGAGCAAGAAGCTATTCAGATCTAAGTTACCAACTCTAAATTCTTCTATGTAGGGCCTCTGGCAGTAAGTTAAAAGACTCCAGATGTTAAAAAACTTAAGGACAGATTTCCTTTTCAAAATCATTTTAAAATAACCACATTTAGTAAATCAAATTAAAATGGCAGTAACAAAATTCATTTACCTGAATCATTTAACCTCTCAAATTTCTGTTGATCAAATTACTGGCAGACCTTTATACATGCTCATTCTAGGATTTGCAGGGCATGGTTCTTTTTGATACTATATAGGAAATTCCAGAGCCAGGTGGTATAATATTGAATGTTTATTCAAGTCTATAGTAAATAGGACATATTTACAAATAGTCCCATAGAGGACTCACAAATATTTTAAATATAGCATGTGGATTGACTTGCACAGTGCCTAAGGAGAAAGCAACTATGGATCTGCAAGATAATGTGAAAGAATTTTACCTTTGTAAGTACTTTTACATTAAGGAAAATGTCCTTAAACATTTATTTTGTTTAATTTAGAATTCTAAGAGTAGGGAAAAAATAAGGTTTCCTTTATAAAGTTCTCAAGAATTCCTGTTTTTTTCCCTTAGATAAAACTGACTTCATAGATCATGGTAAAGAATGGTTTCAAAATACTTGTATTTTTTTCAGTTAAATTCCCCCAAAATGTTTTGTTGTTTTTTTTTTTTTTAGCCTCAAATACTCTTTAATCCACTTGGTAACATTTTTCACGTTAAATATTACATGCTTGTCCTCTTTAAACATTTAAAACAATTAGGACATTCTGTCATTCGTTACTAAAGTTTCAAGTTGACACACAAGTCAATTTACACCTTTATCTTACAAATAGTGAATAAAATGAGGTACATTCCGTATAATCTGCGATGAATGTAATGAGAAAAAGTACATTTACAGCTATGAAGTAGCCCTATACCGTTATTTTAATCCCATCACAAAAAAAGGCAAAACAATTCCATAGGTAAGTATTTGCTAAAAATGATCCATGGCCCTTGAGGATATTTATGTGTGAACACACACCTCCTACATCTCCAAAGGTATGTATGTCTGTATGTATATCCTCAGTATGACTGGAAAGATCACATACAACCATGAAAAAATATGATAAAAGCACTAAGTAAAAAATACTAAATGAATAAAAGATAAACTACAGATTTTAGAGAAGGGCTAAGTCAACGGAATGGAAGGGACAGATTAGGACTTCAAGGTGGAAGTGACATTTGGTCTGAGCCTTAAAGGACAGCTGTAATCGTGAATTAAGATTTCTAAAGAACCACGCTCATCAAAGCAGTTCAGTAAAAAAATGGTAAACAACAGTGGAAGCGGAATAGAGGAATCCACACAGGGGACATAATATGCCTTTAAATTTTAACTCTATTCTGGAATTAGCAATAAACCATTAATGGAATTTTAAACCAAGTGATCAAAATAGTCCCTTAAAGTCAAAAGGTAGCTATTCAAGCAATACTGGAGAGGAAAGAGCCTAAAGGCAGTTAGGTCATAATCACAAAGGTTTAGGAGAAAATGACAGATCAGAGATATTTTTGTTGATACTACTGGCATATAAAGGACAAGAAAGAATGCCAAAACTCCCAACCTATTCCAGGTATGACTCACTTAACAATGTGGTTTTTGTCAATCCATACTGTCCACAGACATTTTGATCTTTTGATTCTCAGTAATTATAAGGGCCTCCCACCCTTAATGGTGAACTTGGGCTTCCTTATCAATTAACTCCTAAAGCAGTACATATGTAATAATATACTTGCTTCTTGAAGATACCCCAGGGCTAAATGTGACTCTATATCCCCCAGGATGATTCTCAGTCTTTTTATTGAGCCTAAGAATTACCAGAGAAGCATATTTAAAATGTAGATTCTTAATCCCCATTTTAGACCTACAGAATCTACAGTTTTTAGGACGTATCCCAGATGATTCCTTGAGTCCACCTTAGACAAGTCATTTAAGTTCCCTAGCTGCAGTATCACTGTCTGTAAAATAGGTATAATCACAACTATCTGACAGCAGAGTTATGAAGTTAAATGAAACAATATGTATTAATGTCTAGGAATGGCCCTGGCACGTTTTGGTGCTAATAGCCCTACCTCCTCCCTAATATGTGAATTTTGGATTTACAGGGTAGTGGGTTTTCTTATGGCAGACTACAGGATAGTTTCCCAGATCTGATTTGTTCCCAGTCCCTGATTTGTTGTATTAACTAATAAAGGAATATAGCACCCTAAGAGAAACTGCTCTTCCTCTTTTTTTCCCACTGCAAATAAGGGAGTTGTATGTGCTTTTCTTCAGTCTTTTGTCACAAAAAGACTGGCCTTCAAACTGGGATCAAACAACTTAGTGAAAACCCAAAATGAATGAAGAGAGATGAACAATAAAATCCATCCACCTCCAGAACTCTCCCCTTCCAACTTCTCTCCTCTCCTTACCGGTTTCTTGACAAATGGACAAGGTTTTGATGGTTAAGAACTGGGGCTGGACAGAGGGGTACCGCAGGTGCCATCACCTTTCCAGTGCATGCTCATTGCTCCTGGTTCACAGGGCGATGGCATGTATACACCTGGATGGTAGAGACAAGCCATTTTCTCAGCCAGGGGTCACAGAGAGTGAGGCATGTTACTATACGAGAGGCCTCACCTCTGACTCCCATTCAGTCCACAAGGTCAATAGGAGGCCAACTCATGTGGCCATATGCTTTACCCTGGCCTTTTAGTTACTTCTAGAAGGTCCCGTGATATATTAAGGAAGGAAAATAGGGTCAAATCCTAGCTTCACCACTGACTTAACTGTGACACTGACCCAAATACCCCAAATTCAATTTTCTCAAGTTATTCTGAAGCTACTCATAGCCTGTGACATACTGATGGTTTTTGAAAAGGAAAGTAAAACCATAAAAATTAGCTGCTTTCCCTTAAAACCATGCCCCCCCAAATAAACCAACAACAGTAAACAGAGACTAATAAATTTTTAATTTACATTTTTTTCTGTTAAAATATAAAACTAGGGTTAAATTCTCAAAGTCTAAATTAGACTAAATATAAATCTGCTGTACAACCCATTGAATGGATTTATAGTTTGACAGTGTTCCTTAAAAGTGTCTAATCATCTTCCATCTTTTTCCTTTTTTCTAAATTCATTCTACCCCAGTCTTCACTTATCATCACATACACTTTATTCCATCGAACATTTTCCAGGACCAACCTACTACTTAAATAATCACTAAGCCTGTTTAGAGCTTTCCCAAACTTAAACTTTGCTCACCTTGACTACATATCCCAAGGTACTACTTCTCTCACTTTTTTTTGGTTAGTACTATAATGTTCCATAAAGAAACAATAAAAGTTACGTATTTCCCTAAAATGAAAGATCAGTATTCAATGGTTATTATGTTAACCAGTTAATAAAAGTATATCAAAAACCACTCGTTTGTTAATCAACTGAAATTATAATAAACTAACACTTTGCTATTTACTTAATGCTTACAAATTATTCGAGGAACCAAAATGGCTTCACAAAACTTGATGTCTGCTTCCCAAATACTTCACATTTTAACCCCAGATCCATACAAGGAGAAAATCCAAACATACTCTCTTTACCTAAAAACTAATGTTTGCTAAAAGGCATTATTTAGGATTTTTCAGACCTTGAAAGAGTTATACTTCCAACATGTATTTACATTATAAATTTGTTTTTATCCTGTGACACTGCTCGAAATATAAATACATCATAGTTAAATTAATTGGGCTTCTGCTTCATCTCCTCAAGTCTGACGGAAATTCATTTGTATCAAGGCTTAGTCAAGATTTCTTCTTCTGCAAAGGTGATTTTAAAAAAGAGAAAAGGATAATCAAACATTACAAAGAAAAAATTAAATAGGACAGATTCCAAATAGTAGCAAATTTCAATCTTATGTAAAACGTTCACATGTGAATAATTAACTATGATAAAAATTACCATTATTCTCACTGAGGTACCTTTTCTCCAGAGAGTATCAATACATCCCTCTTAGAATATTTTTCAATATACCAGTGTTTAATTATCATAGGCAAATCAGAATGATATATAATGAATCTATATCACCAGAGCCGTATTTGCTCTAACATGCTTTAAGAACAGGGTTGTTGTTTTTTTTTTAATCTCTATGATGAAAATTTTCAACATACAAAAATAGAATTATCATCAGCCCAATGTATCCATTATCCAGCTTCAATAATTAATAATGTCATGTGAACTGTGTCCCCCAAAAAGACATGTTGAACTTCTAACCTCAATACCTCAGAATGTGGCCTTATTTGGAAAAAGGGTCATTAAAAATATCATCATTAGGATGAGGTCATTCTGCAACAGGGTGGGCGCTTAATCCTATATGCCTCGTGGCCTTACAAAGAAGGCACATAGATACAAGAGAGGAGGAAGCCATCTGAAGGTGGAGGCAGAGATTACAGCTGTGCCACCACAAGCCAAGGAACACCTGTGGCTACCAGAAGCTGGGAAAGGGGAGAAGGATCTTCCTCTGATGGCTTCAGAGGGACCACGGCCCTGCCAACACCCTGATTCTGGATTGAAGCCTTCAGAACTTATTGTAGCCAGAGACAACAAATTTCTGTTGTTTTAAGCTACCCGGTTTGTGGTACTTTGTATGGCAGCCCCAGGAAACGAAGACACTAACCTATCTTGTTTTGTCACTCATCCCCCTCAAATTTTTGTCAAAACAAATTACAGATATTATACTATTACAAGAATGATATTTAACATACATAGTGTTATTCAACATTTCTAGAACCACCTTCCATTAGCCAAGATTTTGACGAGATTTACTTTTGACAGTTTGTATTATAAAAGCAATAGGTTTCAGGGTTTGGGTTTTATTTTCCATCCCCGTCCCACACTAACTGTAAACTATATGCCCATCACTTGAGATTCTGAAAGTACCCATAGAAGTGAGAGGTTCACTCCTCTCATCCTAGTCGAAGGAACAAAGAGCATATTTTATCCCATTAACAATAAAGACCATAGAGCATTCAATGCATACTACTGTTACGAGACGTTGAGAGAAAAATTCAATAGGTCAATATGCACAGGTCTAGTTAAATCTTACCTTTTAAATTAGGTAGAAGTTCTCCAAGACTACATGGTATTGTGGTTTTCAATCTTTGTTCCACTGGAGAAAACTTAATTAGTGGTGAAAGAGACCGTTTTCTTTCACCAAGGGACATGCGTAAAGATGGTTTTGTATAGTCAACGTGCAAATCATGAGTGCCCAAAAAGTCAAGCATATCATCTGTTTGCACGTTTGTGGGAAGAGGGCTCAATTCTGGTTTGTGTCCTTCAAGTGTTTCAGGATTAGAAAGGTCACTTTCTTCCCTTTTCTTGGATAGAGATTTTTTCAGAGCCTCATATCTATGACAAATAGCCTGTAAATTACAGTCCGATTCTGGAGTAGTTGGTCTTTCTCCCACATCTTCTGGAAAAATGCCACTGTGCATAGGACTGTTTGGCTCCAGTTTAAAATTGGCCTCTGTACTACTGGAGCTATTAAGACTTAAGTTACCAACTTCTTCTGGAAGAGTTTCATGTAATATGCCAAAATCAATATCCTTTAAACTCCTGGAACTAGTTCCACTTGAAACTTGAAAAGAGTCCCATAACATACTTTTATGCATGAAAGGTTCCTTGTAAGAAGCTTGCAAGTGGTCCAGAGAAGACTCCTCTTCACTGCCACCCAACACAACTCTCCTATCACCTACAGCAGGGGAGACTGTCTCTGTTTGGCTCGTTTCTAAAAGCTTGTTCTGTAACGCTGCACACTCCAAACCTTGCTTGCACATTAATTTCTTACTTAACAAATCTGACTGATTTTGTGTTGACGGTCCACCTATGTGACTGGTCACCACACGTTTCTGAGGCACACACTTTAGGCAATCTGAAACAACTTTCTCTTCAGGCAAATGGGAATGGCTAGAACTGGATACTGTGCTTGCTGAGAGAAAGCTGGTCCTGCTAATTTCTCTTGGATTATGTAACACAGGTAAGGATTCGGGCAATACTTCTCTCTGTTCGGTATCCATCTGAATTGGTTCTGTACTTCTGTTATCTTCCATTTCGACAGCTTTTCTCCATGAGCTCCTAATTTCACTTACTAATTAAATGAAGGGGGGAACACAATTTATTAATATTACCAAACAGAGCGTGCAATTAAAAATTTCATTTCTCACATTCAACGTAAAGCTACTCACTCAGTATAGGTTCCACAGATATGCCCACTGGATGACAAGACTCCACAACAAGGGGAGGAGGGTGGGGGAATGGGATAGACCGGTGATGGGTAGTAAGGAGGGCACGTATTGCTTGGTGCACTGGGTGTTATACGCAACTAATGAGTCATCGAACTTTACATCGGAAACCAGGGATGTACTGTATGGTGACTAACATAATATAATAAAAAATCATTAAAAAAAAAAAAAAAGACTCCACAACAAGCCAAAGACCAACAACATCAAAGAATTTCTCGAACTGGTCACACACAAATAACAAAAGCTGTCCCTGAAATGTGCATATACTTTCACACAGCACATACAAATTACGTATATTAGAAAGATGTTTTCTTGTCCGTCTAAGCCAGGTTCAGCAAACTTTTTCTATAAAGGGCAGATAGTAATATTTTAGGCTTTGCAGGCCATCAGTCTGTGGTAACTACTCAACTGTGCCACTACGACATGAAAGCAGCCATAAACAATATGTTGACAAATCAGCAAGCCTGTGTTCGATACAACTTTATTTACAAGAACACACAGGGCAAGCTAGATTTGGTTCACAGCCTGTAGTTTGCTGACCACTGATGTAGGCTGTGGCTGTCCAACGTGAACTGAATCAATTTAACTTCGAATATGAATTCAACCAGTATGATGTGCCATATGGACAACAAAATCAGAATTTTGCCAACAGATTATAGGTTATAAGAAAAAAGTACTGGGCAGTCCAGCTAGCTAGAGTGGGGTAGAAAACATTTCTACACACACAATTTCTGGCTGACGTTGCTGGCTGAGGACTGGAAGGACAAAGCCTACACACTCTATAAATGTGGAGCACAGGTCGGATGTGGAGGCAAAGGGTGTGTGTTTGTTTGGTTTTGCTTTTAAAGATTTTATTTATTTGAGAGAGAGAGAGAGACAGCGAGCGTGTACAAGCAGGGGGAGCAGCAGGCAGAGGGAGAAGCAGGCTCCCCGCTGAGCACGGAGTCCAATACAGGACTCGATCCCACGACCCTGGGATCATGACCTGAACCGAAGGCAGACGCTTCACTGACTGAGCCACCAGGTGATCCAACAGAGGGTGTTTTAAAAGTACTCAACTGAAATATTTTCTAGGAAAGAGCCAAATAAAACAACAAAAACAAAATTGTAGAGTATCACAGCAAAATAACACTGCTTACAAGCTGCCGTATCAGTGAGAACACCCAGATTTAACACTTCAATAAAAGCCCCTTACATCAAAACAAATAGCCATTGCCACTAAACTGAAAGAGAAAAGAATTTTAAAGTGAGTTTCCAGAAGATATGTCAGACCATGTTCTAACAGTAGTAACGTCTAAGAAAGAAAATAAGTGATAGAAATCATTATTAACTTACTCAAGTTTTCTGGCGTTCGGGGAATTTGGTTCCTTGTTAAGAATGGGTTAGACACTAGAGAATCAAATAGTTCCTCTAATTTTACTTCTTTTCCTTTAGAGGGCTGTGGTGAATCAGATAAAACCGCCCTTGCAACCTAAAACAGAAAAGGTAAAGCAAAAATGACCACATTCATTGGTAGAAGGCAACAAATGCCCTGATAAGAACCTATCAGCACCTGATGGTCAGCAGCCCCTAGGACCGCGGACGGCACAAAAAGCCACTCAATGCCACAGCTGCCAGCCACTCTCTATCATCTGTCTAGGCACGAACCTATATGGGGAAATTAAACATAAAACTGTTTCCTCCCTTCTTATCTTAACTGGATATCCTGTTATAAAGGAAAGATAAAAATCTTTATACCTGAGAAGATTCAGAGGTAATCCTGACTACACACCTACTATCTGCCACATCTTTGAACTTGACAATTCTGTATCAGCTAAAGTGACTAGTTTTAAAGCAACAGATTCTTCTTAATTATAACCCACTTGCACAGTAACACCTCTATTAAGAAATGAAATACACTCTGACAACATACTTCTTTGCCAGAAACCTCATCATCAGACATAAATTAGTGAACAAAGAATAAGAACACATTCTAAAATATACATTATGAAGGTAGCACTGTACATTAATTTCAAAATAAAAAACATGCACATTAAAAACACTGCCCCAAGAGCCCTAAAAAATAAACTTCCTACAACCATAATTAAATAGACCCCCATTCACCCTCCCCCATGAAAACAAAAGATTTCTTAGAATTCAAATATTTCTTGTCACAAACACCATTAGAGAAAATTAATTTCACTTTATTTTCAGAGCTTTATGAGATATCTGCTCTTCCATCCCATCCCATTCTACTGCTAATATAAATTCTTTTAATTAAAAATGTCTTTCTTTCCATATCAGGAAAGAAAAACAAACTGACCATCTTTTATGTGGAGTCCATCAACCAACAAAGAGAAATAATATAAACCTGAGAGATTTTAAAGCATTTATAGACCATGAAATGGGCTCAACCTCTTCATGTTACAAACAAGAAAATGACTGATATCCAGCTCTCTTATTTGGACATTGTTAACTTTACTTTGATCAAGATTGAGATAAAAGAGGGAACTCCAATACCAATGTGCACCAATATGCACTAAACCAAATTTTTCTTTCAGTTTCTCAGGAATATAATAGTAGCTGATTTATTTTCAGGCTCCTTATCCAAATTCAAACAATGTTAAGGGATGCTGTGGGTAATGTAATAAAAATAACATTAGAGAATGGCTTGAGAATCTGTGTAAACTTCTGCAGGAAACAGTACAATATTACCATCAAGCAATAGTAGCATTATGTAGTCACTTGCCAGTACAAAGCCACTCGTCAGGAAAATCAAGATCATGAACAATGATGAATTTAATGACTTTTTAAAATATTTAGAAAGCAGAAGGATAAACACTATTCTTAGTGATGATATGATATTGCCTACTCTTTGTTCTAATATTCAAAAAAAGAGGAAGCTTGGCTAAGCAACAGCAACATTCAGATTTTTTTTTTTAAAGTAGATTATTTTAATAGAGTATAATCACTGGGTGTATTTACCCAACAATTTATGTAATGGTTAATTCCAAAAATACCATACATGTGTTATTTTTATACTTTTGGATGATATTTATAGAATGGGACATGGATTCTAAACCATGGATATAATCTTAAATAAGTTTATATTAAATCTATTTCTACTTTTTGGGAGAACCAATTTTGCTCTAACCATGATTTTCATTATCTGTGCCCTCCTTTCCCAAATTAACCCCAGTTAATCAGTAATTAACTGTAACTTCACTTTTGATCTCGACACCAATGAGAAAATGATAGATATTTCAGTGCACTTATTAACAATCTTTTTCTAACCTCTTCTACCAGATGATCTTGCTCTTTTTGGAACGGATCCCTATTTCTAGCTGGCAGAGATGCTGCAAGTGCAGTATTCTCTGTACTCCTTGCAGTAGTTGATGATAGAGAGTCTTCCATTTCAAATTTTGGCGTCTTCTTAGAAGGTGTTTCATTTCCTTCTCGGGGAGTCCGTATCTTCACGTCCTGAAGAGGCAGACATGCAGTGTTAAACTTTAATGACTGTGCCTGATCTTCATGAGAGGTTCCTGAGTTATCACAAACCTATAAAAGGCCAACGTTGTGAAATCATGTGTTCACTGGCACAATTAAATAATTCCAATATTTCCATTTAGAAGCAACAGGATACACGTAAATACAAATTAACTGGGATAGCGGCAAAAATAATATCTTTTTTTTTTTTTAATAAAGATTTTATTTATTTATTTGACAGAGATAGGAACAGCCAGCGAGAGAGGGAACACAAGCAGGGGGAGTGGGAGAGGAAGAAGCAGGCTCATAGCGGAAGAGCCTGATGTGGGGCTCGATCCCACAACGCCGGGATCACGCCCTGAGCCGAAGGCAGATGCTTAACCGCTGTGCCACCCAGGCACCCCCCAAAATAATATCTTAACATAAGTTAGTATGATCAGATTAAAAATTGTTTTAAAATATACCTTCTCAAGTAATCTAACACCGTGTGTATCCGATGATGAAACTGGCTGTGACAGGAAAGAAGCAGGTCTAAAAGGAAAAAAGAGAATAAATCCAAGTTATACACAGGAAAGAATTCCATTCACTTGCTATATCTGAATAATCTAAAGAAACTGTCTGCCCCGTATCTGTCCGTTACGATTTCCCTCAATTCGTCCCGGTCATCGAAAGGCAGTTTATTCTAGGGAGGGATAGTGACAATCAGAGCAGTACTTCAGCCCCATTTGTGTATCAGCCTCCCAAACGGTAAACATTTTCCTCAACCACTATATATTTTAAGTCAACAACATTTTTCATAATGTTGAATGACTTGATGAATACTCAAAAACTTGAGTACAGAGTAAACACAAATTCAATTAACCAGAATCGCATTACTAACTTATCCTTAGGTTTCAGATCACAGAATTTCATTGTAATAGAGACTTCAATATTTTGATCTTTCATGTCCAAAATCAATTGCTCTTACGCTGAATCTTGCGTGACAGGACATAGCTGTTTACACTTACAGTCAAGTCATTAGGTTGTTCAGTTTCAGTTTGCTGCATTCTACACACAGCATTCCTTACTCTCTTAGATTCTCTCTCCCCTTTGGATAAACATAAAAACCTTACACATCAATTACAAAACAAGTTATTAAATTCTTAAAGCCGTCAAAGCAATGATCACTTCATCTTCATCTTGAAAGAGCTTTCAAATTCAATCATGGATGGGGTCTACTCACTGGTCAAAGTTTTGCTACTCCAGGTAATACAAAAGGCAAGATTACCATGAAGACCACTTTCACTATCAAGCATGTTGGTGCTTTGCTTTCTGTTCATAGCCAGAAGTATAAAATTAATAGCTCTAAAACATTTCAAGTAACAGCATATATGCTTTTTCAAACTTTTCCAAATATGTGCTTCTTGGAATCGTTATCTACCTTCCAAACATAATTCAAGATCACTTAAACTGCTCAAGGCTCAACTTTGCCTCAACAGGATATAATCTAGATGTCAAAGGAAAAAAATTAATCATCTACTGTGACTTTATCTTAATTTTTCCAAAAAGTAACATTAAAATGATCAAAAAGCCCCCTGAAACAAGGCTAGCACTCTAAGATGCCACTAGGATGCCACCACCAGACTGTGAGCTCTTGGGAGGACAAAGACTATGTCTTTCCTGGCTATTGCCAGGAACTAACGCGGTGCCTGGTACTTGGCAGTGCAGTACATGTTTGTAACTAACCGACGGATTGACTGAATCAATGAATAAATGTCACTTGAGCATGAGGCTCTATGGATAGATGCCACCAAATTTTTCTATTTGGATCATTCTTACAGAGCCTCATAAAAGACAAAAATAGAAACATATTCTCTCCCTTCCTCTCTTCCTTTTCTGAATTGGCAACATGCTATTAGCCCTGCTAACATCTCAATCCAAGCCAACTTTAAAGCAGCCCTGGCTCAGTCACTCTCTATCTGCTTACTATGCCAAAACTGATGCCCACAAAATCCTAGCACCGTAACAGATAGAGAGAGAGAGTGTTGCTCCCATTATGGCAATTTATCCTAAGTACATCCAAAAGAAAGTAAGAAACGACATGCTTTTTACAGTAGTAAAAAAATTGAGGAAAATCTTAAGTCTAAAACTAAATGAAATGTTACAAAGCCATTGTAAGTAAAAATCAGTAATATAATGTAAAGAAAACATACATAAACACACACAAAAAAAACTGTACTTATGGATATTAATGTTCAGGAAATTTTGAGTGGATTAAATTTATACGTTTATAGATAAAGCCCAAAAAAACAACTTGTAAACAAAGTCTAACAAGGGATTTGTTAGAAATTTTAGCTAATTATTCTTCACTTTTATTTTGTTGTTACAATATATCTACAATTAAAGATATAAAAAACAGAAATTATAGAAAGAGAAAGATATGCTATTAGAATTCAATTTCTGAGACTAAGGATATTTAGTTGGCATGCATGCAAGATCGTACTGCCCTATCTCTGAAATGCAATAAAGGAGGAACTGACTGCCACCACTAGAAATATCATGGAACCCTCCCTTCCAGAAACCAATGCAAAGAAAGGTAGTGCCCAGAGTGTACAGCTCAGGTACCACCAATCACTGAATTCTGGTTTTAAGTATGGTAAAGCCCCCATCAGCTCACTCGGATCAAAAACAGCCAGGAGAGTTATGGAGAAGACTACTTCTATTCTGGTACCTGTGTGTGACAACTGCATGTGAAAGGGCTAATAACACACAGTAATTACTCTAAAAACTACATTCTTTGCCTGTTTTTTAACTGAATAGCTATTATTAATCATAGCGACATATGAATCTCCAAATTAACTATGTTGATACTGACATTAAGATGATGCCACTACAAATAAGAGATGAACTGCACATTAAAAAGGGGTATTATTTTGGGGCGCCTGGGTGGCACAATCGTTAAGCGTCTGCCTTCAGCTCAGGGCGTGATCCCAGGGTCCTGGGATCGAGCCCCACATCAGGCTCCTCCGCTATGAGCCTGCTTATTCCTCTCCCACTCCCCCTGCTTGTGTTCCCTCTCTCGCTGGCTGTCTCTATCTCTGTCGAATAAATAAATAAAATCTTTAAAAAAAAAAAAGGGGGGGTATTATTTTAAGTACAGTATACCTATGTTACACATTATTAATAAAATATTTTATTACAAAATACCTTTACAGTAAAGAATTCTCAGCAACAAGCTTCTTTCCACATGACTCAATCCTTCACCTTTCTTCTGTTTTGCTATCAAGCAGCAATAATCATTCACATCCTGTTGAGCATTTATTTGTCCCTCACCACCAACAGCCTTCCTCTACACCTCCTCCCTTCAATATCCCAAATCTATAATTAAAGTATCAGAAGATAATTAAAAGATCTAAAGGCTTGGAAGAGTATAAATCTGGAAATCAAAGGATATTTAACACAACCTCTTTTTCCTAAATTAAGAGAATTCTATCTACACTAAATTCTTAGGGGCTAAGTGTCTGGCTCCTGTAGAATTCTGATAGTATATCTTGGTACAAAATTCTACTTCAAGAAAGAATCTTGAAGTTCAATGCAGTTCATAAATAAGATCTGATCTATGAACCAATCTCTACTTCCATCAATCTTTCATCCAGCAAGAGACCTTAATTAAATATTTCATTTGCTCTCTCAAGAAAAGACAAATGTTATGTCAAAAACATAACTGAGACTGGGAAGCATCAACTATTCCCCTCTAGCATACTTTAAGAACAAGAGTGATAACGGGGTAAAACAGTGAAGCCCAGTAACTTCACTATCTCTTCAATGTCAAGTCTTCACAACAGATTTAATTATTTTTCTTTAAGTACTCCAAAAATCAACATCACATCCAGATCTAAGAATAAAAATATAAATATTCCACAAGTAATCCTGACTTCCTGTGAATCAGAAAATTACTGCACAGGAAGCAGGGGAAGCAGCAGGCAGAGGGAGAAACAGGTTCCCTGCTGAGCAAGGAGCCCAATGTGGGACTTGATCCCAGAACCGTGGGATCATGACCTGAGCTGAAGGCAGATGCTTAACCAATTGAGCCACCCAGGTGTCCCACCAACAGCTCAATTTCACATATAAATTTTAACTCTTGTTATGCTGTTTGAACTTATTAACTTACTAACGGTACATAGAATGAAGAGAACTTCATTTAAAATTTAGAATTTTCTTTTAGAATTATCCTAAGTAATTTCCCATGTTATTGGAAATTTAGACTGAAAGACCCCTATGTAGGTCAAAGGGTAGTCAGAAAATTAAAAAAAACAATAAAACACCCTATTCAGTATGTCTGTGTTTGATTGCCACTTAGTAACGCTTAGTTTCAAAAAAGAATAAATATATTCCCCAGGTAGATTATATACATTTAGTTTTTTTATTATATAATCTGGCATCTGTTTTAAGAGCCAAAATAGGACAATAAAGAAAACAGGCAACAAAGAAAATAAGAATACTCCTGAAGGATATTATAATAAACTAAGGTTTAGTTTTTTCATATGTTAAATTTTTGGATTAGATTGAATCAGAATTCTTCCTATTTTTTTTTAAAGCATGGAACTCTTTTTATCAAATGGCAATATAAAATCCCCAACATATAATTCAGATAAAAGAACTAGCTGCTCAGGTTGAAATGGAAAAGGGTTAGACCAGTGACGGGCTAAATCAGATTCATTCACAGCACCAGAGGGCGCTGTAGAACAGTCTGAAAACTAGGAGACTAGATGATCTCAAAAGCTCTTTAACTCTTGGATTGTCAACAAGCTAGAAGGGGTTTCACAGAAGTAAAGGCAAAAATTCCCAAGCTTGCATTAGATAATTTCCATACGTGCTTTTTTCCTTCAAATATTAGATAATCCCTTATGAATCCCAACATTTAGACAAACAAGAGAAGGGGGAAAAATGCCTATGTACCAGAAATGTTGAATTTTTCTTGAAAATTTGGATCTACAGTGGAAAAATATTCTCTGGTTACGAGAAGAAAATTACAGATGATCCCATAATAGAGAATCATGGCAATTAAATGAAGATGACACTAAATTAATGAACGAGGGGAAAAAGTCAGTATGAAAATCACATTTGTTTTACCTGTTGCCTAGATCATATACAGTTTCCGGTATATCACTGGCCCTCCTGCAATCATTTTCTTGGTTATGTTGCTTAGGTGTATCTAAAGGAAAATAAACATTAATTACTCTTTAATTATGTTTGTATAGTCTAATATCCAGGGATCGCTTGAAATTCTAGAAAAACTTCTCCAATGGAAGAAAACAGAAAAATCAGACTAATATAAATGCTAACAGAAAAAGACAAGTATTCAATGGAACGCCTGGTGGCTCAGCTGGCTAAGCATCTGCCTTCAGCTCAGGTCATGATCCTGGGGTCCTGGAATCCAGCCCCCATGTCAGGCTCCTTGCTCAGCGGGGAGCCTGCTTCTCCCTCCTCCTGCCACTCCCCCTGCGTGCGCTCTCTCTCTCTCTGACAAATAAATAAATAAAACCTTTAAAAAAGAAAAAAGAAAAAAAAGAGAAAGACAACTATTCGATTGTTAAGTGTACAAATCGGACAGATACAGAATATCCAGAATAAACTCTTACAAAAAGAGTGATAGGTTACAGAGCTGGAATAAACAACTCTAAAATTTGTATGGAACCAGGAAAGACCCCTAATAGCCGAAGGAATGTTGAAAGAGAAAACCAAAGCTGGAAGCATCACAATTTCAGACTTCAAACTGTACTATAAAGCTGTAATCATCAAGACAGTATGATACTGGCACAAAAACAGACATACAGACCAACGGAACAGAATAGGGAACCCAGAAATGGACCAACTAATCTTTGACAAAGCAGGAAAGAATATCCAATGGAAAAAAGACAAGTCTCTTCAACAAATGGTGTTGGGAAAACTGGACAGCCACATGTAGAAGAATGAAACAGGACCATTTTCTTATACCGTACACAAAAATAAGACTCCAAATGGATGAAAGACCTAAATGTGAGCCAGGAATCCATCAAAATCCTAGAGAAGAACACAGGCAGCAACCTCTTCTTGGCCACAGCAACTTCTGGGTAGACACATTGCCAAAGGCAAGGGAAACAAAGGCAAAATGAACTACTGGGACTTCATCAAGATAAAAAGCTTTTGCATAGCAAAGGAAATGGTCAGCAAAACCAAAGGGCAACCTATGGAATGGGAGAAGACACCTGCAAATGTCTTACCAGATAAAGGGCTAATATCCAAAATCTAGAAAGAACTCATCAAACTCAACACCCAAACAACAAATAATCCAATCAAGAAATGGGCAGAAGACACGAACAGACATTTCTCCAAAGAAGACATACAAATGGTCAACAGACACATGAAAAAATGCTCAACATCACTTAGAATCAGAGAAATACAAATCAAAACCATGAGATACCACCTTACACCAATTAGAATGGTTAAAATTAACAAGTCAAGAAACGACAGATGTTGGTGAGGATGAAGAAAAGGGAACCCTCTTACACTGCTGATGGGAACGCAAGCTGGTGCAGCCACTCTGGAAAACAGTGTGGAGGTTCCTCAAAAAGTTGAAAATAGAGCTACCCTATGACCTAGCAATTGCACTACTAGGCATTTACCCCAAAGATACAAACGTTGTGATCTGAAGGGGCACCTGCACCCCAATGTTTATAGCAGCAATGTCCACAATAGCCAAACTATGGAAAGGGCCCCGGTGTCCACTGACAGATGAATGCATAAAGAAGAGGCGGTATATAGATACAATGGAATACTACTTAGTCATCAAAAAAAAAAATGAACTCTTGCCTTTGTAACGACGTTGATGGAACTAGAGAGTATTATGCTATGCGAAATAAGTCAATCAGAGAAAGACAATTATCAAATGATCTCACTGATATGTGGAATTTAAGAAACACGGCAGAGGATCTATAAGGGAAGAGAGGAAAAAATAAAACAAGATGAAATCAGAGGGAGACAAACCATAAGAGACTCTTAATCAAAGGAAACAAACTGAGGGTTGCTGGAGGGGAGGTAGGTGGGGGACATTAAGGAGGGCACGTGATGTAATGAGCGCCGGGTATTATATGCAACTGATGAATCACTAAATTCTACCTCTGAGACTAATAATACACTATATGATAACTAAATTGAGTTTAAATAAAAAATTTTTTCAAGTGACAGGTTTATACTAAACCATATTTCAAAAAAAGTGATAGTCCGTAGTTCTCCAGCATGATATAGTCATGCTTCTTGTTTTGGTACACAGGCCTTATGTGCAATTACCACACAAATCAGCAAGGCCAAAAAAATTATACTATTTAGCATATTTCAGCCCAGCATCTATGACATCAGGCAATTTACTTATTCTTCAACGCATCAAGAATTATGTGCCACTGCTATACTAACAAAGAGAAAGAAAGAAAAGGTGGAGACCCTGGCTTTAAGGAGTCAGTCTAAGAAAAAGACTATTGCTGAGTAGAGAATTATGGCATGCTGCTACTGTATTAGGAGAGAAAACAGGCACGGAATGCAAGGAGGCAGAAAGGCACCTGGCCCAGAATGGGGAATGTGATGAGGACGTAAAGGTACTGGGAGAATAGGGTACAAGTTTGATGTGCCAGAGTGGAAGCATGGTAGGAAACAAGATTGGTGAAGAAAGCCATGGCTCCGTTACAGAGGATTTGTTATTCTAGGAACTCCTCTTCTTTCAACATGTTAGCTTCTGAAAGACTTTCCCTATTTATACATGTGTCCAAAGTGTTATTGTATAAGAAACCAATGTGTATACTATGTGAACTTTTCTTTTTAATCCACCATAATAGTATGCTATACTATAAACATTTTCGGTACCCTCTGCTTTTCCACATACCAATGATGATGGAATTACCCAAATTCATAAAACATTCTAAAAATGAGCACAAATACAAAAATTGTATCACAAAACTAGTAGACAACAATAAACTAAAATAATTAAGCACAACCATAAGTTGTGGTAGGCAGAGATGCACATTAGTTCTGCTATGTAAGAAAGTTTGTAAGGTAAAAGTTGCTAAGTGAAAAAGCATCTAGAGGGGTGCCTGGGTGGCACAGCGGTTAAGCATCTGTCTTCGGCTCAGGGCGTGATCCCGGCGTTCTGGGATCGAGCCTCACATCAGGCTCCTCCACTGGAAGCCTGCTTCTCCCTCTCCCACTCCCCCTGCTTGTGTTCCCTCTCTCACTACCTGTCTCTCTGTCAAGTAAATAAATAAAATCTTTAAAAAAAAAAAAAAAGCACCTAGAGCTTATTTTTCCCCCTAAAGGTGATAGAAAGCCACTGATGTGTACTACACCAAGAGATGAAAAGGATCGTATTTTCATATTTGCACTACAGAAGGATCACTGATAACCATTTGCAACATAGAGTAGGTAGAATATGGAGGCAGGGTAGCTAGTTAGAACACAATTAAAGGCAAGAAATAGAAAACCAAGCTATAGCACTAAAGCTGTGAAGAGAACAGAGGGGACATACACAACATGGTAATAAGGAGGTAAAAACAAAACTGAACTCACCAGAACAAAGCAAACCAAGCTGCAGCAGACAATGACTCCTACCATAAACACACTAGAACTGCAAAATAAAATGTAAGAAAAAGAAAGGAATACCCAGAATAACAAATAAAAATCACCACGTGCCAGGACTAAAGATGGAAAGCATTTAAACTCCAACTGAGACACGAAGGCTAAACGGCGGCTCTGGAGCTGAACAATGATTTAATGCCTACATAACAACAAACATCACCTCAGGCCACTCAGGCTGGGATCTGAGAAACTGCCGTAAGGCCAGAACATTGCAAAGGCTGCTCAGCCCCTGAAGAGATTATAAAAATTCTGCCAACTCAACCAGGGAAGTAACAGGGAAGCTTGCTGTCTACCTGGAATCCTGGGTAAAAAGGACTGGAGAAAATAAATTTTAAATCTATCTAGCCTACTCAAAAGGAGCCAAAATTATATTGGCTACTTGTGGGAATCCCAAACCAAAGACATTAACTGCCTAGTTCAAGGAAAATACCTAGGACCCTAGGTCATGCAGAGACCATTCTACAACTCAGGGCCCAGGTGACTCCTTCAGAGGTGGATCCACTGAAGTTGAGGTCACAATCAAAAAAAAATTTTTTTTAAGATTTTATTTTTAAGTAATCCCTAACACCCAGCATGGGGCTCAAACTCACAACCCCAAGATCGACTGTCACATGTTCTTCTGAATGGGCCAGCCAGGTGACCCCACAATCAAACATTTTAATAGGAAACCTGAACAGCTATGAAAATGAGCAGGCAGGGGCACTTGGGTGGCTCAGTCATTTAAGCATCTGCCTTCAGCTCAGGTCATGATCCCAGGTCCAGCCACACACTGGGCTCCCCGCTCAGCAGGGAACCTGCTTCTCCCTCTCCCTCTCCCTCTGCCTCTGCCTGCCACTCCCTCTGCTTGTGCTCTCTCCCTCTCTCTGTCAAATAAATAAACAAAATTTTAAAAAGGAAAAAAAAAGAAAATGAGTAGACAGAACATATAGAAGCAGTCTGAAACACAGGATATTTACTGAATAAGATCAAATCAATACATTTAAAATATCTGGCAAAGAAACAAAAACAGGAGCCATAATGAAAGCAGATGATATCATGAAAAGAACAGGTAATTTCTGAAAAAGAAGCAAATGGAAAGAAATGAAAAGCACAACCATGAAAGCCAAACACTAAATGGACATGTCAAAAAAGAGATTAAATGTAACTAAAAAGATAATTAGTGAACCATAAGCCTAGAGCTACAAAGACGTTATAAATACAAATGAGAAGTTTAAGATACACTTAGGACAGAATCAGAAGTCCCAACAACAAGAGCTCCAGAAGTAAATCATCAAAAGAATGACTGAGACAATGTTAGAAGCGATATTAGTGAATACATTTCCAAAACAGAAAATGTGAGCCTTCACATTAAATAAGCACACACAGGCCCAAAGTTTAAAGAAAAATAAATCCACATTTAGACACATCTAAATGAACCTGCATAATACAAAACTAAATAAGTACAAGTCTTAAAAGCAACCAGAGATTAAAAATTACCTACAAACGAATGACCATTAAACTGACAACAGAGGTCTCAGAAACAACAGAAGGCAGAAAATAATGTGATCATATCACTGACATTGTAGGAAAACTGAGCTTTGGTCTACAATTTTATATCCAGCCAAACTATCATTCAGAAATTAGTGAAAAGAAAGACATTTTCACAGAAAAACTAAGAGATTTTACTATCCCGTGTTCATCACAAAAAGAATTAAAGAATGTACTTTTGAGATATACTTTTGAAAAGGAGAATAAAAGCAGTAATCTTGACCCCCAAAAAAAATCACTAAATGTGTTGGTAAATCTAAACACACAACAATTGTTAAAAACAATTTCTAACAACGTCACTTAAAAGGGGGGACAGGGGCATTATTCTACAACAAGTCAGTAAGAGGACAAAACAACCAAAAGCAATGAATGAACCCTCCTTAGATCTTAGTTCAAAATATAAACATTTACACAGGACATTCTGGAGTATAATAAGAAAAATTTATTCGTATGCCAGAAGAGCGTTATACATAGTTAGATCCATACACATGTAGTAAAATTATTTTTATAAACATACATCAGAATAAACTTAAGATTCAGGATAATGGTCACATCTGCAAATGCAGGAAGAATGGGGTCAAGGAAAGGAAAACCTAAAATATTGCAGGACACCTGGATGGCTCAGTTAGTTAAGCATCTGACTTCAGCTCAGGTCATGATCTCAGGGTCCTGGGACTGAGCCCCCAGTAGGGCAAGGAGTCTGTTCATCCCTCTGCCCCTCCCCCTTCTCATGCTCTCTAATAAATAAATAAAATCTTTTTAAAAATATATAAAGGGGCACCTGGGTGGCTCAGTGGGTAAGCATCTGCCTTCAGCTCAGGTTATGATCCTAGGGTCCTGGGACTGAGCCCCAGGTCAGGCTCAGGGAGCCTGCATCTTCCTCTCCTTCTGCAGCTCCCTCTGCTTGTGTTCTCTCACTCTCTCTCTCCCTCTCAAATAAATAAAATCTTCTTTTAAAAATCCAAAATATTGCACAGCTTTGGGGCGTCTGGGTGGCTCAGTCATTAAGCATCTGCCTTCGGCTCGGGGCATGATCCCAGCATCCTGGGATCGAGCCCTGCTTCGGGCTCCCTGCTCTGCTGGGAGCCTGCTTCTTCCTCTCCCACTCCCCGTTTGTGCTCCCTCTCTCACTGGCTGTCTCTCTGTCAAATAAATAAATAAATATATTCTTTAAATATATATATATATATATATATTGCAAAGCTTTGACAGAAAGTGTTTGGTGAAGAGGTTATTTATAATATTCCCTGCACTTTTAATATGCTGAAATATAATTTTTTAAGACACGATTTTAAAGAAAATTTCAAGTAAGATGTAATATGTAAAGTGTAGGAGGGAAAAAGTTGTTTTACTACAAAAAGCATAAGATAATGTTAAGGTCCCTCACCTCAGATCAAAGCTCTACCTGTTCAGGGGAAAAAAAAAAAAAGGAACCCTCAGAGTACAAATGCTGCAATGTCTGGAGGAGAGCATTACCTCAAAGGACCTATCAAACGCTTCTAAAATGTGCCCTTCCACTGCACTTCCTAAACAGACGCAAATATGCCCTCACTTTCAAGACAGAAATCTCTGAATGGACATGAGGACTAATTTCACGGTTTCACAGGACCTAAAAACTAAGTCTTGCCAGAGAGCAATGGCCCCTTCCAAGATGAAGTGAAAACAAAATGCCAATCAAATATGCCAAGCGCTCTAAGAGTCATTCTATCATCCTAAGTAATGCTCTACCGGAAGCTCTTCGTCGTTCATCAAATTGTGCAGTCTCTTCTGTCTTCTTTTGACTAGTGCCTATCCTGAGCCTTGCACTCTAATCTATGACCTTTCCTAACCAGTGCCCTCCACATGTACACTCAACTCCCAAACCAATCACCCGTCCCAGCTGTGTTCACCCTTTTCTTCCTAAGTCCTGTGCTAACTACTGCCATGACCTTTGGCCTGCATGAACTCAACTATGGCCTACATCTATCACATGCTCCAGCCTGGCTACATAATTCACAGGATTTTTTAACGCATTTATTCCTCCTCTTATTTATCTAACATTTACTGAACTCAAAAACAATTTCTTCTACACGAGTACTAGGCAACTGGGGAAACTGAATATAAAATGGGTTATCAGATATTGTAGAGAAATTAATTTTTTTAGGTGTGATAGTGGTTTTATAGTTCAGGAAACTGAGATATTATAGAATTATAATTTTTTAGATGTGACATTACTATGGTAGTTACATAGGAAAAGTATTTTTATGGGAATACATGCTGAAACACTTGAGTGAAGTGTTACAATGTCTAGAACTTACTTGGTTTAGCAAAAACACATACATACACATATAAAGCAATGTAGCAGATGCTGACAGTTAAAACAGGTGGTATTCAAGTAATGTACTATTCTTTCATGTTAAACAGTTGTGGGCTTCTTTTTTTTTTTTTTTAAGATTTTATTTATTTGACAGAGATAGAGACAGCCAGCGAGAGAGGGAACACAAGCAGGGGGAGTGGGAGAGGAAGAAGCAGGCTTATAGCGGAGGAGCCTGATTGTGGGGCTCGATCCCATAACGCCAGGATCACGCCCTGAGCCGAAGGCAGACACTTAACCGCTGTGCCACCCAGGCGCCCCAGTTGTGGGCTTCTACACAAAAACTTGTAAACAAATGTTTATAGCAGCATTACTCACAATAATAAAGAAACAACCCAAATGACCATCAACAGATGAATTTAGTCATACAATAGAATGTATTCATAAAAAGTAATGAAGCATTAATACATGCTACAACTTGAATGCACCTTGAAAATACTGTGCAAAGTGAAAAATTCTGCAAGTGAAAGAAACCAGACACAAAAAGCCTCACATTATATAACGCCATTTATATAAAATATCCGGCATAGACAAATCCATAGAGAGGAAGTACATTTTGTGGTTGCCAGGGATTGGGAAAGGGGAAAATGGGGAGTGATGGGTACAGGATTAATGGGTATAGGATTTCCTTTTTTTTTTTTTAAAGATTTACTTATTTTTGAGAGAGAGAGAGCAAGAGTGTGGGGGAGGGTGGTAGGGGGGAAGGAGAGGGACAAACAGACTCTGTGCGGAGCGAGGCGCCTGAGGCAGGGCTCAAACTCAGGACCCTGAGATCATGACCTGAGCCAAATACAACAGTCAGATGCTTAACCAACTGAGCCACCCAGGAGCCCCTAGGATTTCCTTTCAACATAATAAAAATATTTTGGAGCTAAAAAGTGGTGATGGTTGCACAATTTTGTAAACTTACCAAATGCCACTGAGCTGTACACTGCAATGACAATAAAAAATAATGGGGGGGACACAAGACAAAAATGTAAAGAAACTGCTATCATAGTTGAGAAATACTGATGGGAAGGAGGTTTAAGAGAGAGAAAAAGAAATAACCAACCTGGAAGTGAAGCAGGATACTGCAAAAGAATACTCTTTGCATATACTTCTTCTGAAGCAGGATCAAATGAAAGAGGAGACATTGGTGGTAAAAGATCCACAGCCTTAAAACACAGAATTCATCATTTTGAAATACGCATGTACTCACTACCACAATAACACTACTAAGTTAATCTGTGAATGGATGATTTTCCCCCTAACGAAGACAGAATTACCAAGCATGTAAATTATCCTAGAACTATTTTTAAACCAAGGAGTACAATATTAGAACAAGGGGACTACTCTGTCCTCCAACTGTGCCTCAAATGTAATACTACCTCACAGCAAAAGAAATGTCTTTCTTTTTAATATAATCCTCTGAATCTAAAAATATTAACTATAAATCACAAAGCAGCCTGATGAATACTCTAATATGTACTTAGAAAAATTACAGAAACCAAAACATTTAAACTTTAGGCTCAGGTGCAAAGATGACAACGTACACAGGAATAGCATTCCTAGATCATTTGTAACATAAATCAAAAGATTGCCTTACATTAAACTACTCTCCAAAAGGCAAGTCAACATTACTTACTGGAGTCCAACCTTTAATTAGACTGAAAGGAGACAGACCAAGAAATTCTTTCCACTTCTTATGCCATTCTCCTTGTTTTTCAACAACAGAATGTTTTATACTGGTGAGATCTTCTTTGATTTTACACCTATGATAGCATAAAAAAAGAACTTCATTCAAAACATAAATATATAAAAATATTGAGTAAAATTTAAGAATACAACAGTTTGTAGAAAAAAGGGAAGAAAACATAGCTGGAAGTTCAACCAGTACAGCACATACAAACCGAATAAACTCTCACAATGAACATTCAGAACCTAAACTACCTTTTTGCCTTTAAAGACCAGAAAGCAATCATACATCTATTATTCCACTTATCTTTAAAATATTCTTTTTCCCTAGTTGTAAACAAGTCCAAATTCTATACCTACTCTCCATCCACTCCTAAGTGCAGCCCATACCTCCCAGTTACTCCACTCGAATAAAAAAATTTTTCTGAGGCTTAGTTTTATTAAGTAGACTCCAAAGAAAAGCTTGAGAACGTTAAAATTATTTCATAAAGAATTATTACTAAGGGCAAATAATTTATTCTAGACAAAAAGAAAACTACATTAATTGTCCTTTCTATTTAATGTGTCTCTCTGGAGTTTCTGAGTTCTAATAAAATGTTCTTATTTGTTTGCCAAAGCTAAAGAGTTGTCAACTACATGAGTTCTGCTGAGAAATTATCAAAACCACCCTACTCCTCCCCCAGTAATGCAACAAAACATCTTTCTACAGTACCTCATATGCTTCAGATCTGATAATCTCTCTCTCTGAAGTTTGGTCTCCTTTTCAAGGAAGTGAAGGTCTATTGTCAGTCTTGCTGGGTCGGCCTGACAACGTTCATATTTCACTACTTTCAAAACTTCATTTAATAACTGAATAACTGTTAACAGGTTCAATTTTCCAGCCTCATAAACATTTCCAATGTGCAACTAAGGATTCAGAGGGGGAAAAAAAAAGTGGCTTTTAAGATAATAAACTGTTAGATAAATATATTTACATTTTTTACTATTATATAAAAAGGTTACCTTAAAGAAGAGGGAAAAAAGTCAAATGTCTACCCAAAAATGAAGCCAAGGAAACAATTTTGGTCCAAAGAAAACTACTATGAGGAATTTAACATGGCGTGCTATGTTTTTATATTATGCAAAAAAGTTGCAAGCTAGAATAAAAGAAATGCAAATAAATGGAAAGCAAACTGAAGACCAAGGAGAAAGAGCAGGTTTGGTGAAAGATCATGAATTCATGTTTTAACTGAAGTTGCAAATTGATGGCCCATAACAACTGAATCCAAACTTAGACATGTTTATTTAGCCTGCACAATTCCAGTATTTTAAAATCATTTGAATTAGTTGCCAATCAACTAAAAATCTTAGATTTCACATAAAAACTATTATTTCTCCAAAGACCTCATCACTTCCTACTTTACCCCTTTTGTTACACACAATTAGCATATATTACCTATTTAGTCTGTAGGAATCTGAATTTGCAGACTCTGATTTTTACATCCTGGGAATTTGCAGTGCCTGGCGTGTTACCTATTACAGTGAAAGCTTTTCAGCATCACAACACTATTTTACCTTTGTATTCCCCTATACTATAATTAATGCCTGGGATACAGCCAGGTTATCCAGATGGAAATGTCATATAAGCTAGTGGAAATAATTTGGTGGAGTTTGGGTTGACGGAGAGAGACTGGAAATACCAATTTGGGAATATTATGAAATTGGAGAATACTATGACACCGATGAAACCATAGAATTAAGAAAATACAGATGACTGTAATGTGGGAAAGAAAAGTAGGCACTAAAGGAACCATAGAAAACACTTTCATCTGAAAGTTAGAGAAAAAGGAATCAGTAGAAAAAACTGAGAACAGCAGATGAAAAACCACAAGAGAGGAAAGACACCTAGGTCACAAAAGCTAATGGAAGAAAAGACTAAAATACTTACCAGCATCAGGATGAGAGAGAAACCACAGGATAGAGACATTTTAAAAAGACATTCAGCAAATAGGAGATCACTGCTGCTCTCCTTCAGAACTTATAGAGAACTAGTACTATATCATCCTCCTACTAAGTAACCTCCTCCATCTCTCTACGGTATGGTGTAGCACCACAAAAAGGATGAACAATTAATAAAAGTTACTGTATATAAATATATACACTGTTATATATAATATATACATGGTTAACAACAGCCTTTATGAATGTTTAACTAGATTTATTCACAAAAATAAATTCTGAAGACAGAAAAACATTGTAAGAGAAAGAATATACATTATTTATGTTTATATATTATATATTATATATTCAATACAAGTATTTATTATTATTATATATAATAATTACATAAAGAGAGTTTTCTCAACAGTTTACTTAGTATCAGATGCTTACCTGACACATTTGTCTCTCTATTTTGTCAAGTAAGAGACTTGGAATATTGATAGCAACGTTAGTTCCATCTAAAGTATATTGGTTAACAAGATTAAGGACTGCATTAACAACTTCTCTTTCTTTTTCCAAATACACGAGTGTTTCATTCACTGAAGCCCACAAAGACCGAACCTTAGAAAACAGAGAAAACGTTAGTTCCATCTAAAGTATATTGGTTAACAAGATTAAGGACTGCATTAACAACTTCTCTTTCTTTTTCCAAATACACGAGTGTTTCATTCACTGAAGCCCACAAAGACCGAACCTTAGAAAACAGAGAAAACCTTAGAAAACAGAGAAAAGTCTATACATAACCTGTACATGTATTAAAGAAATGTAAAACACAAACATATGCTCACTCTCAGGAACAAATGAAGTATTTCTGTAATGATTTCTGGTGAGAAAATGAATTAACTGTCTAAAAGCACTGATACTAATTCCAAAGGGATTTTAAAACTAAAGAATTTCTCAGGAGAAAAATAAAACAAAACAAAACACGAATTTCTCAGGAGAATTTAGCCCACCATGATTTTTGAAACAAATCTAAGAAACTTCATACTACCAAGATGCAATTACCATTTCCCGTGTTTTGACATGCCACCAATCTAACAGAAACTTTTCAGCAGGGATGCCTGGGGGGCTCAGTTGGTTAAGCATCTGCCTTCAGCTCAGGTATAATCCCAGGGTTCTGAGATACATTTCCACATCAGGCTCCTTGCTCATTGGGGAGCCTGCTTCTCCCTCTCCCTCTGCCCCTCCACCCCACTCATGCTGTCTCCCAAATAAATAAATAAAATCCTTAACGACAACAAACAAACAAACAAAAACTTTTCAGGGAGAAGTAATAAAAGATTTTGGCAGGGAGGGGAAAGAACCACTACACATCAATTTTAAGAGTCATTCAAGTTTCAAAAGGTTAAAATATGAAAAACAATGCTTCTTTAAAAGCAAAGAATCTTAGGCATATACCAACCTGTTTATGTTCATTACATGCATGTGTAATAAGGTTAATAGGTGGTAACTACACTTGCAGTGAGCACAGCATAACAAAGAGTTGTCCAATCACTATGCTGTACACCTGAAACTTACATATAACACTGTGTGCCAACTACACTTCAATTAAAATAGTAAAAAAAAAAAAAAAAAAAAATTAAAGAATGTTCACAGCATTTCTATTTGTAATAGTCAAAAACTGCAATTAACCCAAACAGCTACCTGGAGTAAAAAAAAAAAAATATGTTGTGCTATATTCATAAAACACTACATAGCATTGAGAATGAACACACTACAACCTATGCTACAACAGCACAGATAAAACAGCATGAATCAAAGAAAACAAACACAAAAGAATATATTCTATATACTCCCCTGTATATAAAGTTCAAGAAGAGGCAAACTAATCTTTAATGTAAGAAGTAAGGGAAGTATTTACTCTTGGGGGGAAAATGGTTGTAAATGAAAGGGGGCTTGCGGCTTCTGGGGAAATGTTCTGTTCCTTAAACTGTATGCTGGTTAAATACATGTATTCACTTTGTGAAATTTTATCAGACTATACACTTAAGACTTTTGCACTTTTTTGTACATATGTTATGCCTTAAAAGAATTTATAAAGGTGGGAGGCACAGTAATTATACCCATGTTTGTGTTTGTGTCTTCCCGTGGTACAAGGTAAAAGCTGTCCCCAAAGAAGACTCATTGGCTGGCAGTCCCGAGGTCTCACAGGATAGCATTTCCTTGGTGGACAAAGATCCAGGATCTGAGTCTTAGATTTTTTTTTTCTTTTTTTCTGGTTCTCAGATTTTTACTTTTATCTTGTTAATGGATAAAAAATTGACCAGACACAGAGAAAGTGAACATTAACCAAACTCAGGAGAGATCAATGTGAAAACTTTTAAACAGGTTTCACATCAACCTATTAAATTTACAAAGATACTGTGTTCAGTAATAGAAGTATTCATATTCACGAAGCTGGAAGATCCATGAAAGAAGTGACTTTGCTTCTTTCCTTCACTTCTGTAGCTCTAATATCTACAATGCTTGGCACATGGCAGGTGATCAATAAGAATTCAATGAATGGCTGAATAATTATTTCCTGAGGAGGGCACTCACCTTTTCCAGTGACAAACTGCCTGGGAAGCCAAATTAACACCCAAAGCAGCTCAGTAACCATAAAAACAGAACAAAGAGCTTGAGAGAGATTTCTTCTAAACACAAAAGCCTAAGAAAACACTCCAATCTCACATCAAAGCCACCCTCCGAAAATCTCAGATTATTTATGTCTGCCAGATTCCTCCCTACGGCCAACCCAGCTTCAATGTGACTTCTCATTTTTCTTCCATACTTACCATCTCCCTTCAATTAACATATTTTATTTACATAAATTAACACAACTGATTAAGTTACAATCAAGCTGAACTTTTAACCATATTTAAAACTGCTTTTGTATATATTTAGTCTTATAAATTTTAAGTTAATTTTTCCATTATATTCATGCTTTTTAGTGGCACCCTGTTGATACCTCAACATATCACTTATTAATGAATTTTTTTTAAAAAATGCAACAGTTTTACCAAAAGAAATGATAAAAACAGAGAACATAAGAGTCCAATTTAGTAAGTCAACACTGCACATCACAAAAGAAAGAAAGATTAAATTTCTCCCTTAAAAAGTTACCTCACCTTCTGGATTTTCTCTTGTAGATTACTTTGGTCATCATAGGGTTCCATTCTAGTTAAAAAATAAATGATCTCATTAGTCATTTTTTAAAAATCTCATGGTAATTTACCATCAAAAGAGCGAACTGATCTATAAACCCACCAACAACCATTCCAATGAAAAACAAAAATAAAATTCTAGCTCAAAGCAATAAATTTTTTTAATAGATTTTATTTATTTATTTGACAGTGAGAGAGCAAGAGAGCACAAGCAGGGGAAGCGGCAGAGGAAGGAGGAGAAGCAGGCTCCCGGCTGAGCAGGGAGCCCAACACGGGACTCAATCCCAGGACCCCCGAAATCATGACCTGAGCCAAAGGCAGACGCTTAACCAATTGAGCCACCCAGGCACCCCGAAAGCAATAAATGTATTAGAAAAACTGGAGTAGGAATCAGAATTATGTTCTGATCCTATGGGATTCGTTTTCTTACTGGTAAAATGCAGGAGCTGCACTAAGGCAACTTTCAGCTCTGATCTAAAGGTCACTTACTTTTTTATTTGGTTTTGCTGTTCCATACATTCTGATCTCAAATTTCGTACCTGTTTAACTGACAACCTGTAAGAAAACATATAAATGACAACTATAATTCCATTACAATTAACTGGTGTAGACCACTTTGACATTTTCCCCCATTTCTTATCTTTGCTTAAGACCTCTCTTCCAAATACATCCAGCAGCCAGCTAAAGGAGTCTAGACTTCCTTCAAGAGTTACAGGAGTGATCTAACATATAGGCAGCTATTGAGGTGGAACAGGACTTCTTGGCTCATATACACTCTGTCTTCAAAGAAAAATGCTGGAAGTAAGACTACTCTGCTTTCTTATCCCTGTCACACACGCTTAGGGGATAAATTTAAATGTTACCCACGACGGGCGACATTGTAGTTTTAAGGTGATTTCAAAGGATTTTCTAGTTTTCACAATAGATGACACAACATTTAAAAAGTTGTCTTACTGTGGTTGTTTATAATCATAAAAAATTAGACACATTCTATTTCTTGAGAGTAGGAACCTTGCCTGTCTTGTTTAATGCTGTAGGACGGTGCCTAAACAATATCTGGCACACAGAAGTAACTCAAATAAAAATTTGCTGACAATGCCAACCACATACCGCTATTTACATTTAAACTTAAATTAATAAAAAATTCAGTTCCTTAGTCATACCAGATATATTTAAAATGTTCAGTGGCAATGTGTGACTACTGGCTACTATGTCAGATAATGCAGTTATACAGCATTTCCATTATCATAGAAAAGTACCATTGGACAAAGGCATTCACTAGACATAGACCATTTGGTCTGGTGTGCTTCCTCCTTCCACAAAGGAAGACTCCATTGTCTCATCTGACTAGATGGCTGACTAATCCTGTAGCCACAAATGCAATGTATCTTCCCTTCAGGTATGAAATTCATCATACTTAGAACAGGCTGTCTGATTGTTTTGTGCCTACTTCTTAATAAATTTTATAAAATGAAAAAAATTGCTGACAAGAGGAACTTAAATATAACATTAGATGAGATGGTTAAATAAACTACAGAACACCTATTTGATGGAATACCCACTTAATGGATACTCAACAGACTATTAAGTAGATATTAAAAGCAATATACTTTAGAAAATTTTAGAAATAATAAAAATATTTTTTAAAAATTTTAATAGAAGCAATATAGTATGGGGGCGCCTGGGTGGCACAGCGGTTAAGTGCCTGCCTTCGGCTCAGGGCGTGATCCCGGCGTTATGGGATCGAGCCCCACATCAGGCTCTTCTGCTGGGAGCCTGCTCTTTCTCTCCCACTCCCCCTGCTTGTGTTCCCTCTCTCGCTGGCTGTCTCTATCTCTGTCAAATAAATAAATAAAATCTCTAAAAAAAAAAAAAAAGAAGAAGCAATATAGTATGGCAATATGGAAAAATTTACAGAATAAAATATGAAGAGAAAAAAGTATACAAAATAGAATGAGCACAATAATTACAGCTTAAAAATGTATATCCATGTTAAAAAAAGAAAAACACCTAAGATACTGAATTTTTAAACTAGGTAATATTTTCCTTTGCTCTAAAGTTTCATATACAATATGCACAGTTTTAAAATATCTTATTCAGAAGTTATCTGGCTTTAAAATGAAAAGAGGACACGAAGGGGTTTTGAGGTAGGCATGGATTACGGCCACTGAATGAAGGTACACTGATGACATTTGTTCAAGAAGAAAGGAATTTTCATTTTCTGTGAGGGGGAGGGGGAGTTAGGGGCGAAAGACAGCTCAAGGGAGGGGCAGAAGGAGAGGGAGAGAAAGTATCTTAAGCAGACTCCACACCCAGTGCAGAGCCCTGAGCGGGGCTAGGTCTCATGACCCTGACATCATGACCGAAGCCAAAACCAAGAGTCAGATGCCTAACCAACTATGCCACTCAGGTGTCCCTGGGATTTTCATTTTCTAACTGTCAATGTATTACTTACTGCGCATTTTCTTGATACTTTTGGGTAATGCAGTCTTCTCTTTGTAAAACATGGAAAAATCTATTACGTGCGACATGGCATCTGGCAATGCATTTGTGCATATCCTGTGGCTTTACATTAAATGTCTCTGTAAAACGTATAGAAGATGCTACATGGAAAACAAGATCATAGAAAATATCAAATATCTTATATCGAAAATTTTAAATTTATTAATTTTAAGAGATTAATAACTCATACAACTAACAACTCCTTAAAAACTGGTATGCTACATAAACAGACACAACTAATTTTAACAAAAGCAAGAAAGCCTATTTTTAAGTACGCAACTAAAAAAGGGTATCTGAGGTTGAGTTGTTTTACATAATTAAAAACTTTGAGTGTCTATCGGCCTCAAATAATTCTTATTATCACAGCTTGATATATCCATGAACAAATACATTGTTATACATGAGCAACTTCTTAACAGGATCTTTTTACAACGAAGGAAGAAAATGAATTAAAAGAGATGAGGTGAGATCACAACACCTCCTTTGCTGCCATGAGTTTATTTTTCTATCTAGTAAGACCAACAGGACAACCAAATAAAATCAGTCTCCATTTCTCAAAAAATTCTTGGCTATGTTACTAATGATCAAAGCAGACCATGAGAACAATCCATCCAAACATTTCATAGTCCACATTTTTAGCTGTAATAAATCCTACTTTAAGATGGCTCAATACAATAAAGACGGATATTCAGAAAACAGGGACCACTCCACTGTACCTAACATTACTAATCCAAGTCCTAGGGTTACCCCAAAGAAACCACAAATTCTAAATATTTAACTGGGGATAAGTTCACTGAATGTAGAAGTCATCTAGACACTAAACATGTTGATCAGAATTGCTTTGAATCAGAAATAGGAAATAGGACAACCCATGCTTAGAAGCCTTATGCACAACAAACTCTTGTTAAATCCAAACATACATATTTCATATAAAATACTTTGGGCTGCCTGTAATTGGAGTAGACCACCTATGAAAGGAAAAATTGGTAACAATGCTTACACTGCATGAAATTTTAAATATGCAAATACTTATACAGCAAGATCACATGTATAAGTCTTTAAAAATCATGCATAGAATATAAACTGGAAAAAAGGTTTACATATCACATCACAGAGAAAGGATAGTAATAAATAAGAGCTCCTACATATGAAAAAAGGCAATAACAGGAGAAAAATGGACAACAATTATGAATATAGAGTACAAAAAGAATACAAGTTCATCTTAAACATATGAAACAATTTTCAATCTAACTAAATAAGAGAAATACAAATTAAAACCACCCTGAGATTCCACTTTAACCTATCAGACTAAAAGATAAAAATGTCTGACCACACACAATGGTGTTTGAGCCTTTGGGAAAACAGAAAGTCTCCATACACTAGTGATAGAGGTATAAATTGTCCAATCTCTACAGAAAATACTCTGATAATAACTAGCAAATTACAATGCACAATTCCTTTGACCAAGCAGTCTTCAGGAATTACATACAAACACACACACACCATATATATGTATATATGTATATGGTGTGTGTGCATGTGTATATATGTCTCTGTGTGTGTATATATATACATGTAATGTGTATGTGTGTACACATATATGTATATATACTTGAACACACAAAATCATATATATCTAAAGCTTGTCACTGTAACATTGTATTTGGGGGGGGGAAAGGTGGGGAGAAGCCAAATGTTGGTCAACAGAAGACTGGTTAAAAAAACGTATTATGGTATATCCATTCAAATATGCAGTTCTAAAGACAGAGAATAAAGAAGCTCTATGAACTGATAGGAGATTATCTCCGATATATACTGTTCTGTGAAAAACACAAGATTCAAAACCCAATGTATGTCACCATTTAGGGTTTAAAAAAAAGAATATATATATATTCTTGATTACTTGATTACACTGGTTGCTTCTAATTTAACTTAGCCCTCTGGCTAGTTTTGTGAGGTCAGCAAGTTAGGAATGCTTTCCGTGATATTAAAGGGTTGTTTTTGTTTTGATTTTTTGAAACCCACAGAGAGGTATATGTGAAAGAGATCCTGTATAGTCCACAAAGCCTAAAATATTTACTATCTGGCCTTATATAGAAAATGTTTCCCAACCCCTGTACTAAAACATAATAAAATTATCTGAATAGTTACTTACATTCATTAGAGGCTTTTAAACTACAGTTCCAGTAGAATATTAACTATTACCCTGTGAGGTGATTTAATGTTTTTATCTTATCTTGCTTTATTAAAATCTCTTTATGACTTACAAATTATGAAAAACAATTAAAAATTTAAAACTCAAAACAAAAAAATTCCTACTAAAAATTTAACTTACTTTTAGAATGGGTTTTTATATATTTTATTGCAACAAATCTTGCAAAATGATACATCAGATGAATAAACTTAGGACCACCAGGAGAAAGAAACAGTGACCCAACAACTTGAGGAAAGCTCCCTCCACATTCCACCTATGGAAAAAAGAAATAAGATAATTTGAAGACCTAATCAATAATAACCTTATCAGTAATAACCATAATTCCGGGGTGCCCCAGTTGCACAGTTGGTTAGGCGTCTCTTGGTTTCGGCTGAGGTCACCATCTCAGGGTCATGAGATCAAGCCCCGCTTCTGGCTCTGAGCTCAGCACAAAGTCTGCTTAGAATATCTTTCTCCCTCTCCCTCTGCTCCCCTCAACCCACGCCTCACAAGTGCTCTCTCTCAAATAAATAATAAATCTTTTAAAAATAATAATAATAATAATAATAGCCATAATTCCTATTACGTAGAATTATTCCATTTGAACCAGAAGTTGAATATTTGAATCTTTCTAAATTCTTGGTGGACTTGGTCACAAAAAATAATTATAATACAAAGCCACAATTATTGATACTATATGGGGACACACGCTAAAGTAATCTATCATCAAAAAAGTTTCCTTTAAACAAAAACTATGACATAAACTCCCAGGAACTCAGAAACCTATTTCTAATGCATCATAGGCAGCAAAGCTGGTTTCCTAGAAATATGCAGAATCCTAACCAACAACCATCAAAAATATTACTGTAACAAATATTTCCTTGCTATTATACTGTTAGCATAAAAGCATTAAAAAACTTTCACCTCCAAAAACTTGATGTACGCTTATACTTCAATAAAGCCAAAAATAAAATTTAATGTAGTTTTTAACTTCTTTAAGTTTACATCTCCCAGAAAGAGAATACTTACAGAAATCTTTTTTAACCATTCATAGCAATGTTTCCGGAATTCAGTGTCACTCTTTTGGTCAAATGGAGGCCAACAAAGCCTTAAAAACAGATATAAAAGCATTAGAATTATGAACAAAAAGAACTCAGCAAAATTTTTAAACATTAAGCTTCTGTCCTATACTAGAAACATTAATGCTAAATGAACCAAGGCTAATATTTGCAGATTTCAACTAAAGGAGGATGCTAACCTGTGAGAAATTGGGTCTTTTTCTTTATAAATTACTGTAAAATTGAGTTGTTTACCACAAATCATCAGTGTATACATATGTTAAATGAAGGACTGAATAACCATTAAAATTACTACAAATCAGCTAAAGAAGACAACACTCTCAATGAATTCATGGACTAACGCAAAAAGATGGTATAAATAAATTAGTATGTTAAGCTCGAGAGAAAAAAAAAAGAGACAGAGAGAGAGAGAGAGAGAGAGAAACATAAATGGTTGCACAGGAAGAGCACAGAAGGAATAACATGAGAGCTTTGGACTCCTAGAAATAACCCATATCATAGTCAGTGTGTGCTACTGTTTTGTGGATAAACAATATATAAAATTATTAAAAAGAAAAGTTTGCCTCTGTTTTAGTCAAAAATAATAGACTTAAAATTTACCTATTGCTTTCCCCTGCTAAATTTTTATCCTGAAGCATAGTTATTTGTTTAGGCCCCCATTTTTTAATATTTCTATGTCACAACATACATTCTATAGTCATATAAAAACTTAAGTATGCATCGAAAAAAAGGACTAAAGGACTGGAATGTCAACAGCGATATTTTCTGGTTGGTGATTTGAGGAATGATGTTTACCTCCTTCTTTACATGTTTCTGTATTTCCTGAATTACTTAATATGAACTGTATTTTGTTTATAATCAGAAAAAGGGAAAAAAATTAGAAAATCTATTTTTATTTGGGAAGAGTAAGTCCTATAGCTTAATGATAGAGATTTACAAAAAAGATGTTTTAAATATACATGTTCTTCTGGTCACTCATAGCTTTAACTGGACACAAAATATTAAGACTAAAATATCAAAAATAACAATGCCTAATCAATGCATTTACTTGTTGCTTTTTTTTTTTTTTTTAAAGAGACAGAAAGCACGAGTGGGGGGAAGGGCAGAGGGAGAAGGAAAGAATCCTCAAGCAGACCCTGTGCTTTTCTACTTAAGAGGATAATAGCACAATATAAATATTAAAATAAATTTTAACACTTTTTCTGGTAGTAGAAGCCCAAATCACATGCAAAATAACTTGGAACCACAGTTCAGTGGTATTCATGTTTTTACCTCCTTCTTAAACTATTTAATATTCAACAGTATCTAACATTAGACTAAACTTAATAGGAATGATTTTCACCTACAGCACTTGACACTTTTATATATCACTGACAAAAATAATAAGGATTTAGAGAGACCTAAAAGGTAAAAATAGACAAAACAAGTAACACTGCCTATAGGAAAAGGAGTAAGGCAGAGGATAAACAGCAAAAAAAAAAAAAAAAAAAAAGTAAGGTAAAACTATATAGATAGATTGGTACCGATTAACTGTTTTGCCTTGTAATTGTGACTAAGAAGAATGTTAGGAACTCATTTTATAAAACAAAAGACTTACCTATGAAATAATCAATGATTTTAAAATATATGATTTTAAGATAAGTACCAAAGAAAAATCACTCAGATTTACAAAGGTTAAGCACTAAATTTGCAGGACTCAAACCTGACTTTTGTGACAGCCATTCATATTTGTGAAAGGCCAAAGTTGAAATTCTGGCTTATATCAGAGCATACTCCCTTTTCAAATTTGAGAATGACTCCTCATAAAAAGAAAATAAAATAACTCGACTCACTTGAAAACTTCTTTGGTGAGAGACTGGTCCAGCGTTTGAAACAAAAAATAAGAAACGATTTGAAAGGCATCACGGTTCAACTTGTCAAACATGTTCCTAGTAGTTTAAAAAGAAATAAAAGCGGGGGAAAAAAAGGAAAATGGTTAATAAAACTAAACAGCATCAAAAGCTGTGTAAGAGTTTAACACAAATTCATATTTTTCATTCTCTTCAAGAGAATTCAAATTAATTTTTTATTCATGTACATTTTTATAAGTCATTAAGAAAACCAATATGCTTTTATTTTCTGATTCTGATAATACTGATCAAATAGAAAACTGGTAGAACTTCCCTTATTGCAATGAGAATATTCCACAAAAAGAAAACGAAAACCTAATTAGGTAGTAGAGAGAAAACCGTGGCCTATGATATGCTGAAGAGATATAAACCAACATTTATCGAATAACAATAAAAATAGCTACCAATAGTTTATCATTTCCCAGGTATTATTTTAAGCCTTTTACAGGCAGTAACTCATCTAATCTTCACCACAATCATGAAAGCTAGCTGCTTTATCCTTGGGTTAATTCTAATGACATCAGATTGTAGTTTAATTATTCTCATCATACAGATGAGAAATTTTTAAATTTGGAGAGGTTAGATAAATTGCCAAAACTATCCAAAATCATAAAATTGGGAAGTGGAAGAGCAGTGATATGACATACGTCATCTGACTCCAGAGTCCCGGGTCTTTACCATTTAACCCCAGGACCACCCTTATATAATGTAGTTCTAGCAAGTCTTTTAAAGTTTTGATTGTCCTGATCTTCCTAACTAATCAAGACAAGCCTAGAAAAAACATAATTATGTTAAAAAATAACAACAACAAACTAAACCTTATAAGAAATGCCACAAGGCTATTAAGGAAGCCAGAGTTAACATAAGGGCAGTTTGGCAGCCACTGGGCCAGAGTCATCAGCCACTGCTCTAAGATGGATGTCCACTCCTCACACCCCCGTCCAGAACCCTGGTGTCCAGTAAGACACAGAGAATTCAGGCTTCAGGGAGTGCGAGAGCCAGGAAGAGGAGAGCTCTCTGAACTTCAGCTATAGCAACAACCTGCTGATGACAAGGATCCACCTCCGGTATCATGTTCTGCTGCACGGCGCACCTGCAGGATTTTAAGCGACACTTTGGCAATTCCCAAGGTAAAACAACTTGGCACAGAGGTATAGTCACCATTTTTCAAAGTCCTGGCAGTGAAGTATGAGTAGTAGGGGAAATGAAAAAAAAAAAAAAAAGCAATTTAAGTTCTCTGGATAAATGAAAAGGGGATAAAAATGGAGCACATATTCCAAAAGAAGTTAAAGTTTACGCTCAAGAAGGAAACGAAATAACCTGTCAAAGTTATCAGATAAAAAATTATAAGTGCCTTCCCCCATCACTCTAGTATAAAAAGGTCATCCGCATGGGTGCAAAAGAATAGTTCACCACTGGAGCATCAAAAGAAGTTAAAACCAAGGGGCGCTGGGGTGGCTCAGTTGAGTGTCTGCCTTCAGCTCATGGCATGATCCCAGGGTCCTGGGATAGAGCCCCATGTCGGGCTCCCTGTCCCACTCCCTCTGCTTGTGTTCCCTCTCTGTCAAATTAAGAAATAAAATCTTAGGGGTGCCTGGGTGGCTCAGTTGTTAAACATCTGCCTTCAGCTTGCCGCGTGATCTCAGAATCCTGGGATCGAGCCCCACATTGGGCTCCCTGCTCCGCTGGGAGCCTGCTTCTTCCTCTCCTACTCCCCCTGCTTGTGTTCCCTCTCTCGCTGGCTGTCTCTCTCTGTCAAATAAAAAGAAGAAAAAAAGAAAGAAAGAAAATCTTTAAAAAAAAAAAAAGTTAAAAACAAAAGAACCAAATAACTATAAAGGAAAGGTCTCAGAAGAAACTAAGGACATTATCAAAAAGGGGGGGCTCATTAGAAAATAATAGAATATATCTAAGGATATTCTCTCTATAGAAAATATTTTTAACACTTAGAACAGCGATCTGAGATATTTCCATGTTTGGTACATTTTCAACAATTATCTGTAGGATATCTCAACTGGGTGAGTCCTTATTTTCAGACTCTAAAAAGAAACTGACTTAGGAGTTAGGCAATTACAAAAGGAGCAGTGACGCACTGCATGCACAACAAATACAGGGGAGTACTCCCTTGAACAGATAAAGCTTTGTCCTCGAGTTGAAAAAAAAGAGTTAAGATTAAAGTTCCCATGCTTATCCATACGTCAGACAACTCTTGTCCTTGAAATGTTTCTATTCCTCAACAAACACATAGGAAGTTCCTTCCTTCTTATCATCTCTCAAACCTGATATTTTTTCACATAGTATCCTGTTGTCTTCACTTTGACACTTATTATAATTTTTAATAAGATCTTTGTTGAAGGTTTGTTCACCTGCTAGACTGAAATTCTGCAAGAGGAAAGTTTGTTTCTATTCAGTTCACCACTGCATACCCGTATCATATATAAGTGAATTAAAAAATCTATTAAAAAATTTTAAGTAAATTTGACAGTATATTCATGCCTAAAGCATTTTAAAGAGGACACCTGTTTCAAAATGATAGATCCCTCCTAACAACCCACTGAAATGACTCTAAGGGATAATTTATGACAGTGCTGGGGAGGAGGGAGCCCAGCACTTAACAGATTTTAACTAATTTTCAAAGATAGAAAACAGACTGCAGTTGGAGAGAAAACTCAAGTTGCTGAACACTGGAGAGAAGGAGGCAGTGGCAATGGTAAGCATTCTCAGTGGAAGCCTGGAGAAGCTTCAAGCTTCTCTGCCAGTACAGAGAAAATGGGCAATTAAATCATGTGAAATAACTGGACTATTTATTAATACATAATTATAACCTTATAAATGCTATCCACTGGTTGTCAATTTTTAGAATAGGCTCCTAGACAAAGCACTTCTACATGTAAATAATAGTAACTTCTAAAAAAATAGTTAACTGGTAAAACTTAATTACGGCTCTAACAAAAAACAAACAAAAAAAAAATTACGGCTCTGACCTTTGACAGTAAAACAGCATACATTTGAAAAAAGTCAAGAAGGCAGGGGAGGGCAGGAAAGGGTGGGTGAGCTAATGAGTTATAAATAACAGTTACTTTCATTGTGAAATTACACAGTGGGAAATCAATAGATTCTTTGACACTGATACATCAAGAAATAGACGTCTAAGCACATTATTAAAATGCTGCCACTAGAAGAACTGAAATAACAATCAGAAAAGTCAAAAGATTGAGAACAGGGGCTCCTAGGTGGCGCAGTCGTGAAGCGTCTGCCTTCGGCTCAGGGCGTGATCCCAGCGTTCTGGGATCGTTCTGGGATCGAGCCCCACATCAGGCTCCTCCGCTAGGAGCCTGCTACTTCCTCTCCCACTCCCCCTGCTTGTGTTCCCTCTCTCGCTGGCTGTCTCTCTCTGTCAAACTAATAAATAAAATCTTTAAAAAAATAATAAAAATTAAAAAAAAAAAGACTGAAAACGGGAAATAGCCTATGTATCTCAAATTTCTCTTGGGCTATAGTGGGAAAGATAACACTCCCTAAGTTGCTAAGTTTAGACACAGAAATGCATACAAAGTATCTAGACTTATGATCATAACTATTATATTAGTGACAAAGTAGGGAAGGGATTTTTACTTTCCATCTTAATACCCTTTTCTACTATCTTTTCTGAACTGCGGAATGGCTCAGTTGGCTAATTCATAAAGTAAAAATTATAAACTAGAGAACAACCACTTTGAAAGGCTCCTCGAGTCCTAAAGCGGTTGAACATACTGTTCTCACATCCTTCCACGACGAACTGGCCATCCCTCCCTGGACTTCACAGACCACCCAGCATCACCACTAAAGCAGTATTAAGCTGTCCCTCTAGTCTTGCCCCAACTGCAGACACGACTCCCCTACAAAGCGTTTCCCGCCCGGTTCCGTGATTGATACAGTTTCTGCCACCAGGCAGGCGCCACAAGGCGCATGGGTTTTGTAGCCAGTGCTGGCACACAGTAACCGTTGGACTGCTTGATTCAACACCCTGCGAGGTCCGCGAAAGGGTGGGTCACACCAGCGCCTCGGAGTCCCCCACCCGTCAACCCCGGTTCCTTACACTCCGAGGTGCGTGTGCGACACGATCTTTCCGCAGGCAGCGGTGGCCGGGCCTGGCTCGAAACCGAGCGCCTGCAGATACATCCAGAGATGCTTCTTCTCGAAAGAGGTGACCCAGACTGAGCTCATCTTCGCTGTAGGCAGTATCACTGCAAAAGAAGTAAGCACAGGCCCAAAAGACACAGAGGGCCTTCAGGCTCCCTCCCTACGGGCAGCCTGAGGTAGGAGCGGCCCCTCCACAGCCACCGCCTGTTCCTCTCTCGCCCGGAGCCATGTCGCCTCAAATGGCCGTAAAGTCTCAGGGAAACGAAGCCTTTAACGGTACTACGTACAGCTGCCTAAGCCAAGCCTACAAAAACCAAGACTCCCGCGCTTCCGGAAAAGCGATAAGCACCGGCGCTACCTAGCTTCCGGTGGAGGAGGGACTTCCACGGCCGACTATATTTCCCGCCATGCAATGCACCCTGTTCTCCATCTCTTCCAGTCAGGCCCTGCCGAAAAACTACAAAACCCATAGTGCATTGTGTTGCCAGCGAACTCTTTGCGCTTGCGTAACTTCAAGCATTATCTTGCCGTAGCCCCGTGGCTTCGCGCCTTCTGCTGTTTTGTGTTTGTGGTTCCTTTTGCTCCTATAGGTCGATTTCATCAGATAAAAAATGTAGCTTTAGGACTGTGGCTCCTTGCAGTAGAAAAAGCATTGCACTGGGTTCCATCCTAACCTGTCTCACTAGCTGTGAGATGTAACGACATCTAACCAGTAAGCGCCGAGTCTGTTGTTAGTAAAATCTTGCATGCTCTCAAATGCTGAATGTTCCTTTCCTCTTCAAGCCGTAAAAATCTGGCGCTCCCCTAAGCAAACAGTTTCCCCTGCAGCCCTCTCCACTGACGACTGTTTTCTCTCTCGCACCCCATATACAACAGGATCTGGAAATGGGGTGGGTATCCTACTTATTTTTCATTGCCTCCTCTGGCAACAATCGCCTCCCTAAAACCAGCTCCTTTGAATTTTATGCTTTCACCCACAACTCTTGCTTTTGGAGGTAATGTATTAAGATTGGGTGTTGGACCTCATTTGCAGAAGGTTTAGACTAACTTGTTTCTCCAGCATTCCTCTTGGGATAATTTTTGGTGATTTACATATCCATAGGTGACCTTTCAATGCTCTGGCCTCTCGGTTCCTCTACCTCTTCTCAGCTCTCTGGCCCCTTTCTCTCTTTGCCAGATTTATCTTTGCCAAATCCCTACTAAATCCAGTTTTCTGCCTACCCCACACCTGCAACTTAAACACAATTTATGATGCCTGTTGTCGCTCAAAATTCATGACAACTCAGGGGCGCCTGGGTGGCACAGTGGTTAAGCGTCTGCCTTCGGCTCAGGGCGTGATCCCGGCGTTACGGGATCGAGCCCCACGTCAGAGTCCTCCACTATGAGCCTGCTTCCTCCTCTCCCACTCCCCCTGCTTGTGTTCCCTCTCTCTGGCTGTCTCTATCTCTGTCAAATAAATAAATAAAATCTTTAAAAAAAAAAAATTCATGACAACTCAAATGGCCTCTTAGGCTTGCCCTCTCCTCCCTGTTTTTCCCAAATCTCACTCTCTATACAATTTTACATCTTCTCTTCCCTTACTCCAATACTTCTTTCCCCTCTTCTCAATGTCTTTTGTCCTAGTTAATAGATGCTTCCAAAAAAGACCTATCAACAATTTACCAAACTGCTTATATCTTTGCCCATATAGTCTTCCTCCTCTCTTATTATCTCGGTCAATCAAGGTGTGCCTCCCTAAGATTAGTCCTTTGACTTATTCGATGGGTCATATTCCTTTTCTCCTACTCAAAGAGTTTGCTCCAGCGTTTGTCCCTTATTCTCCCCTGCATCACCAATCTTCCCATAAATATACAAACATGCTATGCTATCTTCCATTGCTTAAAAAATTAAATTCCTTTGACCCAATGCCTTCTAGCTACTACTCCATTTCTTATTACAGAAAAATTTCTCCCGGGACACCTGGGGGCCTCAGTCACTTAAGCATCTGCCTTTGGCTCGGGTCATAATCCCAGGACTCTCGGATGGAGCCCCGCAGGGGACTCCCTGCTCAGCGAGGAGCCTGCTTCTCCCTCTCCCTGCTGCTTCCCCTGCTTGTGCTCCCTCTCTCTCAAATAAATAAATAAAATCTTAAAAGAAATTTCTTCCAAAAGTTTTCTATACCCACCTCACCACTAATAGTAACTTGCTAAGGCCACTTATATTGACTAATGTTCTTTAGTTGCAAGCAGCAAAACTCCTCTGAGGGGGCTTTATTCGATGAGTATCAAGTAGCATAAAAAAGAATGGGAAGGCCAGAGAATAAGGTTCAGAAAATGGCAAATTCATGTGCCACTCTACCCAAGATTTATATGCCAGCAATCCAATTTACATTTTAAAAATAGCTTAATGTATTATTCTAGGTGAATGCCCTTATAACTACCACCAAAGACAAGAAATCAAACTTTTCCAGCCATCCCAGAAACCCCTCATTTCCCAAAAAAAGAACCACCATTCTCACTTTTATAGTAATCACTTCTTCGCTTTGTCTTGTAGTCTCACCAACTAAGCATGGTTCTCTAGGCACTATAGTTCAGTCTTACCCTTTTTATACTTGCCTTGTCTCTTCTTTGGGTTGGTTGTTGATTTTTGTTTTGTTTGTTTTTTTTTTTTTTCAGTCTTTCCCAGATTTGTTTTTTTTTTTTTTTAAATAATATCATTTAATATACAGGCTTTCCTCTATCCTCCCCTACTCCTTTTTTTTTGTACAACTATTCTGTTGAGGAAGTGGGGCTGTTTGACCTAAATAATATCCCTTAGTCTGGGTTTTACTAATGGCATCTTTGCTGCGTTTCCACATCTTCTTCTGTCTCTGTCCTCTGTATTTCCTTCAAATGAGCACCTGGATCCAGAGGATTGATGAGATTCAGGTGTGATCCCTTCGGCAAGTCTAGATGATGGCTGGCGTATGTTGTTTCATCAGGCTGTACATATCTCTATTTATGCCACTGACAGGCATTGATGCTAAATGCCTAGATCTGTTAATTTCCTGGGGATTGCAAAATGCCAAAATTCTAATTTATTATTTGTTATGAACTGAATGTTTGTGCCTCCCTCCCCCCAATTCCTATGTTGAAACCCTACTCCTCAATGTGATGGTATTAGAAGGTGGGGCCTTTGGAAGGTTATTAGGATTAGATGAGGTCGTAAGGGTGGAACCCTCCTGAATAAGATTAATACCCTTAAAAGAGTCCCAAGAGAGCTTGCTTACTCTCTGCTCTTTCCACCATTTGAGGATACAAAGGGAAGTGGAGTCTCTTCGACCTGGAAGGGCCTTCCCCAAAACCCAACCAGGCTGACACCCTGATCTCAAACTTCCAGCCTCCAGAACTGTGTGAAAGAAATGTTTGTTGTGTAAACCACTGAGTCTAAGGTCATTTATTACAGCAGTCCAAACTGACCAAGATACCATTTTTTTTCTTGTTACTAGCAATATCTTTATGATAGACATTTTCCCTCATCTACTATTTAATCTAGTGGTAAAGGTATAAGGAAAGATAGGGCGCCTGGATGGCACGGTCAGTTGGGAGACCAACTCTTGGTTTCTGCTCAGGTCTGATCTCAGGGTTGTGGGATGAAACCCTGTGTCGGGCTGCGCACTCAGTGTGGAGTCCACTTGGGACTCTCTCGCCCCCTCTACCTCCCCCACCCCCCAAAAATAAATAAATAATATATGTTAGTAAATATTAATATATTAATTATATTAAATATATTAATTATATAAAATAAATTATATATTTATTTATTTTATATATATATACACTGTTGATTCTTTCCCTTTGTTTTTTTATTTAAATTTGATTAATTTATATATAATGTATTATTTGTTTCAGGGGTACAGGTCTGATTCATCAGTCTTACACAATACTCAGCGCTCACCACAACACATACCCTCCCCAATGTCCCTGGCCCAGCCACCCCATCCTCCACTCCCCTCCCCTCCAGCAACCCCCAGTCTGTTTCCTAAGATTAAAAGTCTCTTATGGTTTGTCTCCCTCTGGTTTCATTTCATTTTTTCCTCTCTTCCCCTATGATCCTCTCTGCCTTGTTTCTCAAATTCCACGTATCAATGAGTGAGATCATATGATAATTATCTTTCTCTGATTGACTTATTTCGCTTAGCATAATACCCTCTAGTTCCATCCACAATGTTTCAAATGGCAAGATTTCTTTTTTTTTCTTTTGATGGCTGTCTTTCCCTTTATAACAGTTAATTAGTTTACTGTCATCTCCTGAAGGTGACCAATTAAATTGTTTATATGTATGATGGTATATTTGGACATTTAAGAGGGGTCACACTTGATGGGGTTCAATCTATTGCAATTATTATCCTTACTGAAGTTCAAATTGTTCTATCTCTAGTCAACAGGAAACTCTTCAAATTGGTTTCCTAGCCATCTGGAATAGCAAGAAGTTTAAGGATCATCTTATAAATGTACTGCTTCAAACCTGGAATCAGCAATTCCTCCAAGAAGCCCTGATTTCTTTCAGTGGGAAAAGGCATTTCAAAACTACTATTTGGACACTAGGGATGCTCACAACTACTGGGTCAACCATTGTCTCTACAATTTATTTAATACCTATTTAATGTTACTTTATGCCAGGTATTGCTCTAAGCTTTTCACAAATGTTAATTTGTTTATTCTTCATAACAAATGCTTCTATTATGCCCATTTTGCAGAGGAGGAAGTAGAGGTATAGGGAAATTAAGTAACTTGTTTAAAGTCACACAACTAGTAAGTGGCAGAGCCAAGATTTGGAACCCACAGTCTTTACTCATTGTGATATACTTCCTCCTAGTTGACCTATTTTCAATCAGATGCCTATCGCTAGGCTAGGAGAAAGCCAAAAACAAAAACAAAACAAAACAAAAATCCCTGACCTGCAGACCTACTGAGACACCCCCATACGGGGAAGCCAAAAATAAAAACAAAAGTATCCACTCACTATATCAGTAAAACAACAACAACAACAAAAATCACTCTGATTCAAGATTATACAGCATAATTTTTATTACAGGCATTTCAATGATTAAATTTTGAAGAATTACATGAAATGATATATGCTGCAGAACTAGGTTCTCTTACAAAAGTTTAGACCAATTGGAGTTTCATTACAATTAAGACCAAGTAGCCAAAAAAAAAAAAAAAAGAAGAATAGATTAACCCACAAGAGATTAATCTCCAAAGCCTCAGGAATAAACACATGAGCAAGCATTAAGATTAATGTGGCACGAATTGTGTACTCAGCCAGAAGGAGTATTTCCTAGTTAGTTATTCAACGTTTTGCTCTGAGAGGACTCTGGGCCATTAGCCTGTGAATGATCTGATCCATCCTCCTCTTCCAAAGCTATAATATCTGGAATTTCATCAGTCTCAGATGCCAAGTCTATGGCTGTGAAATCAAATACCTGAAAAAGAAGAATCTTGGATATTAAAACAAACATTAATGAAGTGTGCTGTCAGAACCCGCTCATGGAGACACGACTGCGTGTGAATGAACCTGACTTTCTCCATAGATGTGCTTTCTGACAAGGTGTTTATAGTCTTACTCACCCAATTCACTCATACTATAAAAACAGTACAGAAACTTCTCTTTGAAAGGAAACTAACCAGGGTGGAATTTACTAAATGCAAGCTTTTTTGAAAAAAAAATATAAGCCTTTCTGGTTATTCATCTATTAATCTACTAGTCTCTTAAAAACAGTAATGCCCCACTTTTCCGTAAGTCTGACTTACAAATATAAACCCTTTGGGAAATGTCTAGGAACTGAGGAAGGACAAGGTCTTTTAATAGTTGCAATAGCCATGGCAAAGTCCTAGTACTTCTCTGCAGAGGAAAGGCTTTCAGGGATAAGAAGTTCTCTGAAGTCTTCCTTTACATGCAATTTTGATAAGCTAAGTGGTGTTTCCAAGCCAACAGCAGATTTGAAGCAGAAAATTAGTAAGGTCTAATAATTACTAAAGGCTGGAAAAGCTTGACAGCAGAGAAAAAGTTTAGCTAATCACCTACTAGACGCAAAAATAACTAACAGCAACAAAAACCCATCAAAACACAGAGGGGGAGGAAGGAATGAGGAGTCATTGTTTAATAGGTACAGAGTTTGGGGTGCCCGGGTGGCACAGCGGTTAAGCGTCTGTCTTCGGCTCAGGGCGTGATCCCGGCGTTATGGGATCAAGCCCCACATCAGGCTTCTCCGCTATGAGCCTGCTTCTTCCTCTCCCACTCCCCCTGCTTGTGTTCCCTCTCTCGCTGGCTGTCTCTATCTCTGTCAAATAAATAAATAAAATCTTTAAAAAAAAATAGGTACAGAGTTTATGTTTGGGATGATAAAGTTCTAGAAACGTAAAGTGGTAATGATGGCACAACACGGTGAAGGTATCTAATGCCATTGAATTGTACACTTAAGAATGGCTAAAATGGTAAATTCGATGTGTGTATATTTCACAATTAAGAAATAGTAAAACGAAACAAGAAGAAAAACAGACAACAAGAGGGAATCCTGTTTCTTGTACTTTGCCCTACAAACTCAGGTGCTCAGAGAACTGTCGGGTCCAACTACGAAGTTCTACCATTTGTTCCTGAGGCTCTCAGTTTGGGCAGCTTAAACTGCATTCTAGCTATTTACAGATGTTGACTTTGCAAATATTCAATGCAACCTGACATCCACAAAAGCCAACAACGCTTCTACAAATTCATTCAGAACATCAGCCAGATAAGCCAACTACTGCAACCTTAGCCTTATTGAGTTAAAAGATAAACCTGACTTAGCACCCTCTTCTGAACTATCTGTATTCATTGTATGTTGTAACATCCAGTATCACTTTATTTGTTTTTAACAAATATACAATAGAACAGGAAGCAACAACACAAGAAGATTCAGGCAGAGAAATTTCCTGGGCCCCAAACAAGGAGGCAAGCTGCAGCTTTCTCCTATCAGTGAGTGCTAGAGGGGCGCCTGGGTGGCTCAGTCGGTTAAGTGTCTGCCTTCGGCTCAGGTCATGATCCCAGGATCCTGGGATTGAATCCCACATTGGGCTCCCTACTCAGTGGGGAGTCTGCTTCTCCCTCTGCCTGCTGCTTACCCTGCTTGTGCTAATAAGTAAGTAAAATCTTAGTAAAAAAAAAAAAAGAGAGAGAGTGCTAGAACAGAAAAAATACTTGGCCTTTAACATCAGTAGACATCAAACTAAATCCCCATCCTACCACCTCTCTTTTCAACCTGTTTCCTCACCTCTCAAGTGAGGAAAATCCCGAATTCATTTGGCTACAGATGAAGAACGAAGGTAGAATGAGCCTAACTCGTAAAAGGTGCTCAATAAACAGTAGCTCTTATTTTCACTAGTTCCTTAAAGACCAACACACACACACACACACACACACACACACACGCGCGCCTCCAAAGTCACCTATAGGCTAGGTAACTGTTGGCCTGAAATTCTTTGCAGAAGGTTGATGATCCCACACTCAAAATTTTAGGAGAGAAGTTTTCAGCACTACCGTCCAAAAAAAAAAAAAAAAAAAGCCTCTAGTACCTGAGATGCTTTAGAAGAGCCCTATGAATAATTGTTTCCATAATCCAGAATGATCCAGAGTATCTACTTTCCATTGAGTTCCTGGCTATCAGCAAAAGCTACTTGGGGGCTGTGAATACAATAGCGGGTGGGGCAACCAAGAAGTAGTGACAGTCCATCAAGTTTCCATGGTGAGTTTAATGCAAAATGTCGTGGCTGCGCCTGACCATCTACACGAGCTTTTTACAAATGTGGCACAAGAGAAATCATTTCACACGTGTATAAAATAAATCCCTTTTCAACTGACATGAACAAGTGCAGTCTGGACCACTGATGGAGTGTAAGGAGTCTCTTGCAGAGAACGCCCCTCAGGGATAGAGGCCAAACTCAGAATCAGATACTTACTATGAAATTAATGAGATAACCACAGTCCCTCCCTGAAAGGACAGGAGACCAGCAACACATTCTTTTCAAGAAAACCAAGTGACCTTGCTAGGATTTCTGTGACCCTGTGTTACCTTCTACAGGTTGCTCACCACACGACCTTAGGGGGCACCTTTCCTAGCACAGACTTCGTTGATTCCCATCTTTACTATACCAACTTTCCAGAAGGTGGCGCTACACATATTGAGGCTAGGTGCCATTTTCTAATTTACCTAAAGGTGGCCTGCTGGTGGCCTGGGGCCCTGGGTGAGTGAGACTATTACTGAAATAAAAACATTGGGGCACCTGGGTGGTTCAGTCAGTTAAATGCCCAACTCCTTTTTTTTTTTTTAAGACCTTTTTTTTTATTTTATTTATTTGACAGCGAGAGAGGGAACACAAGCAGGGGGAGTGGGAGAGGAAGCAGCAGGCTCACAGCAGAGGAGCCTGATGTGGGGCTTGATCCTATAACGCCGGGATCACACCCTGAGCCAAAGGCAGAAGCTTAACCGCTGTGCCACCCAGGCACCCCAATGCCCAACTCTTGATTTCAGCTCAAGTCATGATCTCAGGGTCCAGGGATGGAGTTTGGGGTCAGCTTAGTCCTAAGCTGGGAGTGTGTGAGAGATTCAATTTCTCTCTCTCCTCACCCTGTGTATGTGCTTTTTCTCTCTCTCAAAATAAGTAAATCTTAAAAAAAAAAAAAAAAAAAAAAGTAAAAATATCATCTGTGAGAATTTCACCTGCTGGTAAAGGTGAGTGAGCATGCAGTGCTGATAAACATGACACGGAATTGGGAAATTTGATTTTGAAATAAAGTACTGAAGCACTAATGAAGTGAAAATAAAACCTGAAGCTTGTTTGTATAAAAGTGATTTGATATACAGGGCTATGAAAGGATCATGCAAGAGGTAATGATTAGCTCTAATACCAAACACATAAGGTAAACCCTGGTGAGGGTTTGATTTAGCAGAAACGTCCCCCCATCCATAAGAGATAGCATATGCACCTTCTTGCTGTGCTTGCAAGCTAGAGAGCTGGGAGCATCTTGGTTCTGCTTTACTTGAACAGTTCGGTACAGCTGAGTACTATCTCCTGGTGCATATCCCCTTCCCTGCTGTAGAAACACCCTCCTGTGCCCAGATGCTTTGTCCTTAGCTAACAAGTCTGTGTGGAAATGGCTAGATCTCGAGCGCAGGAAGTGATCCCAACAAAATTTAAGTGCACTGGTCACTGTTAGCTCCTGTGTATTCAATTTATTTGAGCAAGTAAATCAAGAGTGGGTCTTAGGACGCTTTATCGAACCTACACTGAGGATCTTATTCGGAGAAAAGGGACTATAGGTAACCCTAGCCCTATTTTTGTCTCAAGTTAAAGTAATTTGTTTCCCATTTCTTTTGCTTCTCTAAAAGAAGTCAGTAGACCACCCGTAGCAGAATCACTAGGATGATGCTTTTTTTTTTTAAGGGATGCGTTAAGGTTCTTGTTGTTACTGATTTTTTTTAAAGGATGCTTTCAAAAAGTGCGGATGCCTGGTACTACCACCACACCTAGTGAACAGATTCTCTGGATGTGGAACCCAGGAATCTGCATTTTATCTTTCCAGTTGATAATCGAGGCATAGACAACGGAGGGCAGGAGAAGGCTCCCTGATGTGATGTAATCCGTGGGGAGAGTTCACTAGGGCTATTTCATACACGGGGTCGGTCTGATAGATACACGAGTTACCTCCTTAGCTGAGTTTTCCTGTGCTCTAGCCTGTGTAGAGTAGACAAAACAACATCTACTCTTTTTAATGCTAAGTGTTCATTTAAATGGTTGGCTTCCCCAAGTGCTGGTGAAGGTGTAGAGAGATCAGAATCCCCATACCTTGCTGGTAGGCACGTAGGATGCTGCAGCCACTGTGGAAACAATTGTTCCTCAAATAATTGGACACAGTGACTGTATGACCCACTCACAATTCCACTCTCATGGATACACGCAAGAGAAAGGAAAACAGAATTGAAGTGGTAACTATTTCTCCATCATTATCTACATAAAAGTACCAATTAGTCTCTTCATTACTTTTGTGAAGTGTCAATTAACAACACTGTCCACTACTTTCCTCACTTTAAGTTCTGGAAGACATTAGAACCCCAACACACACACACACACACACACACACACACACACACACACACACACACACGAAACACCTCCTAAGTTAGAATTCTCTTTTGCTTTGGTCAATAAAGCAGAAAATCCAATTTGTTGCCTTGCCACTCCTATACTGCTGTATGCTGAAGTGTAATATTTTGCAGGTTAATCTTGTAATAAAGGTAGGGAATTTTCCAATTAGCAGCCTGGGGCCAGAGTGAGGGACAGGTAGTGTTCTATACCAGGATGTGATTTGAATATTCATCAACAAGCTTCCTCCAAGACTATAAACATCTCTTGAGGAAAGTTTCTAGTCTTTCCATTCCCATCAGGGCAGAGTTCAGGCCTTACACTATTAGAAACTCAAATACTGAATTAAATAATTTTAATGCAGCTACATATACAGAATAATGTAGCTACCTACACATCTCACAAGACCATCCCTGCAGACCTCAATATTAGGTCACTCCTGGAGCTGGCACAGTCCCAAGTCCATGACAGCCCAGGCAGATCAGGCTAGCAAGGGGCCCTCCTTTCCATACACCCCATCTACTCCCCCAGGCATCATTTAGACTTCATTTAAGAGTTATGCACAAATATCTATCCTGCTCTGTATTCCTCTTTCCCTCACCAGCCACCTCCATGAGCTAAATAGTATTCTAAAAGGGATAGCTCAGGGGTACCTGGGTGGCTCAGTCAGTTAAGCATCTGCCCTTGGCTTACATCATGACCCCGGGGTCCTGGGATTGAGCCCCACATTAGGCTCCTTGCTCGGCGGGGAGCCTGCTTCTCCCTCTCCCTCTGCCCCCTGTTCATGCCCTCTACCTCAAATAAATAAAATCATAAATACATAAGATAGATAGATAAATAAATAAATAAATAAAAGATAGCTCAGATAGACTGAATTTCAGTTTTCAGTATCTACAATGCCTTATCAACGTGGATGTATTTCCCTAATCATGACCTGGTATCATGTACTTACACCCGGACTGGCAAGTTAAAGATACTGTAAGTCACAGCCCCACAGATGGTGTCCCCAGGCCTCTAGCACAGAACAGAAAGACACCCCATCTTCAAACACTTCACTTCCATCTGTGAACGCATCACCAATTGTACATTGTAAGTGAGAGCGCTAAGGCTAAGGGATTAATGCCTAGTACACCCTGTACCTTTGATTTTTTTTACCCAGAACCAACCAGAGTCCGTATTATTACATGCAAAGAAAAAAAAAATCTTTGAACCCTCAAGCATGCCATGCCAGCCTTCATGCAGCCAAACGTTTAAAAATCTTCCATAGTTACTGTGCTTAGTCAGCTTTTCCTCACAAGAATTGTCCTCCTTGGGGAACAGTCTGTTAAACCAAAACTGCCAGTTTAACGCAACAATAAAGCTGTTAAGAAGCAAGTACACGATTTTGAGACATGTTGACAACAGAACGGAATGCACGTGGGCACAAACTCAAGACACAAGGACAGACGAAACCACAAGTGTACGTAGTTCATGGCAAAGAACGAGGGCTAGCGGCGCTGTTCTGGAAGCTAAAAGTAGTCTTTATATTCTGTCTGGCTCACAAAGAATACTTTGAGAACCATCTCATTTTCTTGAGCAATTCAGCTGGCACAACTTTTATGATGGGGAAACAAGTTTGTTCAGGATTAAGAAAGTATGTGTAGGCTAGGCAATGTAATTTTCCAACCAATTAGAATAACCACAAGATAGGAGCCTTGGAGTTTTGAGGCAGAGGGGCAAGATCGTGTCCAATTTAGATTAAGAAGTTAAAAAAATTAAAATTATTAAAAAAAATAGATTTAAGGAATAGTAAAGAAGTTTTGAGGCAGTTGCTCTAGAAAATGCATTACTGGGAGCAGACAGGCATGTGAATGGGTAGGATCCATCCCGGAAGCCCACGAATTGTGGCAGTCCCCCATCCCAGAAACCAAATGCCCCTAGGATTCAAGCATCTCAGTGAGTCCGTCCCTTCCAATTCAGCTCACCTGTTTGCTGATTCCCGAGTTACCTCAAGGGGAAAAATTTAGTTCTGTACCTTTGTAAGCTTTGACAGGTCTCACGTCAAAGGTGCATGCACTTATATGCTGCCTCCTTCTTTTGAGAAGGGGGGAACGAGGGTAGAAAAGGGGAGACAAATCTTGGACTTCACTTCTGCCGAAAGGCAGCCTTGCTAACCTTATTTCGCAGAACAGGCAGAAGCACGTAGCTCTATTTCACAAGTTCTAAGTTGTTTTTGAAACAGTCTGGCATACCGCCGCTTTGTTGTAAAGCAGATTCATGAGATTTCCTCCCGAGTTGACCAACATTGAGGGGCTGCAAGTCTGAACACCCTAGGGAGGAAGTAAACAGCTTTTCCTACAGAGGGTCCAAAGTCTAATTACTCTCGCCTGGTCTTCTAAAGGTATCTCACCAACTAGAGTGAGTTTCTCCCAAAGTGACAACAGAGCAAGTCCAGCCAGGCTGAGAATGGACACTGACCAGTCTCAGCTCAGGGCTCACACTTTCAACAGCCCTTTCGCAATAAATGCCTGCTGCCTTTGCAGGAAACTGATGCCAGGAGTCACTCACTTGCTTCCTTTCCAGCAAGGCAGGCAGCCTGAGAAGCCTTCTACAGGCTTAACCACCCCTCCCCCCAGGGGTCAAGTAGATGGAGAGATAAAAAGGGCACCTAGGTGGCTCAGGCCATGATGCCAGAGTCCCCAGATTGAGCCCGACTCCCTCTCAGCTGGGAGTCTGCTTCTCCCTCTGCCCCTCACCCCATTCCTAACAGAATCTCACAATGTTTTTTAAAAATGGGAAGATAAAGACAGTGACTATCACCTCGTACAAATTCCTACATGCACTTTAGCTTTATTTTGTTGAAAACCTGTTATCGGGCACCTGGGTGGCTCAGTTGAGCAACTGCCTTTGGCTCCGGGCGTGATCCCGGGAGTCCTGAGATCGAGCCCCTCCGGCTCCTTGCTCAGCGGGGAGCCTGCTCCTCCCTCTGCCTGCCGCTCCCCCTGCTTGTGCTTGCTCTCCCCCCGCCCATGTCAAATAAATAAAATCTTAAAAGAAAAAAAAAACCCTGTTATCAAACACGGCATTCTTAGCACTAGCCCTCCAGTGTTACTGCACTGGCGAATTCCCCAGAGGGCCTATTGGAATGCACGTATGTGTATTAATAACCGTCATGCAGGCCAAGCAGCTCTATGAAAGCAACACACAAAAGCACATAAAGTTGATCTATTCTGCAGTGAATTTTATTGAACTTATAGGGTGCCTGCCTTCATGAAAAATAATAAAAAAAAAAAGTAAAAAGAAGTTGTACAGGTGTGCATTGTTGAGACAAACCAGTGAGGGGAAGCCTGCTCAGACCAGACCGGAGCAGACACCAGCCCACACCACCACATGAAGGTGCTTTTATTCAATACAAATAGCAACGGCAGTAACAATGGAAGAGACCAGAAATGCAGGGAAACTTTCTGGGAGTCCTGGCTAGGCTCTGACCAACCCATCATTCTTTTCTTACCAGCCAGGTAAACAACAAAACTCTTCTAAAGCCAAACACTGTAAAGCTCTTAATCCAGTTAGAAGTAACCACAAGTGAGGACCTTTTCTCTAGCTAGGGGCTCCCCCAGTTCAGAGTTGTGTATCAGGTTAATTTCAACATCCCAGAACGTCTCCTCTGGCTGGCTGCACCCCGTACTGGTGACAAGGACACTGTTAACGTGTTCTGGGCTCAGGCTGCTGGGCCTCCTGACTCCTGGGCCTCCTGACTGCTCGTGTCCTCCTGTGCACCTCGGTCCTGAGCGTTCTGAGACTCGGTCACCTGAGGATAAAAGGGACCTACCAGCCAGTTGAGAGGTGTGTTGTTAACAAGATAATCCATCACATCATCTAAAGACTCCTTCATTTTCTGCAGCTGCCCCTTGCTGGAAGTGAGGAGGCCGTCAGACACTTCCCTGAAGGAGGAAGCATGGCGGAACCCTGAGTAGATGTCGCTGGCCATCACCCCCAGGTGACTGGCCTGATCTTGGATGTTCTGTGGTAACCCCTGGATACTGGACAGCAGGGTGTGGCACGTGGTCTGGAGCTGCTGAGTCAGGTTGCGGGCAATAGCAAGAGTACGTGACTCAATGTGCTAAAAACAAAACAAGTTTAAAAATTAGCAGTAGATGCAACAGTGCTATTTATGAATCAGTTCAGTTACAGTAAACTGTGTGTCTACCATGTACGTGGGATTCTTTGACTTTTAAAAATCCTCCTAAGAACCCTGAATAGAGCAGTGTTATGCACTTTTCATATGCATATTAGCTGCTGGAACCCAAAGAACCACCTCCTAGGACCACAGTATGCTACTGTCTGTCTGCAATGTTAGGGCCCTTTTACCTAGTTTATTCACCCAGTAGATCTTAGCTTAGCACAGAGCTCTTCCAGGACCCCATCCGATTCACCCAGCCTTACCCTAAAGTGAGTTAGGTTCCTTTCCTATGTATTCTCATAACAACTATTTATGCCGCCAAAAAGCAGTACAGGGGTGCCTGGGTGGCTCAGTCATTAAGCATCTGCCTTCGCTCAGGTTATGATCCCAGGGTCCTGGGACTGACCCCTGCGTCGGGCTCCCTGCTCTGCGGGGAGCCTGCTTCTCCCTCTCCCACACCCGTTTGTGTTCTCACACTGTCAAGTAAATAGATAAAATCTAAAAAAAAAAAAAGAAGGGCAGTACAAGTGTTTGTACCCCCATTAGTTTGGTCTGCAGCCAGTAGGAGGGCAAGGCCCATGCTTCTCACTTAGTAGTATTCTGTTAACGGGCAATACGTGTGTCCGTAGGCTATTAAAAGTTTACTGCACGTTTTGATTTTCTTTCACTTAACCTAGGTACACAGTATTGTTCAAACTTTTGATAGAGAAGAGTATTCTGAGGAATAATGGGAAAACGGAAATACAAAATCTGATTAAAATCCTCCTCAGAAACCACAGGGAAGGGCTCCGTCCCCAGTGTCTTACCTCAGCACAGTGAGACTCATCCGTATCATCATAGCCAAGGCTCCTCTTCCACTCCACCCAGGAGACGTGGAACTTATCCTGAGCCCCTTGAATTTTCTGGTTGGCACTATGCACATTCTTCCTGGCAAATTCAATCTGGAACACATTGAAATAACACAAAGGAACAAGCCAGTCAGACATTTTCGTTAGCCTGTTCTCAGATCTATGGTATCAATCAGAAAATTAAACAAACAAGAATTTCCATGAGAGTTTGAGACCCCTGCTATCACTGTTACTGTTTTTTTTTATAAATCAGCCAAGTAATCATAGTTCTCTACTGCCTCTATTGAACTATTAAACCACGGTCTCCCAATTTACCTTCAGTTTAGCACAGGTAAGGCAACTCAAATTTAATACGTATGTTCACAAAAAGATAAAATGCCAGGGGAGGGCGGTGGGGGAATGGGATAGACTGGTGATGGGTAGTAAGGAGGGCACGTATTGCATGGTGCACTGGGTGTTATACGCAACTAATGAATCATCGAGCCTTACATCGGAAACCGGGGATGTACTGTATGGTGACTAACATAATATAATAAAAATCATTTGAAAGAAAAAAAAAAAGATAAAATGCCAAAAGGAAAAGAATTAAAACCTCCTCTTCCCTGTAGCCAGCTACCTCTTTCCCCTTCCAAGAAGAACCCAGTTTCTAATGGCAGGACAGTTCATACTGTTCTGTCACCTGGCAACTTTCAATGGCTACACAATAGCTCTTTTATGATGTAGCAATTTAGCTCCCTATTAGTTCACAGGCACTGCTTATAAGGTTTTTCAACTCTAAACTTCTGTAATTGTCTACAGGAAACACTTCCAAAAATAGAACTGCTCAAGGCATAGATACTTGTAACTTGCCCAGAACAGTCCCCGTGTCCCCCAGAAATGCACCAGGGCAGGCACACCTTCTTTCCTACCTCATTACGCACAGCATCAAGCTTGCCAGTGTGAGAGGCCAAGAGAAGCATCTGTAATTGGGCCCCTCACAGTAAGATTAACATTGTTTCCTAGAGTTCAGCTATCTGTACTTCCTTTTCTCAGAGTTGTGTATTCTTTGCCCATTTTTCTATTGGGTTTTTCATTAAGATTAAAATTCCTGGGGCACCTGGGTGGCTCAGTCGGTTACGTGTCTGCCTTTGGCTCAGGTCATGATCCCAGGGTCCTGGGATCAAGCCCTGCGTCGGGCTCCCTGCTCAGTGGGGAGCCTGCTGCTTCCTCTCCCTCTTGCTGCCGCTCTCCCTACTTGTGCTAATAAATAAACTCTTAAAAAAAATAAAAAGATTAAAATTCTTGGATTTCACATTTACTCTCATCCCTTGAGATAACCAAACTCACTCTAGTTACCTTTAAATCAAGTTTTACTCACCAGATTAACAGTGGAATGGAGCTGAGAAATGGTCTCTTGGCTTTTTCGCTTGGCTTCTTTCACCCTGCTGAGAGCCTGCTCGTAGGCACGTGAGCGGAGCTTGGCAGACAGGGATCCCAGTCTAACGTAATAACTTGGCTTCTGAACAGTATCAAACCCTTCAACTTTTTTTGCTTCTTTTTCTAAAATTAGGGGGAAAAAAAGGACAAAAAAACATAAGAGATCACAGCTAGAAGTGATGAGGCCTGGCCTCTAACCCGGATCTTACCTTGTCAAGTCTATCCACCCACCTAGCAAGTATGCTTTCATTTCCCTAAGACAGCTCCTGCCTGCTGCTGGGCTTGACCACCCAACACATATAAAACACTGCATTGGACATTTTCACCTACTCATGTCTCAATTGGAGTGAGCTTTGTGGGCCACACAGTGTTTGGCACACAGCAGGCACCGAATGTTTAACAATTCTGTAGAGCAACCCATTAAAGACAATCCATTTATAGAAAAATTGTCTAAGTTAATTTCTCCCTGAAGTTTCCAAACTTACTGTGCAGAATTCAATGTGAAACTCAAGATTGCTTTAAGACAAAAGTCCACAGAGACAGAAGGATTAGTAGTTGCCCCGGAAAAAAAGGCAGATTGCCTACGAACAGGCACAAAGGGTCTTTCGGCATGACAGAAACATTGCACCACTGGATTGTGGAGATGGCCGGGCAACTCTAACTCAATCAACAGGCCGGTGACTTTCACAGTATATGAAATAGATCTCAATGAAGTGGTTTTAAAAGACTGCTTTAAGATATAAACTATTAGTTCAAGACAAAAATCCAATTACCTAGTTCTTTCTTTAAAAAAGGAAAGATTTGAGAGAGAGTGAAAGCGAGAGAGGGAGTACAGATGGAGAGGGGAAACAGACTCAAGGCTGAGGGGAGAGCCCGATACCGGACTGGATCCCAGGATCCCAAGATCACTAACCAAGCCCAACACAGGCGCCTAAACAACTGAGCCACCCAGGTGCCCCCAATTACCTAGTTCTTTCTCAGTGAGAGGGAGGTACTGGTCCACCAGCAACTCTGATTTGGTGAGCGCATTTTCTACTCCACTGCTCACCAGCTGCATCACCCGACTTCCCAAGACTGTGTTAATGCTGCCATTGACCACAGACTTGGTCTTCTCCACACTGCCAGTCACCGCTCCTTTGGTCTTGTCCACCACCCCAGTGATGGTGCTGGCCACGGAATCCTTGGCCCCAGTCACAGTAGTTGTCACAGCATCTTTGGCCCCGGTCATAGCACCTCTGGCATTGGCAACAACCTACAAATAGAAAAACAGATTGCTTGGCCAAGGAGAAGCACAGGCATAAATATGAACTAGGGCAGCCTTGCTGCCCTGTCACTCTCCGGCTTTAGGTCTTACGCAAGTCACTAAGAGTTGACAAGCCTCAATTTCCTGTATCTGCCCTACCAGCCACCACTCAAGGGTTGCTGGAGGAAAAAATGAAGTCCAGTGATATAAAATTTGTCTAAGTATTTTTTTTAAACTAGACAGATGTGTTACAAGCCACAAGGAGTACTGTAGAGACAAATGGCATTTTCCATGTTGATATGCTTACAGCAAGAGTAGCTCATGCATGCTTATGAGCGTAGACAAAGGTATCACGTCCACACAGCCCCAGAAGGCCAACACAGGGGCAGGGATGTCATTCTCCACCCTCCTGGATGTGTTTCAGATAACCAAGTGAGAAAAGGTTCTAAACACCATGTCTGGATTTGTCTAGTACCACACGGGAATCAGTTATTTGTGAGAGCAATATCGTCTACAGAGGCAGAACCACATATTAATGAAGATCAGACGAAAAGCATTACAGTCCAAAGTGGGTAGTTCATCTCTGCTTCTTAGACATAACCTGACAATAATTCAAAGTAAGGGAGTGGCCTTTCAAAAATCCGTCCAGGAGGAGAGAGTATTTCCCGTTTATGATATGCACAGCCTGTACTGAACAGAACATGAAGATGTGTGAGGTGCCAAGTCTCAGCACTCCTGCCCAAGCTCACCTGGTTTGTTGGCTGATTCAGAATGGGCAGTTTCTCCTCAATCCTGTCTAGCCCCTTACAAGCGTAGGTATTGGCAACCGCAACTGGAAGAATCACAAATGTAGAGAATGTCAAGTGCAGGTAAGAATGAGTAGCTACTATACTACACCTTCAACCTTTGGCCTTTTAGAAGGACTGGCAAGAATGTGGGTCTTTGTCTACTGTACAATGCATCGCCCAGTGTCTCTAGCTCAGCAGCAGGTTGCTGGCAATTCTCTTCTGACAGGGAAATATGGGGGTGGAGGGGAGCAGCAGGCAGAGGCAGTGACATGCCAGGTAGGAAGCTGGCTAAGAAGCTTCTTCCTCATCAACCGTATCCAAGGTGAAGGCCAAGACAAGCCAGGCCTGAACCAACATTCTGGGAGTGAGGTAAACCGAGAACTCTCAAAAATCGGTGTTTCCACTCCAGTTTAATCCCCACCTACACTTAATCCAGTAAGTGGCAGTGTATTGTCATCACCAGTAAACAGTATGCTATCACCATCCTCGATCTGCCCAGCAAAGCCCAGTTTTTAGTCTAAGCTTCCCTTCCAATGATGGCCGGCCCACGCACTAACATCAAGCTCATGTGAGAAGGAGCAGAGTTGGAAAACTGGTCTCTAAAGGTTCCTTATAGGGCGCCTGGGTGGCTCAGTCGTTAAGCGTCTGCCTTCGGCTCAGGGCGTGATCCCAGAGTCCTGAGATCGAGCCCCGCATCAGGCTCCTCTGCTGGGAGCCTGCTTCTCCCTCTCCCACTCGCCCTGCTTGTGTTCCCTCTCTTGCTGTCAAATAAATAAATAAAAAGTTAAAAAAAATAAAATAAAGGTTCCTTATAGTCCTCAAAGTCCATGATCTAACAATTTAGAGGAATGATTTAAACCTTTACTCAAAAGCAGTTAATAACGTTAAGAAATGGGACCCTTCATACGCTGCTGGTGGGACTATGAAATGGTGCAGCTGCTTTGGAAAACAGTGTGGCAGCTCCTCAAAAGCTTACATGGTTATTAGAGGACTCAACAATCCCACTGCTAAGTATATACAATGTGTAATTCAGTGGCATTAAGCTCACTGACGATGTCAATTACCAACCTATTATTTCCAGAACTTTTATCATCCTTAACAGAAAGGTGTGAGGTTCCCTTCTGAGGTGATGAAAAGGTTCTAAAACTGGTTGTAAAGATACTCGCCCAAGTCTATGAATATACTAAAAACCACTGAATTGTACACTTTAGAGGGTGAATTGTATGGCGTGTTAATTACATCCCAAAAGATGTTCTTTCGAAAATAGTTCATGAAGCTCTTTGTATCAGTTCACCCACTAGCTCCCTTGTGATCTCAGTCTACAGAGGCCTCTCTGGGGGACGGTTTAACTCTCAACATCCACTGTTGTCCCCTGTAACAACTCCCAACAACATGTGGCAGTTTCTAAGTAAAGGCAGCAGGTGCCTCCGGAAAGGCTACAATTCCCTGGCGTTGCCTCTAAGTGCTAGAGGCGTAAGGCTGGCATTCACATATTCCAGACGGTTCCTGGCTCACCCCTGCCCAATCCCTTGGACTGAATCTTGAGGAAGACATCAGAACTCACTCTGTGGCTCTAGCTTCTGGATGATGGGCAGAGCACTCGTCACAGCCACGGAGGTGATGGTCTTCACACCCTTCTCTGCCATCTCGCACACAGACTTCAGGCACGGATACTGATCCTTTGTACTGCTATAAGCCGAGGAGACGAGGTCATACGTGGAGCTCACCAAGGGCAGGTTGACTACCCGAGTGACCACACTCTGCAACCAAGCAGAGGGCAGTGTTAACGCCTTCAAAACACATGGGCAAGGAAAGGGATCAAGAAACAGTATTTAGGGGTGCCTGTGTGGCACAGCGGTTAAGCGTCTGCCTTTGGTTCAGGGCATGATCCCGGCGTTATGGGATCGAGCCCCGCATCAGGCTCCTCCGCGGCAAGCCTGCTTCTTCCTCTCCCACTCCCCCTGCTTGTGTTCCCTCTCTCGCTGTCTGTCAAATAAATAAATAAAATAAAATAAAATAAAATAAAATAAAATAAAATTTAAAAAAAGAAACAGTATTCAAAATTCATACCGGTTGTGGATCAACTGCAACAGATGCCATTTTTCTTCTAGGCAAAAGAAATCTGTGGAAGAGACACTGATGTCAGGACACAGGGTAAGACCCTCTCAGATTCATTCCCCACCCAGGTAAACACCAATTTCAGCAAGAGAAAAATTCAAGATAAGGTTAGCTGTAGTCTTCTGCACCTCTCCCCACCCTCTGGCTCTCAGCTCTCCCCTGGGCAAACACGTCATGAAGCCAGCTTTCAGAATTTATGGGTAAAGTTCCAATAGAAGAGAGGGCCCGTGGAGGATAAAAGCAAAGCCACTGTATTGTTGAGATGTCGGTCTTGTCCACCAGGATACCAGAAATGGCTTTCAAATAGGAATTATCTGTTCACAAAAACACTGGAACCAAGTTAAAAACCATGTTAAAATGAAAGAGAGGGACGCCTGGCTGGCTCAGTCAGTAAAGCATGAGACTCGATCTGGGGGTTGTTGAGTTCAAGCCCCATGTTGGGTGTAGAGATTACTTAAAAACAAAATCTGTAAAAAATAAAATAACATAAAAAATAAAATAAAGTAAAATAAATAAAATAAAAATACATACTTTTTTTTAAAAAAAGATTTCTAGTGGAAGATGTTTCTCACAATCTTTTGGGGGGATTTATTCCTTCCTTGGGAAAGGACTGAAACTCGTCTTGGAAAGACTAAGCACAAGAGCTCCAAGGAATCGAGAAACATTCCAGGAGGCTTTTCATGGAAATTTAGTGCCTCCGAAGACGCGTAGACACCCACATAGACTGCCTCACTGCTAAGCAGCAGAGTGGGAAGAAGAACCCCACCGCCCGCTGCCGGCCACTTCAGACCCGGCCAGTTCACCCTCCGGCCGCCGAGGGTCCCAAGGCTGCAAGAAATGAGTAAGAGCCCTTCTTAGGACGCAAGTCAGGCGCCAGTGCCCACAGCCTCGCTGTCGCTGCTGGGAACCCCGTTAAGGAAATTCTGCCTGCGCAGAACGTGCTAGCACATTTCCTTTTCAGTAACGTACTTGCGAGACGAATGGAAAATGTTACCCCGCCACCAAGCCCGAAAGCTACACCCGCACTGAGGCTGCGGGAAGACCCTCAAAGGACCAAAACCAAGGCGGAAAGCGCAGGCCCCGCAGACCGGCTCTTCCCAGCTTCGACCCGGAAACCGCCCCGAGGCGGCGAAGCCCGCAGGCTCCGGGACCCCCGCCCCCCGTTCCCGCCTGGGGCCCCGCAGGGCGCAGGGAGCGCGCACCTACCTACCCGCAGCAGCGCAGAACACAAGCTCCGGCAAGTCCCGCGCAGCGTTCAAAGAGGGGGCGCGGGCGACCGGGCTATATACCCCACCCACCCCGCCCCCGCGCGCCTCCGCAGCACGTGACCGGCGGCCCGGGACACGGAACAGCCGCAGGCCCCGCCCGCGGTGGGCGCCCTGCCGGGGGAGGGGCGGGGAGGCGGGTGGCGGAGGCGGCCGGCGCGCGGTCCCGCTGCGGGTTCCGCCGAAAGGCGGCGGCGGAGTCCGCGCACGGAAGAGCAGTAACCTGTTGATTCCGGTCAGTCCTCAGAATAGAATTGTCTTTAAAAAATGGAAACCACCGCTCCTAGACTTATTTTTAGCAGGTAAATCACTTCTGAAGTTTTGTGAAATTCTAACCCGATGACGGACCCATAGAGATTGTTTTATTGCTCTTTTGCCTTTCAAGTCAGTCCTTGAGTCGCAGTTTCCAAAAAGGGCCTTGGAATAACCGTCGGTTGGTCCCCCTCTTTTTTTTCCGAGCAACACTTAAGCCCAAAGCACTCCAGGATGTTAGCTGTCTATGCTGATTATGCAAGATGGCCTTTTTTTTTTTAATTGCAGGTTATGCTTTTTAAAAGAGAGTTAGGAAGTTAAGTCACCAACATTTGAGCCCCAGTCTTTTTGCCTTTAAAATTAAGGTACTTGCACCAGATGACCTGAGCAAACAAGTTGTGCAACGGCCCCGGCCCCGGGCAGGGTAGGAGTTCGGGGACTTTCCCCGACCACCGGCAGGGGATCTCCAGGGGCTGCTGCCGCCGGCCTTCGCCGCCCTCGGCTCTCTCACGGGGAAGTAAACAAGGGACAGTTGGCAGGTGGAAGGGGATCATATTTAAAGCTCCAAACTGACCCACTAAAAATGTATCCCTTATACAAGACCGAATTTATACCTTTAGAGGCTCTCAGCAAGAAAATATGGTATTTTTCCCTCCCTCTCGCACCGTGTGATTCAAAATCATAATACTAAACCATTAGATAAATGTTAGAAAGTCCAAAAAGGTATCGAGTTGGTTTTTAGGTTTTCCCCCACTATGTTGACATTTTCAATGCTTTAAGCGATCAAATTCTCTCTTTTTTTTTTTTTTCTTTTTGGTACAAGCTTTGTTAGGGCGGTAAGCAGATGTTTGGTGTGCCAGTTGTTAATCGACCCCCTGCTCTGATGTAAGATGGCAGGTATGTGTTGACTTTTGAGTGATGACGCGTTGGGTCGTTTTTTGTGTTTCGTGTTTTGTTTTGTTTTGGCTTTTTTACTTCCCTCCAACCTGACCTCTCATTTTGTAATAGAACACTCTTGCCCTTTCACCTACTAACGGCTTTTCCTTTTGAGTCATTTGTCCTCTTTAAGGAGGAGCAAGCTTCCTTTTGTTTCTCTATGCCTCTAAGGGAGAGGGCTCCAGGGACTAATCTTTGGCCAAGCCCACAAGAAGCTGGAGCAGTCAGCACCTATAACCCTCTTTTGTACTCCCGAGCCAGCTGCAAGAATAATGTCCAAGTCTTCGAGGTGATTTTGATAGTCTGAAATTTGAGAATCATTGTTTTACAGAAGTGTTTTTTTTCTATTTTTTTTAAAGATTTTTTATTCATTTAAGAAAGAGAGCACGGGGGGGGGGGGGGCAGAGGGAGAGGCAGACTACCACCACCACCACCCCCAGCCAGGAGCCCAAGGTGGGGCTCAATCCCAGGACCAGGAGACCATGACCCCCTCTGAAAGCAGACGCTCAACCATCTGAGCCACCCAGGGGCCCCTAGAAGTGTATTTTCATACTGTGGTAGGGGATTCGTACCTCAATCAAAATCACCTAGGGTGGGGCGCCTGGGTGGCACAGCGGTTAAGCGTCTGCCTTGGGCTCAGGGCGTGATCCCGGCGTTATGGGATCGAGCCCCACATCAGGCTCCTCCACTAGGAGCCTGCTTCTTCCTCTCCCACTCCCCCTGCTGTGTTCCCTCCCTCGCTGGCTGTCTCTATCTCTGTCGAATAAAAAAAAAAAAAAAAAAAAAAAATCACCTAGGGTGTGTGTTAAAACATTCTGCCTCCTACTCCAGACCTATTGAGCCAGGATCTCTAGGGAGTGAGGCCCAGGAGCCTGCATTTTTTAACAATACCCCTTTTGAGCCCCTGTACTCTTCACATAGCACTTTCACATGTTTCTCACATTTGAGCCCCACAACAGTCTGGAAACCCATCTTATTAATGAAGAACAGCCTCAGACAAGTTATAGGATTTGCCCACAGTCTTATGGCTAACTAAGCAGCAAGCTACGCAAGACTTAACATCCTAGAGGCATGACCTAGGCTAGTTACCTATTTCTCTTTGCCTTGGTTCCCTCACCTATAAAGTGGAAATAATAACAGTCCTTCATGCTCTAAATAAAGGGCATATGGGTGTTCACTGTACTGGTTCTCTGGGGCTTAAAATGTTTCAAGAGATAAGGTAGCAATAATGTAGCAATGAAAGAAAATGATCGGACCTATAATTATATGCCATGTAACTTAAATGAAAGAAACTGTAGACAAGTAACATTGTAGAAAACAAGCAAACTAAGCTCTGCTGTTAGAAGTAAGGGAGACAGTTGCTTTGGGGTCTGAGGCCAACTAGGAACTGGATGTGGCCGTGAAAGGCCCTTTGGGTGATGCTTATTTTTTCTTTCTTTCTTTTTTTTTTTCTTTTCTTTTTTCTTTTTTTTTTTTTTAGAGAGAGAGTGTAAGAGAAAGCACATACCACACACGAGGGGGTTGGTATGAGAGGCAGGGCAAAGGGAGAGGGAAAGAGAGAATCCCAACCAGGCTCTACACTCAGCATGGAGCTGGATGCGGGGCTCGATCCCATGACCCTAAGATCATGATCTGAGCCGAAACCAAGAGTCACTTAACCAACTGAGCCACCCAGGCACCCCACTGCTAATTTTTTCTTGTGCTGGGAACTAGTAACATGTTTGTACTCTTTTTGTGAAAATGTATTAAACTTACATGAATTTATATATTAATATATATAAAATATGTTAAACCTATATATTTTTTGCTTGTATCTTCTACTTCTCTAGATAAGTTTTGAAAAGTTGAGAAAAGAAAAAAGGGTAGTTGTGCTTACTTCATAAATTTTTGCAAGGATTAAATGAATCAATGCCAGGCACCTAGAAATGGTAGCTATTATTAATGTTTTATAACCACACCCAGAGCTTTTTTTGTCCAAGAGAGCCGTGCTGGGCATTGGGCTAAAGAGAGCTCAGCTCACAGGAGAAGTAGAAGGGGCTCCAAGGGACCAGCGACATCCCAAGCCCTGCCTAGTCTTCCCGGACTACAAAGTATGGGAGACCCTGTTGACAAAGAAACCTATCCTAGAGTTTGTAGCAACTCAGCCTTCTTTGAGTATATAACTGATACAAAGTAATAGTGAAATAGCAAGAAAAAAAATATGGCAATGAAGTTTCCTCTTCCAGAGGAGGAACAACAGGTTCTGTTCCCTGGCTTATGTCTCTTCACTCTGGGGTAAGCACTGTGTGTTCCAGCTACATCCACCGGCATTGACTCCTCTGTGCAGCCCTCTCTCCCTCCCAGCCCTCCCTCTTTGGACATACCCTCAGTCTCTCTGCCTGGAATGCCTGCCCATCCGGCAAACTCTACTCACTCTGTGCCACGCAGCTCTTCTCTGTGAGGCCCTCCTCAGCCCCAAGGCCACAAACTCAGAAATGGCAGAACTGAGCCTGGTAAATGGCAGAACCGAGCCTCAAACCAGGTAGGTCTGGCTCCAAAATCCGTGGTCTGTGCTCTTAGGCAGTAAATACACTTGACCTTCATAAGCCTCAATGCCTGTATGAAGGAGTTAGATGGTATCTAGGGTTCCTCCCAGCTGTATTGTCTTAATCCAAAAAAATAACAATACATTGCTTATGGTGTCACAATGTTCTTTCTATAAACATCATCCCAAACCAGACAGGTGCCTTTTCCTATTCCCTTATCATAAGACAGCCCATCCAAACACAGAGAAATAATACTATGTTTATTTCTTTTTGTCTAAGCTGGAAATTAGATAAAACTGCTTTTCTCATGAACCAGAGACAAAGATGATGGGTCACAACTAATGAGTCAGGAGGCCAGATGATTTCTGCTTTACCAGTTCAAACTCCATGCAGTGGTCACCAGCAGGAAGAATTTCTCGGATGACCCAATTAATCTACTTTCCTAGTCATGCCCAAACTTGATCCTCTGCTGTTCTTCTTTTATTCCTCTCCAAATACCCGGAGAGGAAAAGGCAGCTCCTCTTTCACATGGCCTTTATCTTGACTTAGTTTCCAAATAAACCAACCTCCTTCTCCCTCTCAAAGAACTTCATGTATTTTAGCCTGCCAGGGCCACCTCCCTTCTCTATTTGAAATAGATAACTCAAGAACAAGAATACAAAAGATGGATCTCATCAAATTTTGAAACTATGTCTTGTCTAATTTATTTCTTTTTCCTCCATCTTGTAGCTCATTATAGGTTTGAGATTTCATAAACTGAAATCCTGGGCTGTCACAACTTCATGTACTTTTTTTTTTTTCTCTTTAAGTGAATGCAATTATTTTTTAAAAGATTTATTTATTTATTTTAGAGGGAGAGAAAGAGCAAGCACAGGCGAGGGAGGGGGAGAGGGAGAGGGAGAGGGAGAGAGAATCACAAGCAGACTCCACGCTCAGTGTGGGCTTGATCCCATGACCCCAAGATCACAGCCTGAGCCGAAACCAAGAGTCAGTTGCTTAACTGACTGAGTCACCCAGGCCCCCCTAAGTGAATGCAATTATTAAATGAATTCATAATGTAGCTTACTTTTTGTTTTTTATTTATATCCAATTTATTCCCTATCACACATAAAGGACTTAGATTGCCTCACAAAATGCATAGAATATAAGAATACATTTTTTTTGAGATTTTATTTATTTATTTGAGAGAGCTAGAGCAAGAGAGAGAGAGAGCACAAGTGGGGTGAGAGGCAGAGGGAGAAGCAGGCTCTCCACTGAGCAGGGAGCCCAACGTGGGACTCAATCCCAGAACTCCAGGATCATGACCTGAGCCAAGGGCAGATGCTTAACCAGCTGAGCCACCCAGGTGCCCAAGAATACATTTTAAATAGGTAAGAAAAGGCAAGGAGTATGATGAAGCTTACTGTTTTCATATTATCATCACTTCAGGTAATTAATGTTCATAATAGGAGAATCAGTGATTCAACAAGGATGAAGAAACAGCTCCTAGCATAGTAATCTATTATATGAAGATAAGGTGCTGCAATAGAGCTTATTAATTATAATAAGTTCTTTTGTAGTCTCTTACTACAGCATGAGACAGTGGCCAAAAAAAATCGAAAAACAAAAAATAAAAACCATTGAAATCAGAGCCCTGACTTTTCCCCTTCAGTCTTACTGAGATACAGTGGACATAAAACATTGCATAAGTTTAAAGTGTACGATGTAGTAATTTTATATACGTATATATGGAAAAAGGATTACCACAATAAGGTTAGTTATCACATCACATAGTGACAATTTGTGCGTGTGTGTGTGTGTGTGTGTGTTTGTGATGAGAACTTTTAAAATCTACTCTCCTGACAACTTTGAAATACACAAAGCAGTACTGTTAACTATAGTCACCTTGCTGTATGTTACATCCCCAGAACTTATTCATCTTATAGTTGGAAGTTTGTACAGAGTTCCAACTTGGGATCTATGTATGCTGTGGTGATAACAATAACACCTACCTCAAAGGATTATTGTGCAGAAAAATAAGACAATGAGTGTAAGGCCCCAAACAGCACCAGGCAAATAGTAGGTTCTTAGCTAGCGTCATTGCCTTTCTCCTTTTAATTTCATTTTGTTCAGAGAAAATAGAGCTAAGTAAAATTACAGGTGATGAGAATGAACAGAATTTTAGAGCAGGAAGAGAACCTGTTGATGGCCCCATCCAGTGAGTCCCTATGTGCATGACAATGGCTAGGGGCACTTTTTAAAAATGTAGATTCTGGGACCTCATTGTCAGAGATTCTTTTTCACCACATTTAAGAAATAGTCCAGAAGGCACCTGAGTGGTTCAGTCAGTTGAGCGTGTGACTCTTGGTTTCAGCTCAGGTCATGATCTCAGGGTCATGGGATTGAGCCCCACAATGAGTTCCGTGCTCAGGGCAGAGTCAGCTTGAGATTCTCTCCCTCTCCTCCTGCCCCTCTCCCAGCTCATACTCTCACCCCCCCCAAATAATATAAATAAATAAGTAAATAAATAAATAATCTTAAAAAAAAAAAAAAAAGAGGAGTGCCTGGATGGTTCAGTCCTAGGCTCCATGCTCAGTGGGGAGTCTGCTTCTCCTTTTCCCTCTGCCCTTCACTCCTGCTTGTGCACACGCCCTCTCTCTCTCTCTCTCTAATAAATAAATAAATACATAAATAAAATCTTTCTAAAAAACCAAGTCCAGAAACATTATAAAGTAGCCCAGGTCATTCCAGTAATCCAAGAACTACACTGTAAGAAACACTGCATTCCAGCCAGACCTCTAACGGAGGAAGCGGCTGATTTGCCTAAGGCATCACAGCTGGCAGAGTTGAAACTAGAACCTGAGATGCCTGGCTCCATGGCCTTCCCACAATGTACACAAAAATATAACTCAACAGGAGGTCTGTTTCACGGAATCATTCGGGCATAAAGAATTGCCCTTTATAATATATACAGTTGACCTTTGAACAACAAGGATTTGAGCCACGAGTCCACTTATATGCAGGTCTTCTTCAATAAGTGCTATACGGTAGTGTAAATATCTTCTCTCTTCCTTATGACTTCCTTAATATTTTCTTTTCTCTAGCTTACTTTACTGTATACAGCACATATCACACAAAATACGTGTCAATCAACTGCTTATATTATCAGTAAGGCTTCTAGCCAACAGTTCACTGTTAATAGTTATGTTTTGGGGGAATCAAAGTTATATGCGGATTTTTTTTAAGATTTTATTTATTTTTTTGTCAGAGAGAGAGAGCACAAGCAGGGGGAGTGGCAGGCAGAGGGAGAAGCAGACTCCCCATGGAGCAAGGAGCCTGATGCAGGACTCGATCCCAGGATCCCGGGATCATGACCTGAGCTGAAGGCAGACGCTTAACCAACTGAGCCACCCAGGCGTCCCTATATGAAGATTTTTAACTGCACAGGAGGTCAGCACCCGACCCCTGTGTTGTTCAAGAGTCAACTGTATTTATTAATTTAAACTCTAACTCAAGCTTACTGACCAGCCCCAATGCTAGAAAGAGAACTGATTCCCAACCTCAAGGTCTGATAACCCAGGAACATATGATCTGGGGGTTACTAGAGCATAGGAGTTTGCAAAATAAATGGCCTTTGTCCTGAGTAACCTAAGTAGCTCCGCCTGGAGGTCACAGTCCTCTGTGTATCCACGTCCATGACAATCAGGACTTGACCACAGGAAAATTGAAAATTGAAAGCAGGCCCCTCACCTACCCTTTCAGCCCATTTTCTCTCCTTCAAGAATCCTCCTTTCCCAAGGTGGTTTCCTGTTCTTCATCTGTGAGGAGTCTCTCTCCTACAGTATCCTCCCCAACACACTCCAATCCTAACAAGCCTGTGCTCTCAATGAAAAAGTCAAATGCACTTTATAGATGAATTCAAACCAAAACGCTAAAGACAGGTTTATTAGGTCCCCTTCCCTAGGGGCATTGACTGGTTAATAAAAATCTTTTTCTTTTTTAAACGCTTTACAAAATATACTCTCATGGGAGAGGAAGGACATGCTGTTCCTCTTCTGTGCTCTGACTCAAAGTCACCTGTCCAGTTTGTTAAGTGCTAGAGTTGGGTCTCAAATCCTGTCTGCAACCTTCAGATCCAAAGTTCTTTCAGCTATGTCATGCTATCTCAGAAGGAGAAATGTCTAGTCCCCAGTAAATGTTTGTTGAATGAATGTTAATAGAAAAATCAAGGGGGGGGGCGCCTGGGTGGCACAGCGGTTAAGCGTCTGCCTTCGGCTCAGGGCGTGATCCTGGTGTTCTGGGATCGAGCCCCACATCAGGCTCCTCCGCTATGAGCCTGCTTCTTCCTCTCCCACTCCCCTGCTTGTGTTCCCTCTCTCGCTGGCTGTCTCTGTCTCTGTCGAATAAATAAAATAAAATCTTTAAAAAAAGAAAAAAAAAGAAAAAAAGAAAAATCAAGAGGGAATGAGGTAGTAAGGGGGGGGGGGGTGAGGGCCATTTCCTTAGGGGACCAGAAAGGAACTGTTCTTGGTAGATGGAGAAGAAGGCTATGTGAAGTTAAGAAAGTCTGCCCCAAACACACACACACACACACACCCCACACACCCCTTCTCCCATATACTACCTGTGTGTCAGTCTCTAGGCTTGATCAGTTCCCCAAGGACATTAGACCTGTGGTTACCACGTTGATATCTTTTTTGTTCTTTCTCAGGAATTAATCATTGTAATTAGGTCATTTTAATTTGCAGCCTCAAAGGCCAGATGACAACGTAGAATTCTAGATCAGGAAGAAACCCTACTGATGATCTATCTAACTCAGTGGGTCTCTCGTGCTTCTGTGTGCATGAAAATGGCCTGGGGCACCGAGCGTCAGCCGAGCACCCTCTCGCATGGCTTCCTCAGTTTTGTTGGAGGCAAAAGCTGTAGCCAGGCACCCTTGGAAACCTGTCCTTGTGGCCTGGTTTCATTTTTGTGAAGATGCTTGTTCCTTCCATTTTTCTGAGTCTTCCTATTAGGCAAGAGCAAGGTAGGAAGTAGGGGTGGGAGAGGAGTGATTTGTTTTGGTTTTTTATTTAAGTATGTTAATTTTGGGGGGCGCCTGGGTGGGTCAGTCGTTAGGCGTCTGCCTTCGGCTCAGGGCGTGATCCTGTGTTATGGGATGGAGCCCCACATCAGGCTCCTCTGCTAGGAGCCTGCTTCTTCCTCTCCCACTCCCCCTGCTTGTGTTCCCTCTCTCGCTGGCTGTCTCTGTCAAATAAATAAATAAATAAATAAATAAATAAATAAATAAATAAATAAATAACTGAAATCTTCAAGTATGTTAATTTTGGAATGATGACTGAGCTAAAAGTTTCAGGAGTGACTTGGCCATTATATTCACTGTCATTCTACATCCTAGCTCTGGAATGTGATTTGGCAAAGATTCTTTTCCTAGCCTGGCTTCTGACAGAGTCAATATTAACGGTCCTTAATGACTCAACAAACGACTGAGAAAGTTAGGGGAAACGTGGCTTCCAACCACTGCCAGGGCCACTTCCTGAATTACCCCACTCTCCGAGCTGTAGAATGGAACCGTCAAGGTGAAGTTCAGTTTGTGCATGAGTCATTCCTATTATCCGAGCCAATTAACTCAAGTCCTAAATTCAATTTAATATTTTATTACAGAAAAATCCAAAACCTTCCCCACGTGAAGACAAAGGGGTAGATCATGATCTCCAAAGTTCAGTAGGTGCCCAGAAGCGCGGTACCATAAATGCTATGAAATTCATCAAGGATTCAGAGTTGACCTGCTAAAATTTAAGACCAGGCACGCCTGGGTGGCTCAGTCAAGCGTCTGCCTTCCACTCAGGTCATGATCCCAGGGTCCTGAGTCCTGCATCAGCTGCTTACTCAGCGGGGAGCCTGCTTCTCCCTCTGCCTGCAGCTCCCTCTGCTTGTGTGCTCACTCTCTCTCCCCCTCTCAAATAAATAAAATCTTTAAAAAATAAAAATAAAATAAAATAAAATTTAAGACCATACTGGGGTTGAGTAATCCTGATGTCATTTTAAAAGATCTGTAAAAACAAGCCAAAATCAATCTGTCTGATGATCTTCAAATGTTAGAACACTGAAATGGAAGAAAAAAAAAAAGGATGTGACACAAAGTTATGCTGTGAAAATGACCTCGATGATAGCTACGTTGCTTTTCCAAGGCTGTAGACATTTTCACGTTTGGCTTTAGCAAACTAAAACCACCCTAATCTACTGTCCCGGGAGAAAGGGAAGACCATTTTTCTGAAACTGAGATACAGATCAGCCAGCTACCACCATAACCCCACTTTCACCGTCTACACTCATTACTTAGATACTGATTAGATATAACAGGACGGTAATGGAATATGGACTCAAAAACATGGCTCCCCCCCTCCCACATTAAGGGGCTTCAGGCTGGTTTTACAGGTTGAAAAATATAATCACAGGATCCATTTCTAATCCCCTTTTAGGTCTCTACACCTGCCTTCTCCAAGCAACACACATTCCCAACCAGCCAGCACCAACTTCTGGAACTGCTTGGTGGTGGGGCGTCCCCAAAGGTACAAGGTTTCACTTCCATGAGAGGTCTCCCAGCCAGTCATTTCCTTAAGAATGCTTAAGTTTCTACTCCAGGGTATCTTTGTGAGGCATCTAAGACAGGGCTCCTTCCCTTCATGTATTTGTAAGAACTTCAAGGATCCTAGGGCAGAAGCCACACATAAGTCATCATGTTCTTGACAGCTGTCCCAACAGGTGAGCAAGCCACATATGTGGGTCATAACTCATAACCTTTCATAACATTCCTTCTTTCCTTCTTCCCTTCCTTCCTTCCTTCCTTCCTTCCTTCCTACTGTTCCCTAATGGGAATTCTGTAACTGAAGTAAATTTTAACATATTCATGGCACCTGGGTGGCTCAGTTGGTTAAGCGTCTGCCTTTGGCTCAAGTCATGATCTCAGGGTCCTGGGATTGAGCCCTGTGTTGGGCTCCATGCTCAGCAGGGAGTCTCCTTCTCCCTCTCCTGCTGCCTGCCCCCCCCCGCTCCTACTCTCCCTCTCTCAAAATAAATAAATAAAATCTTAAAATTTTTTTAATATATTCATGTTAAATAAATGATCTGGCTACCTGATTCATAACACAACTTCCTATGAAAGATAAAAATCAAGAACTGAAGAACACTTCCAAGAAAAGGAGTAGGAGAGATTTTATCACATTTATTCTGTCTCTCTTTTACACACAAACACATAGCTTGATACCTATACTCCAAACTACCAAGGAATCTCAGTTTGTGCTGCAATTTATTTTTTGTCAGAGATATCGTGTGTTAAGGCACACACAATTTGCTTCAAAATCACAAAGTATGTCTTTTTTTTTTTTTTTTTTGAGAGAGAGAGAGAGAGCGAGCATGTGCACAGGGAGGGGGGCCAGAAGAAGAGGGAGAGAGAATCTTAAGCAGGCTCCACACCCAACACAGAGCCCAACTTGGGGCTTGATCTCATGACCCTGAGATCATGACCTGGGTGAAATCAAGAGTCAGATGCTTAACCACGTGAGCCACCAGGTGCCCCACAAAGTATGCCATCGTGAGAGACATATCAAATAACTGGCAATGGCAACATGGGGCAGATTGTTAGGAACTGAAAAAAAACTCCCACTTTTCATATTACATATTTCTTTAAACATTTGAAAATGTGTAATGAGCCTGTATTTCTACTTTTGTAGGCAGAAAGCATAACAAAATTTAAAAACAAAAAGCTTCATAATGTGAGTAACTTGAAGCTTTCCCACAAAGATAAGGTACAAGGGAAGGATGTCCCCTCCCACCATTCCCTTTTACCGTTGTACCGAAGTTTTAGCTAATAAATAAGGCAAGACAAGAAAAGGAAATAAAAGGCATGCAGTTTGGGAAGGAAGAAATAAAACTGTCTTTGTTTACAAATGGCATGCTAGTCTATATAGAAAACCCGGGGCGCCTGGGGGGCACAGTCGTTAAGTGTCTGCCTTCAGCTCAGGGCGTGATCCTGTGTTATGGGATCGAGCCCCACATCAGGCTCCTCTGCTAGGAGCCTGCTTCTTCCTCTCCCACTCCCCCTGCTTGTGTTCCCTCTCTCGCTGGCTGTCTCTCTCCGTCAAATAAATAAATAAAATCTTAAAAAAAAAAGAAAAGAAAAAAGAAAACCCAAAAGAATTGAAAAAAGAATTTCTGGAGCTAATAAGTGATATAAAAAGATTATTGCAGCATACAAGGTTAATACACAAAAAGCAGCATGCCCAACCCTTACAAATGGGTCACATATTACCATCATTAGCTTCACACAGACTTCTTTTGAAGTTGTGCCTATCTTTGAGAATCCCTAATACAATCTTCAAGCAATTGTGGGGTCCCTGAAAAGACTTGGCAGCTTCTTACCAATCCTCTGAATCCATAGGAAATTTGGCAGGTAGAAATCTCGGAAAAAGTAGAAGGCCCTAGGCTTCCTTTTCCTGTGACTCCTTGTCTTGGGTCTGCAGGCACTATCCTCCCCCTGCAGAATGAGCAGTTTCCCTTCAGGTCCTTGCCCATACCCCCCAGCAACCACCACCGCAATCACCACCAATAGCTCACCCCTCATCCTCTACTTTTTGTTTATAGTTGGTTCTCCAGATGTCTCAGAAAATGGCTAATGGTTGTAGGGGTCCAATCTAGTACTGACTGTTGGCAATGACACACCTCATGCTTAGTCAAAGACATGTGTTAAAACTGGACTGTGAAGGGGGCACCTGGGTGGCTCAGTCAGTTATGCATCTGACTCTTGATTTCAGCTCAGGTCTTGATCTCAGGGTGGTGAGTTCAAGCCCCATGTTGGGCTTCACACTGTGCCTGAAGCCTGCTTAAAAAAACAAAAACAAACAAAGAAAAAAACTGGACTGTTAGGTAGAGTTCTCAAGATGTGCAGATGAACAGTGTTGGAGATGAGAGAAGGAAGCTCTGTGCTCTTAGGCATACAAATCAGTTAGCACAATGCATATTGCCAGAGGGCCAAGAACACATTTTCCATGACACCCAAAAGAACAATACACGTATTCAGGGAGGCCCCGCCATGCAACCAAAGCAACGGATGGAGAATTCATGACCCCTACTCTTGAGGAGCCCCGAATACAGGTCATGTCTGAGGATTCTGACGGTGTAAAGCAGCAGGGTAATATTGCTCCGTGTGTGTGTGTGTGTGCGTGCGCACGTGCGTGCACACGCATGTGCACTTGCACACATAGTGAATGGATTCCTGCATAATCACCAGCCTGGTTACATACACAGCTCCCTGAAGACATTCTTCATTTCTTCACCAAAGCAAGTTCTGCTGCTTAAGCTCTCACCTTCCTTTGGCTTTTCTGGCTTCGGCAGTCTCCTATCCTCCAGCCACACTTCCTGTCTCTAGGGATCTATGAGCAGGAGGTAAGTATTGTAATGCTCAGGTCAGCTGCCTGTGAGGGTGGCTTCCACAAGACTCGCCTTATTCAGGCTGCTCAAAATCCCCTCCACCGCCCCTACTCTGTAGCCCTTCCCCCATGCATCATTTCAGGGCCAAACACTCCTAGAATATTGGCCCCTGAAGGGTGCTTGCTTTCTTTCCCAGCCAAGCACGCTTTAGGAAGGAAGCCCTAATTGTTCTGACAAAACATTCTGTCCATTCAGAATGAACTCCCAGTGGAATCCTGGGAACTGATGCCAACAGGCTACCGGCTTACTGCCGGCCAATTCCAAGAAGAGCCGAGAAGTAAGAGCCTGCTGATTCCTCTGCCTGCTCCCCACCTTACATTCTATGGTGTCATGCTCACAGCTTACAATGCCCCCATTCTTCTGGTGACACCATTTCAACAGATCGGCACAGCTTCCTCCTTAGACTAGCATTTGTGGGTTTATGACGTTTCCAGGTCACCATAAGGGTGACCGGCAAATGCTCGTTTTTCTGGCCTGTGTACCTTCCTAGAATCCCTAGGTTGGCCAGCGTAATTACAAACCCCAGAACATTAATAAGGACAATGACAAGTGGGGATGAAGAATGGTAGAGGGCAAATTATTAACAAAGAACAATGATAGGGGGCGCCTGGCTGGCTCACTCGGGAGACCAGGCAACGCTTGATCTCGGGGTCATAACTTCAAGCCCCACACTGAGAATAGAGTTTACTTAAAAATAAATAAATAAATAAATAAATAAATAAATAAATAAATAAATAAATAAAATCTTAAAAAAAAAAAGAACAACAAAAGAAACCTCAAAATCTGCACGTAAACTAAACACAAAGTTTTGTGAAACTGAATCTTGTAAGTTTACATAATTTAATAAACCCTAGGGGCACCTAGCTGATTCAGTCAGTAGAGCATGCAGCTCTCGATGTCAGGGTTGTGAGTTCGAGCCTCATGTTGGGTGTGGAGCCTACTTAAAAAGAATAGTGATCGATCATAATTTAATAAAGCACAATTGCATTTTTAACAAGATAGAATAACTTCAACTTATATGCCTATGTCCTATGCCAGACATAATCACATATACATAAATATAAATATAATAAAGAATAATAAAGAATTAAAAATAGCAGCAAGCTGGTCGAAAAAGGATGTGCCCATCTAGTGACTCAGGTTAGAATGAATTTCATGGAAAAAAAAAAGACAATATAGTGCATTGATTAGAAGCACAGCCTAGAATCATCCAGATCTCTGATGCCAAAACTTCAACTTGCAGGAACTGCCTCTAAGAGAAAATAGGAGGGAACCAGGAGAGGCAGAGAGAGCCATCAGACCATGATGTAGGGCTCACCCGGCGAGAAGAAGTTAGGGACGGAAGGGAGGGTGAGCGGAAGCATGTTAGCTCACAGTGTCTTCTAAGGAACGTTCACCGAGGCTGTCGGGGAGCACGCAAGCCACCAGAGAATGAGCCTGCCTTCACATCCCTGTGCACCCCATCACTGGCCAGGAGCTGCCCATGGGCAGTGTGGCCTTAGCTCAAACACGTGGGCGCATTTCAGAACACAGTGGGGCCCTCGGTCAGTTGCTTCCTGTGGTTGGAAGGGTATCTGAGAGGCATATCTCAGGGCCACTGCCCAGCTCCTGGCCGAGAGCTTATGCTAAGGATATAATAGGAAAACGTGTTTGTGACCCTGCGGACTTTAGCGTGAATGTCAGAGCACGAGCAGTTGGGAATGCCTGGCTTGCTCAGGGTGGGACGCTGCCCTTCCCGAAATCCCCTCAGATAACGAGCGGCCAGAAAGCCTGGTCTGCTAAAGGGCAGAACACCACCCCAGCCCCAGCAGAAACCTGATTGCTCTTGACAATAGCCCGCAGGGTCCATAGAAACATGTCTAAGAATAGGCCTCACTTGGGGCGCCTGGGTGGCTCAGTGGTTAAGCATCTGCCTTTGGCTCAGGGCGTGATCCCAGCATTCTGGGATCGAGCCTCACATCAGGCTCCTCCGCTGGGAGCCTGCTTCTCCCTCTCCCACTCCCCCTGCTGTGTTCCCTCTCTCGCTGGCTGTCTCTCTCTCTCTCTCTCTCTCTCTCTCTGTTAAATAAATAAATAAATAAATAAGTAAGTAAATAAATAAATAAATCTTAAAAAAAAAAAAAGGCCTCACTTGCTGGATGTTACATCATCCCCGTGACCTTCCCTGTGACATACTACTATTCACTAGGATCACGAGACTCCCCTTGATTGTGTTTGATTGTTTACCGCCAATAAATAGGCGAGGTTGCAGCTGTTCGGGGCGGTCGCACTCTTTGCGGGCGTCCCCTGCACCCACGCTTTCTTTCACAGCTAACCTGTCTGTGGCTTGTCCTTCTCCCGAAGCACGCTGCAGGCCACCACACTTAGCTTCCTCTTCAGTGAAACAGGACCTCCTAGGGCAGTTGTGTTGCTCAGAGGAAGCAGTGTTTATGAACACTGTGTCGCTGTAAGGTATTTGGTGATATGTAAACTATGATTTACACAGGACTATGCCCCAATCACGAGATGTAGTTCTTACTTCCTATCTCCATCTGCCTCCTTTAATGCAAGTCTGCAGCAGTGAAGTCTACCTCCAGTCTCTGTCTGAGCCCCTCATTCTTTTTGTTTTCTTATAAAGATTTCTGTTATTTATTTTGAGAGAGAGAGTGTGAGCAGGGAGAGGGGTAGAGGGAGAGAGAGAATCCTAAGCAGACTCTGTGCTGAGCGCAGAGCCCAATGCATAGCTTGATCCCAGGACCCTGAGATCATGACCTGAGCTGAAATCAAGAGTCAGACACCTTACCAAGTGAGCCACCCAGGAGTGAACCCCTCCTTCTTCTGGGCTACCCAATCTAGTTACTTCCTGGGCCCAGCCCTGCCTGGAAAGCAGGAATAGAAAATGTAGACCTTTGGCTCATAGTGAAAGCATCCTCAAATAGACTGAGGCAGCTGGTCGCTGACAGGTCAGTCCAGTCCCACGATGACCTAAGCTGGACATTGACTTCTTTGCTTCCATGCACAGCAAGTTCTGCAATTTAACACTTATTATACTAATTGCAAAGAGTCAGACCATTAGACTTTGAGAGCTCTACATCTGTTTTTTAGTTTATTTATTTTTTAAAGATTTTTTATTTATTTATTTGAGAGAGAGCAGGAGCAGGGGGAGGGGCAGAGGGAGAGGGAGGAGCAGACTCCCCGCTGAGCAGGGAGCCCAAGCCGGGGCTCCATCCCCGGACCCTGAGATCATGACCTGAGCTGAAGGCAGACGCTTAACTGACTGAGCCACCCAGGCGCCCCTGTATTACCTATTTTTGAATAGGTAATACATACGCATAATCTGATATACAAAACTTACAAAAGGGAATTCAGTGAGAAGTCTCCCTTCCATTCTTGTCCTCTAAGTACAAACTTCCCTGCCCACCCCCAGGCCGCCAATGTTATTATTTTCTTGTGTATCCCCTCAGAGATATTTTATGTATATTTATGCTTATAATCTCTAACACTGCTAAGAGAAAGTCCCTTAGAGTGTACCCACTGGTCAGACTAGGTTAACATTATTTACCTACATCTACTGTGCTCTAATTTATCTCATCTCTACCTTATAGAAACCATGAGAGGTAGGAAGCATAATTTTTTCAAGATTTTATTATGAAGATTTTCAAACATGCAGGGAAGTTGAAAGAACTGTTCAGCGAACACATATACCCATCACCTAAATTCTACAATTAATAAGTTGCTGTATTTGCTTTAGTTATCATTTCCAGTGTGTTGCTGGGGAAATGGTCAGATGGTCTACATAGCTTAATGAAAGTCACACTGTTGACGATGAGTGTTTAGTGCTTTTTCCAACTCATCGCACTACTTTGCTAGGAGATAACGGTGTCAATGGTTGGTTGCAAAAGCCTCATCTGCCATCTTGCCTCCCATGCACTCCTTTTCTAGGCCAGCATTTCAAGCAAAGTCCAAAGGGATTAAAGTTCCCCAGGTGTCTGAATGTGGTCTGCAGATAAGCCCCAGAGAACACGAGTTCTCTTTTACCCTCATAATTTCCTTACTCATGTGTAGCGCGTGGTGTTACGATTCTTCCGCGAGAGATTTTTAACCTCTCGTAGCTGACTTCATTCTTTCAAAAGCACAGGAGCTTGAATGAAAACCTGCCTTTTAATGGATCCCCAGGTGACCCCTATGCGCGTGCCAGACAGCTACCCTCTCCCTTCAACCACAGTTAAAGAGGAGGCCAGTGTAATTTGCCAGATAAATCCCAAGTGAAAATAAAAAGCAATTAATAAAATCTCCTTTGCCTCTTCACTCCCCTTCTTCAAAACCTACAATGCCACGTATCGGGCTCCCATTCTGTACCAGACACATTATTTTTCTAACCCTCAGAGCATTTACAAAGATATTCTTATTCTTAATGTGCAGATGAGGCTCAGAGGGTTAGAAATCCACCCCAAGCTCAACGGCTGTAAATTTTCAGCAGAGGTGTGTGCCTTTCTGAGTCCTGCTGCTCTCTTTCCCCTGCATGACTCTGTCTCTCAAAGCCCTGGCAAAGGCCCCCGCCTACACCTTGCCCATCTGGGCCATAGGCCTTATGTTTGCCTGTCACCCAAGGCTACTGGACTTGTCTCTCCCTCCCTGGACTTCTCCGTCCCGTGCCCGTGTCCCTTTCACTGCTAGCTTACCTGGGTCTTTTTCTCTCAGCTCTCAGCATTCAGCAGCTCCTCTTGTCATCTGGGGATGATGGGAAGCACCTGTGCCGTGTAACCGTGGTCCTCTGCGGGCAGGGGAGGAGGAAGATGCGAGAACGTGGCAGGCAGGGGAAGAAGTTCTTGGGCGGGTAGGATGCGCTGTGCCGGGACATGCCCTGTTCTGATCCGAATAAAGAACTCAAATGGCCGTTCTGTATATGGTACTGACTTGTGCCTGTGCTGGGGAGAAAGATCCCATGAAATGTGATTCCTGCCCTTAGGGAACATGAATCCAGCAGGGGAGCTGGGACCCAGACCATAAAAGCCCCATGAGCAAAGCACACAGAAGCATGGAAGAGGTTATTTCTGGGTGGTGAAATTATAGAGGACTCCACAGAGCAAGCAGCATTTGAGGCTCGCCGAGTGGAAAGGGAGGGTGGGAGGGAACGGGCATGCCAGGCAAGGCCAGCACACGCAGAAGGACAGAAGGGAAAACGGCTTTGGGGAGTGTCATGCATAGAGTCCTGTGTGGCCGTTCCATAAAGCACGTTGGAGGCCAGTAGAGGGAGATTAAGGAGGTAGATTGGGAATGGCTCATGGGAATCACTGAAGTTTGAGAACTGATATGGTCAGAAATGGGCAATTACGTTACTACTTTGGCACAGAAGATGGATTAAAGCAGAGCAGACAGTGACCAGATTGAGAGAGGTGACCAATTCACACCGAGAATGAACCTCAGGGAACATGTAGACAAGTGGCTTTCAAACTTTTTGGCCATGAAACCCTTTGTGCAAATGAGATCTTGCTCACTGTGTAAACAAAATGGATTAAAGTTAAATTGCTCTGATTGGGAAAAATGGGGGGATGGGGCACCTGGGGGATGCAGTCATTAAGTGGCTGCCTTCGGCTCAGGGCGTGATCCCGGCGTTCTGGGATCGAGCCCCACATCAGGCTCCTCCACTAGGAGCCTGCTTCTTCCTCTCCCACTCCCCCTGCTTGTGTTCTCTCTCTCGCTGGCTGTCTCTATCTCTGTCGAATGAATAAATAAAATCTTAAAAAAAAAAAAAAAAGATGGGGGGAAAGTATCCTCCCTCTCATTCTCTCGCATCCTTTCTCTCTCAGCAGATTCCAAAGGGGCTTCTTGCCTGAAAATCGTGATGAACAACAATCAGTCAAACTAGGCATGCTTGGGTGGCTCAGTTAGTTGGGCGTCTGCCTTCAGCTCAGGTCATGATCCCAGGGTCCCGGGATTGAGTCTGCATCAGGCTCCCCGCTTACAGGGGAGCCTGCTTCTCCCTCTGCCTGCCACTCCCCCTGCTTGTGCTCTCTGCCTCCCTCTCACTGACAAATAAATGAATAAAATCTTTAAAAAAAAAAAAAAAGCAAACTATAATCAAATCCTGCCTGCCTCTTGTTTTTGAAAATAAAATCCTGTTGGAACACACCTATGCCCATTTGATTATATGTTGTCTGCAGCTGCTTTCATGCTACAATAACAGAACAGAGTAACTGAAACAGAGACTATTTGGCCACATACAGAAAGGGTTGTGAACCCCTCACCTAGAGCCTTGCTCCAAGTGTGATCTCCAGACCAGCTGCATCGGCTTGCACACATTGTCCCTACACACACACAGCTCATGGGGGGAGAGGTTGATTTAAGCGTCATTACCTTGGAGGAGATAACTGGAGTTAGGGGTTGTGTGATATGGCCATGGGTCAAGGAAGAGAGCCCAGAAAGAAGAGAAAGGAGGATTTGAGCAAACCTTAAGGAATACCTAGATTTAGGGAGAAGGGCAAGAGTCAAGAGAAATCATTGGGAGAAGTACCAACTCTCATTGGTACCAGTAAAGGAGACCCATTGACTTTCTAACGTTTTTGACGAAAAAATCTGAAATAGTCCTCTCTCCTCCAAACGCCTTGAAGAGTTTGCATTTTAGGAATTCAGGATGAATGATACAGGGTAGATATGCTCTTGCTTCTCACTGTATAAATGCCCCCACTCACACCTCTCTTGACCTTCCTCGAAGCAGTGTTTTGAGGACATTAATATTTATTCTTAAAATGCAAACTCCTCTCTAAGAAGAAATGTGAGTAATGCTGTGTTTATCAGATATCTGGAATAATATGGTAGATTCTGTCTCTCATTTAAAGACATATACAGGGACGCCTGGGTGGCTCAGTAGGTTAAACTTCTGCCTTTGGCTCAGGTCATGATCTTGGGGTCCTGGGATCGAGCGCCACATTGGGCTCCCCGCTCGGTGGGGAGCCTGCTTCTCCCTCTCCCTCTATCCTTCCCCACCCCCTCCCAGCTTGTGCTCTCTCTCTCTCTCTTTCAAGTAAATAAATAGAATCTTTAAAAAAAAAAAATAAAGGTGTATACAACTTTTTAAGTTGGCGTACATGTCAGGAAAACCACCATACAACTCGAATGAATGAATGCCTTTTTACAATCCCGGTCTGTAAGTGCCTCGTCTGCAGGCAGACTCTAACTTCCTTTTCTCCTTCAGGGACTGTCCATTACAGGCAGGAGGAACTTGGAGCCAACTGACTTCCAGAGGTGCTTGTATTACTGGTTTGTAAGAAAAAATGTTATCTGAGCACACCTCTGAAATTGCTTTTATCGACTTTCTTTACCTCTTGTTTGAAAGATTTTTGAAGGGTCAAGATGATGAACTGGAAATTGTCGGCCTTTTGATGGGACCAGATTTCTAAGATAACAATAGATATTTGGTTTACTCTGTATATCTTTTGTTTGTTTGTTTGTTTACTCTATATATCTTGGAAAAGATCTGCAGAGATCCGCCTTTAACAGTCATTAGTTGCTTTTAAGACACAGGATTCTGATTGCCGAGATTTTCCTCAAAGCACTTTTCTAACACATGCTTTACTGTTACTAATGGCTTTTTTTTTTTCTCCTTATTTCTCTACTCTAACCCCAAGTCACGGACCAAGTGTTGAATATTCCAAAGGGAAAGAATTAACAATTATTTATAAGATTGTAGTATCAGTGTTAATCCTAATGTGCTCACAAGAATAATTTTTTAGGGGCGCCTGGGTGGCACAGCGGTTAAGCGTCTGCCTTCGGCTCAGGGCGTGATCCCGGCGTTATGGGATCGAGCCCCACATCAGGCTCCTCCGCTATGAGCCTGCTTCTTCCTCTCCCACTCCCCCTGCTTGTGTTCCCTCTCTCGCTGGCTGTCTCTATCTCTGTCGAATAAATAAATAAAATCTTTAAAAAAAAGGAATAATTTTTTAAAGAAATGTAAACTTTATTTGGACTCCACTGATCTGTACCAATTATTTTTCTAGATCGATGCCGTCAAATAGAAATTTCTGCTGGCGATAGAAATATTCTATATCTGTGCTAACCATATACTAGCCACCAGCCACATGCTGCTATTGAGCATCTGAAATGTGGGTAATGGGACTAAGGAACAGAAGTTTACATCTTATTTATTTTTAAATAATTTAGCCACTGTGGCTACGTGCTCACGTGCGCACTCTCTCAAAATAAATAAATAAATACTTTAAAAAAATAAACTATTCAAAGGGCGCCTGGATGGCTCAGTCAGTGTCTGACTCTTGATGTGGGCTCAGGGTCATGGGATTGAGCCCCGCATCGGGCTCCCCTTAGCTCAAAGTCTGCTTGGAATTCTCTCTCTCCCTCACCTTCTGTGTCTCTGCCTGCTTGCGTGAACTCTAACATAAGTAAAAAGTAAAATCTTAACAACAAAAAGAAATAGACTATTCAGGGAATTTCCCATTGATGAGGGAGCAGAAGGTAAGCTGAGGGCAAAGCACAAGAGGACACCCCGCAAACCCCCCTCCCCACTCCCGGGTGGGATCTGCGTGACATTCCCCAGACGCTGCGGGCTGCCCTAAAGCTAAAGGAAGGGGGAAAACAACAACTAGTAGTTAACTGAGAGAGATCCCAGTCCTGCAGGATGTGAGTCTCCATCCTTTACAAACATCTTCGTGATTTACAAGAAAAAAGAAATCTTATCAATCGCCTAACTTCCAGAAACCCAGAGACTCAATTTCCCGGAGCCCTAACATCACCCTCCCCTTCACAGTGACGTGGGAAACAAAGGCAGAAGGGAATGTAAATAGAATTAAATGTTCTTACAACCTGCAGCCCATTGTCAAATACCTGCAGTAAGTAGACTGTAACATTCCTCCAGGGAACTCCCAACTGTCTTAATGTTAATGCCTTGCTAGAGGGAAAAACTATCTTAGCTTAATAATAGCCAGGCCTCCAGGATCCTGAAAGTCCATTTGGACACCACCCTTTGTCCCAACCTCTCCCAACTCCAAAGTATATAATCAGTCACTCTTCACAACCCGGGTGTAGCCCTTTTTGCCCACGGGTCCTGTCCCCGTACTTTAATAAAACCACTTTTCTGCACCAAAGACGTCTCATGAATTCTTTCTTGGCCATCAGCTCTGGACCCCAACAACACTCCAAACCACGTCACAATGAACGCGATCTATGTACCAGGTGCTTCAGCAGAACTTGTGAAAGGAGACAGAAAAGAAAGTGTCCTTCGCCATTCTCAAGGAGCCTACAGTCTACGGGAGGAGAAAAGATTGTTAACAAATCACTACTTGAAGACACATGTAATCTGAACAAACTCAGAACCTGCGGATGTGACTGAACCTGGCGCTCACTCGAATGAGGGGTGGGGCGGCAGGTAGTTGCAAAGAAGCTCTAACGAAGGAGGTGTCCTGAAGCGAGGCCTTCAAGAACAAGTGAGAACCAGGGAAGGGAACCATGTTAGCAAAGTGCATGATACACACGGGGAAGCTTAGCGTGGTGAGGCTGGCACAGAGGGTACGCTGGAAGATGGTAGGAGATGAGGCCGGAAGGTAGATCTGGGAGATCCCTGAAGAGCATGCGAAGGGAATGAACTAGAACAGAGGTGAGCCGCTCGAGGTGTGGAAGGGAGTGAAATGAAGGGTATTTGGAGGGGGTGGCAGACAGAGAGGCAGGGACCAGATCATTACGGCTTGGGGTGATGAGAGCAGGAGTGTAGATTTCATTCTTACAGTGATACCGGGGAGTCCTTGGAGGAGATGATATGGTTTCTGGCAGCAGTGTGAAGGATGGATTGCAGAGAGATCTGGAGGATTCAGGAAATCTTCAGGAAGGACAGCTATTTTGAAAGAAGAAAGAGCTAGTTTATCTGCTTCCATAAAAAGCTTGAAGTTTGAAATCTCTAGGAAGCCAGAGATGGGAAAGCCAAGTGTTTCCTCAATCTAAACCATGTCTATACCTACTTCACTCTGAGGGTCATGGGTAATTCCTGGACCCCCCCCCCCCCCAGAATGCAAACCTATCCCACAGCATGGTCTGACTTTCCTTACCAGTGTTTTGGCCTCTACACAGGACTATGACACTCATTGAAACATTCTCAAGCAGTACACACCCACCGGTAATGTTCAATGTATGACACTCATTGAAACGTTCTCAAGTAGTACAGATCCCAGGCACAGAATCTTGGCTTTCTGGTACATCACTAAATTGGGTTACTTGTTCCTCAACTCGCCACTGTTTGGCTAAGATGGTAGAGAGTAGAGGTGGTGATAGGTAGGACAGAAAGAAAGGGCAGGTAAGAAATGACAGTAGCAGTAAGGTAGACAAAGGGCTTGGAGTCCTAACAAATTCGTGGCAGAGCGGTTAACAGTATGGGCTCCAAAACCAGACCACAGAGGTTCCAAACCTCAGTTTCCCTACTAATAGCCGTTTAGTATAGCCTGAAGCGAATACTTAACCTCTGTGTATTTCAGTTTGTGTGCTTACAAAATGAAGATAATAATAGAACCCACCTCTTGTGAGTACTACCCAGAGGGCTTATCACGATACCTAGCACGTGGTAAGGCCTCGATAAATATTAATTACTATTACCACAGAATGAAAAAGACAAGCAAGTGCTGTTTTCTGTGGCTGAGATGGAAGAGTGGTTTTATTTATTTATTTATCTATTTATTTATTTATTTATTTATTGGAAGAGTGGTTTTAACTTTGGTTTTTTTGGTTTGTTTTTATTTTTTAAATTTTTTTAACTTTAAATGTATGTGCTAATGTTTATGACGTATTTAGTTGTCTCAAGTATCAATATACAGTATTAAAAAGAATTATTAGGCCCACAGACAGTACTATTCATAATTTCAGGGAATCTAGGTGAAAGTTCACAAAGTTCACAAAGGGAATCTAGGTGAAAGTTCACAAAGGAGGGCACGTCATTGCCACACGAACTAGACCAAAGTTCAGAGCTAGTTAGAGTTGCTAAGTTATTCATTTATAAGACCAGTAAACTTTTGAGCACCACAAGGTGGATGTCAAACTTAACAGGAAATGACTCAAATCTGGGACAAAGTCCCATGCACAGTGAAAAGTTGTGCAAGAGAAAAATGATGAATGTTAAGTGTCAGGCGGACACCATACATTGCTCAAGATACTGGTGAGCAATCTGTCTTTGCAGGACTCAGGTCACGTCTCCCTTCAGAAAAGGTTTTCCATTTGCCCTCGACATTTTCAGCCTCTGGGTTACTTCCCAAAATACATTTGCCTTAAACCAACAAGCAAAGAAAATCTTTCTCAAGTGCTCTGAGTTCATGAGTTCCCTTTTCTAGACTGATCGTCAGGGTCATAGTAGTCTGAATGAGGGTCCCCTGAAGAGACTGTTTATGAATGTAAGAGGTGTTCGGAAGTGATTGTGGTGGGGGAAACGAAGGCAAATGGAAATGTAACTTACATTAAAATCTCCTCAGAGCTTGCAGCCCACTGACAGACACCCGGCTCGTGCACAGTGTGACCTTCCTCAAGGAGCCTTAGTACCTTTTATGTTTAAAAGGAACCTTATCTTGGTAGCAGCTGGCCCCTCAGGGTCCTGAAAGTCGCTTCCAGATTCCTTGGAGACTTGCCCTACCCCTCACCCCCACTAACTAAAAAGTATACAGTCACTCCTCACAATCCCAGTACAGCTCTCTCTGCCCACAGGCCCTGTCCTATGAATTGGGAAGGGGTTAAGGTCTAGGCAGGAGAGCGAGGGGGCCCCTGACTCCCCTGACTGGACTCTGGAACCATTCTTGGCAGGAGGAGACGCTGAGACAGCGGAACAAGAGATAAGGGAACAAACCAAGAAGACACAAGCGTCTCAAGGCCTCATGCTTCCCAGTCAGTTCTCAATAAAAGACTGCCACGAAGAGCCCTCAGTGGCAACCCATTTGGGACCCCTCGCACTCCAGAGAGCTGCTGCTTTCCCTTCTGCTCTCACCTTCACTTAGTAAACTTTGACTTCCCTTCACCCTTTTGTGTCCTCGAGATTCACTCTTCGACTCCCTGAGACAAGAACCCTGCCATCCTGCAACACTTAACACCTGGAGCTGGGAGCCGAGAGTCACAGGGGTGAAGACGGATTCCCATAAAATTGAGAGGAGTTAAGAAGAATCATGCTCTCGAATCAATCAACAACGTATGGGGAGGCAGTGCAGTGTGGAAAGTAAGTAGCTTTAAGGTCAGACAGGTACAGGTTTTAGCACGAGCTTTCACCTTTGCCAATGCTATACATACGAGGTAATTCATTGCAGAACTGTTGATAGTAACAAATGACTAGACGTATACTAAGTGTCCATCAACAGGGGACCAGTTAAGTAAATTATGGTATAACTATGTGGAAAGTTACCCAAGTGGAAAAAGAAGGTACAAAGCAGTGTATAAAGGACGTCACCCTTTGGGGAAAACACAAAAAGGCGAAAACTATTTTCTATTTATATCTGCTTGTTTAGGAAATAGAGTATCTCTGAAAGAATATTCAAGAAACTACTAAGACTGATGGTGAGGGGAAAGGGAAGTGAATAGCTGAGAAAAAAAAGTTTGAAAGAGAAACTCATCATTTCACTTTTAAACCACATGACTCTGTCATCTGTCCAAAAATTGAAACAAAGAACAGTTTTTAAAGAACAAGGAAAGAGCTACATCTGGAGAAAACTTACAAAAGGAAAAACAAAACCCAGCTTTCCTTTCTACTAGTTATGCAAACTTGAATAAGTTACTTCACTTTTACAGGGCTCAGTGTCCATACATCTAAATGAGGATAACAGTAGGACCTATCACCTAGGTCTGTGTAAAGATTAAGTGATCAAATATAAACGTACATTAGAAGATTAAATTTACATTTACCTTAATGGCACTGTGCCTGGCACAGAAATACTAGATACATATTAGCTGTTAACATTATTATATTTGTTGGGATTCTGATAATGAAGGCTATTGACAGGTTGCAAAGAAAGAAGATACTGGCTATTCCTGTATGGAACTTATGGATATACAGATATAGATATAGATATAGATATAGATATAGATATAGATATAGATATAGATATAGATATAGATATAGATATAGATATAGATATAGATATAGAGGGGCGCCTGGGTGGCTCAGTCGTTAAGCGTCTGCCTTCAGCTCAGGGCGTGATCCCGGTGTTCTGGGATTGAGCCCCACATCAGGCTTCTCTGCTATGAGCCTGCTTCTTCCTCTCCCACTCCCCCTGCTTGTGTTCCCTCTCTTGCTGGCTGTCTCTCTGTCGAATAAATAAATTAAAAAAAATCTTAAAAAAAAAAGATATAGATATGGGTATAGATATAGTTACACACACATACATGTATATATTTGTATGTATATGTATATATATATCGTCTGTATATCATTTTTCTCTTGCACAACTGTATACATATATAGAGATATCTATATATATAGATATATCTCTATATATCTCCTCATCCCCACCTGCTTCGTAATCAGTAACTTCATCCTTGGAATAGTTCTGACCAAAAATCTTAGAATCATCCTTGAATCCTCTCTTTCTCACACCCCACATTTAAACTATTAACTAAATCTGTTGCCTCTTGGCATTATTAGCCAAATATTTCCAGAATTCAGACCTTCCTCTTCTTATCTTTTCTATATGCCCTAAGCCAAACCATCATCTTCTCTTGTCTGGCCTTCTGCAATAGTCTCTCAGGGAACCCCACCCCCTCATCCTATCCTGTTCTCAGCGCAGCAACCGTGTAATCCTCTGCTCACAACCCTTCGTGATGATTCAACTCACTCCTCGTAACATCCAGAGCCTTGAAGACATGATCTGGTCCTATTGCTTCTTTGACCTCAACTCCGACTCCTCTCCCACTTGACTGTGTTTGAGTCACACACTGGCCTCTTTGTCATTCCGCAAGCATGACAAGCTAGGAGATGATAACAGATATTTGAAAAAATAAGAACTCAAGCCAAAAAAATATTTTAAGGGTATGAAATTTGTACAACACTTCCTCAAAGGACTGGGAGAGATCTTTGAAGCCAATAATTAGAGAAAAAACATATTTTAAAGGATCATTTAATAAAATGGACAACATAGTCACCCAAAAAGGTGTCCAGAAATAAAAAATCAGTATTGTATAACCAGATTACAACACAATAAAATGAAAAACTCATAACAAGATGTGCCTGGGTGGCTCAGTCGGTGTCTGCCTTCAGCTCACACCCAGATCCCAGCCTTGCGCTCCTTGCTCAGTGGGGAGTATGCTTCTCCCTCCCCTAGTTTTTATGCTCTCCCTCATTTTCTCTCTCGCTCTCTCTTTCCATCTCAAACAAATAAAATCTTTAAAAAAGAAGAATTCATAACAAAAATAATTTTCAAATGCAAACCACCTATCCTTATATGGCCTTTCTTAAGATTTATTTATTTTAGAAAGCCAGCACGAGTGGGAGGGGCAGAGAGAATCTCAAGCGGACTCCCCACTGAGCGCAAAGCCGGGTTCTGGGCTTGAGGCTAAAACCTCACGCAGTCAGACACGCAACCGACTGTGCCACCCAGGCGCCCCTTTCTTACATGGTCTTTGGTTTTCAAAAAGGCATCAAAGCAACGCGATGAGTAAAAGAAAGTAATTTCAATAAATTATGCTGAAACAACTAAATATTCATGTGGAAAAATGAATCCCAATCCTTAGCTCACAAGATACACAAAAAATAGTTTGAGATGGATCAGAAACCTAAATGTAAAAGCCAAAACCATAAAGCTTCTAGAGGAAAACAGGAAAATGTCGACATGACTTGAGATTAGACAGTGGTTTCTTAGAACACAGAAAGCAATGACCACAAAAGGAAAATGGATAAAGTAGACTTCATGAAAATTGAAAACTTTGGGGGCTCCTGAGTGACTCAGTCAGTTAAGCATCCAACTCTTGATTTCAGTTCAGTTCATGATCTAGAGGTTGGGGGATCGACGAGCCCCGTGTCGGTCTTTGCAATCAGTGTGGAGTCTGCTTGTCCCTCTCCCACTGTTCCTCCTTTTGTTCTCCTTCTCTCTCTCAATTAAATAAATAAAATGTTAAAAAAGAAACCTGAAAACTTCTAGTCATCAAATGACACCCTTACGGAAATGAAGAGGCAAACCACACATGGGGGAAAAGTATTAGCCAAGCATATATCCGATAAAGGTTTGGTATCTAAGATATATAAGGAATTTCTATAATTCAGTAATAAAAAGACAAAAAACTCATTCTTAAAATGGGCAAAAGATCTGGATAGTCACTTCACCAAAGAAGATAAGTGAGTGGCCAGTAGCATAGGAAAGGAGCTCAACATCACTAGCCATCAGGACATTGCAATGTAAAAGTGAACGAAACATACCCAGCAGAGTAGCTACAATGTTGTAAATGGTGAGGATATGAGCACCCAAAATTCATACATTGTTGGTGGTAATTAGAACTTGAAAGTATTTTAAGGGGCACCTGGGTGGCTCAGTTGGTTGAGCGTCTGACTCTTGATTTCAGCTCAGGTCGATCGAGCCCCACGTTGGGCTCCATGCTTGGTGGGGAGTCTACTGGAGATGCTCTCTCTCCCTCTGCACCTCCCCCCACTTGTGCGTGCACTCTCTCTCTAAGATAGATCCTTTTTTTTTTTTTTTAAGATTTTATTTATTTATTTGACAGAGATAGAGACAGCCAGCGAGAGAGGGAACACAAGCAAGGGGAGTGGGAGAGGAAGAAGCAGGCTCATAGCAGAGGAGCCTGATGTGGGGCTCGATCCCATAATGCCGGGATCACGCCCTGAGCCAAAGGCAGACACCCAACCGCTGTGCCACCCAGGCGCCCCTCTCTAAGATAGATCTTAAAAAAGGATTTTAAGAAAACCTATCTGTAACTTTGAATTTTCTTCACATTGATCAATATACACAGAAAGGCAAAGAGGAAACAGATGGCGTGGGGGCAGGGGGCCAGGAAAAAATAGAAAAAGTTGTCCAAGGACTGAGTGGTGGAACAGAGAGAAAACTAATGGGAACAGAGTAAACAACAGAGGAAAGGAATAGGAGTCAGAGGCAAAACGTGAGCTACCAGGAAGAAAAAGGCAGTTTGGAGGAGGGGAATCCCAGTGGGAAGCCAGAGGCAAGCTTAAACGAGTTGACACACGAAGTGCTTACAATATTGCCTAACACATAGGATACACAGTATCTGAATATACTTATTGACTGTAAGTCAGGAGGAAAATTAAACAAAAGGGCAGGTATTCAGTAACTGTTTAATCAATAAATGTTTAGTTGCTCTGGTGGCATATAAAATAAATTGGTTATAAGTGTTCTTGCTAAATTAGCATTACATTTTTTCCATGATTCCATTTTTATTGTAGCCCACCACTGTTTTAGGTCTATTGTTGAGGTGGCAAGAAATATTTAGAATGAAACTGAGTTTCTCTTTTTCTGATAACAACCCTATGAGAGGTAAATGAGAACCTCTTACCGAAGGGCTTTTTTAACTTAAAAAATGAGACAGGGGCGACTGGCTGGCTCAGTTGGAAGAGTGTGAGACTCTGATCCTGGGGTTGTAAGTTCAAGCCCCACGTTGGTTATAGAGATTACTTAAATAAATTTTAAAAAATGAGAACAATTAAGGGGGCAGTTGGCTGGCTCCGTCAGTGGAGCACGTGACTCTTTTTAACACTTCCTTTTTTTTTTTTTTTTCCCTAAGTAGGCTGCACACCCAGTGTGGAGGCCAACATGGGGCTTGAACTCATTACCCTGAGTTCATGACCTGAGCTGAGATCAAGAGCCGGTTACTTAGCCAACTGGGCTGCCCAGGCACGCTGAGCGTGTAATTCTTGGTCTCGGGGTCATGAATTCAAGCTCCACACTGGGTGTAGAGCTTACCTAAAAAAAAAAAAAAGAGAGAGAGAGAGAGAGAGAACAATTAAGTAATCCACTTGTGGTTAGATAAAAATTGCAGTACTGAGGGGCGCCTGGGTGGCTCTGTTGGTTGAGCATACGACTCTTGATTTCAGCTCAGGTCATGATCTCCGGGTCTTGAGATTGAGCCCCTTTTTGGGCTCCATGCTGGGCATGGAGCCTGCTTAAGATTCTCTTTCTCCCTCTCCCTCTGCCCTCCCCCCCACCCCCTGCTTGCACACACACCCACACACTCTCTCTCTGAAACACACACACACACACAACCCAAAAAACATTACAGTGCTGGAATTCAGTTTTCATCGGATGAAACCAAAGTTTACCAGGGCCATGATTACACTCAAGGTTCCATCCTGAAAATGTGGTGGTAGATTAGGCTGGAGCTCTTAACTTCATAGGAAAGTCTTCGACTGTGTCTCAGTTTCCCTGTGCAAACTGTACAATGCACAAGCAATTAAAAATGATTTTAAAGCACAGCTCAGATATTACAGCAACACTCTGAGGAATGAAAGTGGGTGGCAGTGGTGAATACCAGATTTTTTTCCCAAGAGGAGAAAGAAGTAGCTTGGAGAATGCCAACTTAATGATCAAAAAGCCACCTACGGTAAGGTGGTAGGGACTACCAGGTCTTGGGGTGTCAGTGGGCCTTTGATCGCCCACCTGCCAGCTGCCACACTTAGCACCACCTGTCTTCTTTAGGCCAACATTCGCCTTCCCCAACTCCAGTCTGCCAAAAAATGCACTCAAGCTCACTGTTATTCTTCCTTATCCCAAATCTTTTCAGTTTATTAGCCTAGGACCTGTTAATCATTGAGCTGGCATGAACATTTTACCCCTGGGCTTCATGGTGTGTCTTACTTCGTTGGAGGTTTCTGGAAAGCCCATCTTTAGCTTTTGTACGTCAATAAAACGAAACAGAATGCTGACTGATGAACTTAAATCATTTCTGAAAGCATTTTATCTGTAAATTGCTAACTTCTTTTTGACTTATGGGACCTCTGCTCTTTTATACATGAGACCACAAGGATGCTTTTGTGCAGAATAATATAATGAAGGAAAGAGGAATGAAGATGCCAGGAACAGAAAAATATATATTAATATATATTTTATATATATTATATTAATATATATTTTATATATATTATATTAATATATATATAATAAAAATATATTTAAATAATTCTGTTGGCCACTATTTTAACAAGAAACAGACACAGCTGACAAATCTATATTATATTGGGGTATCTGGGTGGCTCAGAGGTTGGGCATCTGCCTTTGGCTCAGGTCATGATCTCCAGGTCCTGGGATCAAGGCCCATGTCAGGCTCCCAGCTGAGCAGGGAGTCTGCTTCTCTCCCTCTCTCTGCCTCTCCCCCTACTGTGTTCTCTCTGCCCCTTTCTCTCTCAACGGAGCAAATAAACTCTTTAAAAAAAAAACTATATTATATTAAGGACACGTTAGGCCAGAAGGCTTTTTGTATTATTATAAGGAAATAGAATGAACTCAATTATATGAGGTTACAGGTAATTTGACAAATGAAGTATGTTTATAAAGAATTTTTGGCAAAAACTAAATGTTTTGTTTTTGCTAAATGAACCCATCTAATACATCAAATTTCAAAGAGATCATTTTTAGCACAATAAAGAAGTGTGTCAACTGGGAAACTATGTTTTCCAGAGATCTGTGTTACAAGACATAATACTCCCTAGTGAGATTCTTTTTTAAAGTAACACTGTTGTTTAAAAAAAACAACTCAGGGGGCGCCTGGGTGGCACAGCAGTTAAGGGTCTGCCTTCGGCTCGGGGCGTGATCCCGCCGTTCTGGGATCGATCGAGCCCCACATCAGTCTCCTCCTCTATGAGCCTGCTTCTTCCTCTCCCACTCCCCCTGCTTGTGTTCCCTCTCTCGCTGGCTGTCTCTATCTCTGTCAAATAAATACATAAAATCTTTAAAAAAAAAAACAAAACCAAACAACTCAGGGCCCCGGGCTGGCTCAGTCAGTACAGCATGCCACTCTTGATCTCAGGTTCATGAATCGAAATGCCATGATGGGCATAGAGTTTACCTAAAAAAAAAAAAAATTTAAGGGGTGCTTGACTGGCTCAGTTGGTAGAGTGAGTGATTTTCAATCTCAGGGTTCTGAGCACGAGCCCCACCATGGGTGTGTAGTCTACTTAAAAATTTTTTTTTCTTTTTTTGAAGATTTTATTTATTTTTTTGGAGAGCGTGAGAGTGAGCAACAGGAGGGGCCGAGGGAGCAGGAGAGGTGCAGAGCCCCAAGCAGAGCTCGGTCTCACGACCTGATCGTGACCTGAGCCAAAATCAAGAGTTGGACATTTAACCGATTGAGCCACCCAGGTGACCCCCAAAATGTTTTTTCAAAAAAATCCAAATGATACAAGAAGGTATTGAAAGTGATTTTTTAAAAAAGATTTTATTTATTTATTTGAGAGAGAGAGCACGAGAGGGGCAATGGGAGAGGGAGAAGCAGACTCCCCGCTGAGCAGGGAGCCCCACACGGGGCTCAATCCTGGGATTCTGGGATCATGACCCGAGCCAAAGGCAGCCGCCCAACCAATTGAACGACCCAGGTGCCCCAGAAAGTGATTCTTAAGGCCAACTTCACATTTGAATCACTCGGGATGCATTGAATAAAATGCCAGTGCCTGGCCCTTCTCCCAGAGAGTCTCATCTCCTTCACCTGAAATGGGCCCAGGGATTTTCGAGTCTCTCCCGGTGACTCTAATATGCAGCAAAGGCTGAGAAGCACTGGTGTAGAATGGGAAGACAATCTCTTTTCCAGCCTCGGTCCTTAGCTCCCAGTTCTCCTGCCAGATGCAGCTGGCATTACCAGACTTTTCTAGAGCACCCCTGTATTTCCCACACTACTACACATAAACGGGGTGTAATGATTAAGAGCTAGTCTCCTGAAATCAAGACTGTCTGGGTTTAAATATCAGTTCTTTTAATCACTAACTAGCATTTGGACAAATTATTGAACTTCTCTCTGCCCCAGTTTTTTTTTTATATGGTGATAATAAAAAATGTCTACTTCCTAGGGTCTTTAAAAAATATTTATTTATTTATTTGAGAGAGAGAAGACAGAGCGAGTGAGCGAGTGCCCTAGAGCAAGTTGGGGGAGGGGTAGAGGGAGAGGATCTTTTAAGCAGCCTCCCCACTGAGCTCAGGGCCCCACACAGGGCTCGATTTCCTGACCCGTAAGATCATGACCTGAGCCAAAATCAAGAGCTGGAGGCTTAACCAACTGAGCCACCCAGGCGCCCCCCTTGCCATTTTGTAATGATATGTTTTGCAGATAATTTTATATTGACACTTATAAATATACTTCTTTCTTTTAACAGCTGCATGGTAATTCACTGAAAGATGTACAATTTAACCAGTCCCCTGTTAATGGACATTACATCATTTCTAGTCTTTTGCTGCCACAAACATTTTTGCAGTGAATATCTTCTTATACAGATATTTGGGCATGTGTGCAAATATTTTCTATGACCAGGATGAATGTCTAGAAGAATTGCTGTCAATTTAAAAATCTTAGTGGATATTGCCAAAGTGTCTTCCAGAAAGCATAAACCAGTGTATACTCCCACAAAGAATGTACGAGAATGCCTGTTACCCTCAACCAAGTATATTATCAAAACTGTGGAGGGACGCCTAGGTGGCTCAGTCAGTTAAGCATCTGCCTTCAGCTCGGGTCATGATCCCAGGGTCTTGGGATCGAGCCCCACATCTGGCTCCCTGCTCAGTGGGGAGTCTGCTTCTCTCTCCCTCTGCCTGCTGCTCCCCTGCTTGTGCGCTCTCGCTCGCTCTCTCTCTCTGACAAATAAATAAGTAAAATCTTAAAGATAGAAAAGAAAACTGTGGCTATTTGCCAGTTTCCTGAGTTAAAATGGCTTCTCTTCATACGTTGGTTGGTTGATTGGTACTGTGAAGGACATGCGGAATCCCTTCAGAGATCTGGAGGCAAACACAGTACAAAAGCATGTGACAAAGATTTTCCTGCCGTGCTCTGGGTTAGGAAGGAGGGTCAGATGAGGCTCCACAGAGGAGGTCACTGTGAGTGAGGCCTTGAAGGAATTCGGCCACGGAGTGCCTTGGTCCCAGGATGTAGGGAGCCAAATTCTCACCGTGTGTGTTGACTGAAACAGCAAAATTAAGACAGTTGGAAACCATGTTTTCTGGGTGGCTGAGGGGATTTGGAGTTATATACAGCAAGGCACTGAGGCACAAATACAAGTACACGACTAAGCAAACCACAGATCCAGACCTTGGGAAGGGGTGGGTCCTGGGGGACCCAACAGGGGTTTTAGAAAACAGGCCTGGTTTCTGGCACTTCCTGGATGTTGAGCGACACCTAATGGCCAAATGGAAGAAGGCTGTATTTTCAGTACTCTGTTTTCAAGGAAAATGTCGTAGTAACATAAGTACGATAACAACAAAAAAAGTTTACCTACAGATATATGGAAACATGGAAATTTATTTTTCTTCCGTGAATAGAGGTGAAAGCTGAACAAAAATTAATTCTGGGGGGTCCGGTGCATTGCAGGATATAAAAGGGAAAAAAAGATGTTAGAATTGAAAGAAAGCTTAGGCCAGAATCCAAGCTCTTCAGTTTATCAACGAGAAAATTTACTTCCAGAGAGAAATAACATAGCCAAAGCCACACAGTGAGTGAATTATTGGTGCTCTGACAGAGTTGTGATTTTGGCACAACAAAGAATAGTGAATATTTACCCATCCATTTGCAAAACACAAGATGAAATAGATACTTTTGATTACACTATTACCTGTTAATTCACATTATAGGGTATGTATGGATTTTAATACTATCTATAGTACTTGAGAAAATGAAATAGTCGGTTACTGGTCGTTAGGCTCCTGCCTAGGGCTATCTGATTTTTCAGACCAGTAGTGGACAAAAGCAGGTAAGTTCCAATGGATGTCAGATTATACTGCAAAAAGTCCAAGTAAAGATTTGACCTCTGTAACCTAAGAGTTACTTCTCCCATTTTTCTCTTTGCCTTGTATCTGCCAACAGGCAGAGGTGGGACAAGAGACCAGGATCAACCCACATCCTTCAATAAACCAAACCCCCCAAAATCCACCCACCCCTTGTGTATGTGCGCCATCACAGGGATTTTGTCAGAAACAGCACAGTACAAAGCAAAGAACAAGTGACAGTGACCCTACCTCTCCAACCTGCTGATCTGAGTTCAATCAAGGGCAGCTTAAATATGGAAAGGAATTTACAATGGTACAACCACGACTGAAAAATATACTTATGAATTCATCCAATAAACATGTATTGAGTGCTAGGGATACTGCAGAGATCCAGACCCAAACTCTCATGGAGCTGGTAATTAACCAGGTAATTTTGTATGCTAACAATTGAGATAAGTGCTACAAAGAAAAGTACAGGTGCCATAAGTATAAAATATAGCTAATATTTACTGAGTGCTTGCTGCGTACCATGCACTATTCTTAGCATTTAACATCCACTAAGTCCTTTAATCCTTGCAGCAGTAATAAAAGTTCTTTACCCTCACGTTATAGATGAGAAAATTGAGAAACAGAGAGGCTTTTGTCACTTGTCCAAGGTTACACAGATGGTAAGTGTACCCTTGGCTATATCCATGGGCCAAAAAAGAATGTATGAGAGATTTAACCTACGTGGGAGAATTAGGGTATAGGTAAGAAGCATAATTACTACCTGTCTTGCCTAGGACGAGTTGATTGCACAGACATCCAGTTCAAAACTCTCGGCTGAGCTCCTATCCATAAATGTCTTCACACGAACTCCACGAGGATGTCCCATAGGCACTGCAAAATCAGCGTATCCAGGATCAGAGTCTTGCCTTCCCCTTAAGCTGTTCTTCCTGGTTTCCATCTTCTTAAACGCACCACTATCCACTGAGTTACCCAGGCTATCAGTTTTGCCCAACATTGATTTTGGACAATGAGTGCAAAAGTCAACACACAAAATAGGCAAATACAACCTTTATATTATTAAAAATGTATTTTTTAAAACAAGAATTTTATTTATTTATTTGAGACAGAGAGAGAGAGCGCATGCACGTGAGAGCATGAGCCGGGGATGGACAGAGGGAGAGGGAGAAGCAGACTCCCCACTGAGCAGGGAGCCCGATGTGGGGCTCAGTCCCAGGACCCTGGGATCATGACCTGAGCCAAAGGCGGATGCTTAACTGACTGAGCCACCCAGGCGCCGCTTCCTCAGTGATTCTTCAGCATTTTGGTCCACTGCTTTCTAAAACCGGTCCTTTCGGAAATGCCTATTTTGGGGGCGCCTGGGTGGCTCATTCCTACGCCAGGACGATCCGGCGAGAACACTGCTGTTTTCTTAGCTCCTCCTCTTTCCACTCTTTCCTTCTAGAATGACGCACTACATTCTGAGAAGTGGTGTTTTGAGGAGGATGGGGCAAACAGAGAGGTGAGGACAGGGTGACATTACCAACACTCCTCTTCTCCAGGACTGCGTCCTCTCGTGTTGCCAATGAAAGCGTGTGAACCCGGATTTAGCCGGGTTCTTTCTGTGCATGCAAACGAATTGCACTGCTCGTTACAATCGGATACCCGGGTCCTTCTCTAGAGATAACCTGTTCCTTAATCTTAGTGATTCTCCTGTAGGTGGCCCTTCGGCCGCACCTTGCGAAACAACGACTGAAACCTGGTGAGGGCAAGTCCCGAGCGTGGTCTCTCGCAATCTAGAGCTCGACTACTGAATCCTGACAGCTTCATTCTCCCAACTAATAAACATGAGCCCTGCTGGAAGGAATTGATTCATGTTGGGAAGAGTGTGACCAGTCATCTCTGAAGCCCAGAAACATTTTTTCCATTCTTCGTGTGCAAACAGATTGCTGGCCTTCCTCGGGGAGGCAGGCCCAGACAAAATCTCTGCAGGCCCTTCCGGGCAGCATTTTTCTGCCGATGAAATTAGGTCAAAGAGAAAATTCAAAGCAATTGGAGGAGGGGAAAAAAATTATCTCCAAAGTGCAACATAAAGCTGGAGGGCCGGGGTGAGACAGGCCACCTGCTTTGTTTGCCCTGGTGAAGGCCAAGTGCTTGTCACATGAATCTCACGCCTTCCTGTTCCCTGCGCTGCCTTCTGAGTCATGGTGGTGGCAGGCGAGGGCCCTCTAACTGTCAGGGGACATAAACCACTCACTGACCATATGACTTGTAGGTGAGGCCCTTGTTCCAGGCCAGTGTGAGAAGCACAGAGGAAGTGCACTGTGGCCTATTCTCACTGACTTAAAGAAGTTGCTTAGTCTCGATTTGTCTGCAACTGCAAATTAGCGGAAGGCACAGAAAACAAGCCGGTAAGCAGACTTCACATCTGCTAAGTGAGAGCCGCTGCCGGTCCTATTAGTCACTAAGATCGTTGAAGGGTGGAGTCCACCAGCAGGATAAACATTAAACCCAAAACAACACTTCCTTGTAAGAGCTGGGCTTTGCTAAGAAATCCTTAAACTGAAAACCTCGATGCTGAGGCGGGCAGATACTGTACTTACAAAAGCCATCTTCACGTTTCTCTCTCTGCGGTCCTCGGCTGTCCTCGAACGGTGTTGGGGACACGCTACTCTGTGAATTAAGATTTCTCATTGAACGTGTTTACACTGTAAAAAAGCCTCCCCCAGGTTTAAAACGTTCTGTCGTTTAAACGGAAGCATTTAAGAACCGCTCCAAGTGATAGAGCACGAAGGTATAATGCATTTGGACTTGGAGTCCGTCTCTGCCCCTCAACCCAATGCTTCCATGTGTTTCGGGATTGCTCTTTTTTAATGCCCGTGGTTCTTGGTCCCGCCGCTTGGAAGAATGAAGAGGTAAACCAGACGAAGAGTGGTGGGCTGCAAGTAAGGTTTATTGAGCGACAAAGCGATAAAGCGCCCAAAGAGGGAGGGGACCCAAGAGGGTCGCTATCAGAGTTTCGAAGTCTAGGTGTTTTTATGAGATTGTTGGAGGGCTGGTTAACCTGCTTAACCCTCCATGCACCTGCTACCCAATCAGGTTTTTGTCCACATGCTCATCCACCTATCAGGTCGTTGTTCACATGGGAGAGGGTGGAGGGCTCCTTCCAGGGGGGTGAATATTGGGCAGTAACAGGATGGGGTCTTTTTCCTTTTAAGGATAGTTTCCTTTTAGCCCTGGGGCCCCTTGCCCCTGCCTGGTTTTCTTCAGACGCTCCTCCATTACACCTAAGAGGTGCTTAATAAAGACCTAACTGTACGATCAACTTAATAATTGTAGAACTGGGGTGCCTGGGTGGCTCAGTCAGTTAAAGCATCTGACTCTTGGTTTCGGCTCAGGTCATGAGCTCAGGGTCGTGGGATCGAGCCCCACATCAGGCTTCCTGCTCAGTGAGGTGTCTGCTTGAGATTCTTTCTCTCTCCTCTCCTTCTGCCTCTCCCCCTGCTCTCCACTCTCTCCAAAATAAATAAATAAAATCTTAAAAAATAATAATAATCTTGTAGAACAGTCGTAACGCTTGGTTTACTTCCTGAGCCTACATTTACGTTTCTGTGATCAAAGAGAAAACCTCCTTTGCGTCTGTCACAGAATTTTTTTGGATCAAATAAAATAAGGTATATTGAAATTTTGCCTTCTTATATCTATAATTATCTCAGAAAAAATGCATTAAAGGGGTGCGTGGGTGGCTCAGTGGGTTAAGGATCCAACTCTTGCTGCCTTGGTCTCCGAGCTCAGCCAGGAGTCTGCTTGAGATTCTCTCTCCCCCTCTGTGCCCCCTGAAAATAATAAATAAATCTTTAAAAAATGCATTAAATATTTCTGAAAGGATAGATAAGAAACTGGGACTAATGGTAATCTCCAGGTAGGGGAACTGAGAGATCGGAGTCATGGTTGGGCAAAAGATTTTCTTTTCATTGTACTTTCTGCCTTATGGGGGAAAAAATGCATGTGTAAGAATCATTAGTATGAAATTTAGGCTTTAATAAAATCTTCATGAAAATGCAGAAGCATGTTATTTCATTTACGTTTAGCTCTGTTACGACTGCAACACCTCGTAACAGAGTCTGAACTAAGTGGGTTTTACATGAGAATTAAAATTATACAGTAGATGGGCCTCTGGATGGCTCGGTCAGTGGAGCATGTGACTCTTGATCTTGGAGTCATGAGTCTGAGCTCCACATTGGGTATAGAGATTACATAAAAATGTATCTTAAAAAATTATACAGTAGAAAGTTGCATACTTTCTGGGGTTACATTTCTTTTTCTTTTTTTTTTTTTTTTAAGATTTTATTTATTTATTTGACAGAGAGAGACAGCCAGTGAGAGAGGGAACACAGGCAGGGGGAGTGGGAGAGGAAGAAGCAGGCTCCCAGCGGAGGAGCCTGATGTGGGGCTTGATCCCAGAACGCCGGGATCATGACCTGAGCCGAAGGCAGACGCTTAACCAACTGAGCCACCCAGGTGACCCTGATTAGAGCTTTGACACTGAAGTGGGTTTGCTGAAAATTAGAACTACAGAGAATACATCTGAAATATACAAATTCTCACCTGGATATTTTAGTATTATGGCAATAACAACTGTATAACCTTCTGAAAAATAAATCCAAGTAGATGTGATGGTGAAATCTCTCCTTAAGTTCCTCTTTCTCAATAAACTATAATTCTGCAAACTCCAATTTTCAGTTTACCCAGAAAAGATTGGGTAATAAATGTAATCATAGAGTAGATAGTCATCAGCCCTGTCCAAAAGAATATATATCCCTTGAATGATTCAAGAAACTAAGAAGCAAAAATGCAGGATTTGTTCCCTCTGTAAGCAAGACATGAGAATGTTCGTAACCGTTACTGAGCATTAATCATTTGAGAATCTCCTTCCCGTTAGCCTCAAGAGATTATCATGTCTCTTCCTTAGTGTCAGGAGACCTAGAGTTCTGTCCCAGCTTTGTGCCTATAGTCATAACTTGATCTTATCTTTAAAACTTTAAAACCCTTGTCTGTATTTTGAAAACTGGAATAACAGAACATAGTGTGATTCTTGCAAAACCATAGAATCTTGAGCTGAAAGAACCTCAAAGATCATCTTGTTACAGAGTTATTTCCTTATTTTTAAGCAGAACTCTTTTTTTCTTTTTAAAGATTTTATTTATTTATTTGAAGAGAGAGAGAGAGCAGCAGAGGAAGAGGGAGAAGTTGATTGCAAAGCAACAGCCGACTCAGGACACCCTGTTCCGGTTGCTGTATCTACGGTCATAGCAACAAGCATTTATTGAATGACACGGTTGGGCTAAGCACTACTCTAAGCTCGCTACTTGCCTTATCGCCTTTATGCCTTACAATAACCCTCTGAGGCGTGGGCACCGCTCAGATGAATGTAATGGATAAGAAAAATGAGGCAAACGGGAAAAGAACTGAGTTGCTCAAGGTCACACGGTCACCATGTTGTCTTCCCAGGTGTCAGCTGTTTCCTCTGTAAGGAGCTAGATAAGATCATTTCTGAAATGCACACTAGGACGCAGCTCCAAAACTTTATAATCTTACGATTTCACGTTGTGAGACTCCTTCTCCCCCCAGGAAGTGTTTCTTCGGAACCAGTCACATTCCTCTGTGACTCTTGAGTATTCGAGGCCCGCAGAGGGACATTTTACAATGCAACTGTTTCAGTTCATGGTCAGGTGAGTCTGACAGCCTTTCACCCCTGAGCAAGTACTGACTGAGCCAGGGCTTGTTCCTGCAGGAGCCGGTGTGAGGTGTCGCAGTGGGGTACTGCTTTCGTCTTGGTCTTTGTGGTCACAGAACAATGAAGGAGGAAGCGGCAGGACGAAAAGCTTCCTTTGAGATGATTATGTAGCAGTAGAAGCAGCAAGAAGACGCAGATCACGGTGCAGAAACAGGAACCTGTAAGAGGAGTTTAAGAACCTGCCAGTGGGGGCACCCACAGGTCATGTGATCATGAGAAGTTTGGCGCAATTTTTTTCTTATGCAAATGAACACAAATCCACTAAGAATACAGAGAATTTCGTTGTACAGTCAACTTGGCTAGAATCATAACTTTTTCTGCATAAGGAGCAAAACTTATTACCCAAATAATTCTTGAACTGTCGTCATGACCTTGCAAAGAGGAGAGCAATGTTTCTATAAAGATAACCAGTTCTTGACCTTTGACCGATGATCACACGCAACATCAAAGTAACATAATCATTCCTCTTCTTCGTTTTATTGTTGCAGATAATACTTAAACTCAAGGATAGTTCACTGCTTGCCTTGGTTTGAATTTCCTACACACAGAGGTAGACTTCTTATCTCTCTGTAGACATGCCAACCTGAAGAATAGGTTTTTCACTCAAAGAGTAAAAGTACTGTGATTTTTACAAGAGGAATTATACTTTCGTTCTGCTCTGCCTCTGACCGCTTCTCTTCCAGCTTCATCCCCTCCCCCACTTACAATGTCTCCTTTTCTCCAGTCATTCACAATTTCTTATCATTTCCCAATACACCAGAGTCTGTCATGTCTCTATACCTTAGTGCATGCTGTTCCCTCCCTGCCCCCCAAATGGAACAGCTTCTCCTCTTTGTATTCCCAATAGGCCTACCTAATTCCTATTAACCCTCTTAGCTCAGCTCGTTATCATGTCCTCTTAGAGTCTTTTACTATTAAAGAACTGCAGTGAATATCCTTGTGTATATCTTTGCACATATTTCTGACTGTGTCTTTAGTGGAAATTATTAGAAGTGCATTTACTGTAACAAAGATTATTAACATGTACCAGGGTCTTAATACACGGAAGAACTCGTCTTAAAATAGTGAGGGATGGTAGAAGGTTTACAAAGTCAATCAGTTCCTCACTTGCAAATGACAGCACAAGCTAGCGGCCCCTTCTGCTTCTCTCCTCTTGCCACTGAGCTCTTCTGGTGTCAATACTATTTCCCTTTCATGAATGCACCTGTTCCTGTTTCTGGGGGAGCCTAGAAAGAGCTGGCGCCCTCCTTTCCTGGTGCTGGAAACAACACGCCCCGCTCTGTTGCCCTGGGGCTGTCCACCTGTCTCACCCACCTCCTCCCGCTGTGTCCGACAGCAGCTCCAGGGTGTAGACTATCCGATTAAGAAGGGCCAAATGGTCAAACTGCAGGTACTTCCAGGGGCCCTGGGGCTATGATTGATTACAGTAGTGGCTTTCAAGGTAATGCCCTAGGATTTTTCAGTGGTGCTTTAGGGGGCTCTAAAGGGAGAGACAGAAGGAAAGAGAAGGCTGAAGCCAAAGCCCCAGGTGCTCGCTTCTGCACATCGGTCAGTGTCCAGTTTGCCTCTTTTATATGTACTGTGCTCGAGTAAGGTTTCATTTGAAGAGGAAGTAGTAGAAGAGGAAACAAAAACAAAGACAGAAACAAAACTCCAAGCCTTAAAAAAAAAAAAGTCTTACTATGATTTATGAGTTTATGAGTTTACCAAGATTGAGTGGGCTGGCCTAGAAACCTCACCTCATCATTATGTTCCAGATCTGGTCTCTTTTGGAAAATGCATTCATTCATTTATTCTTAAAGTGACCAATTTGTTCTGGTTTGCCCGAGATTTTTTTGGTTTTAGCCCTGAAAGTTCTGTGTCCTGGGAACCCCATTGATTCCAGACAATGTCTCCATCATAAAACTATTGAGCATTCACCCAAATATATTGTATCTATAAATTATACGCATGTTCATAATAACGAGAGCTAAAACTACATGGCACTAAGAAGTGTCGAGCATTGTTCTGAATGCTTTACAAATAGTAGCTCAGTAAACCCTCACAGCAACCCCGAAGCAAGTACTGTTATTATACCCACGATGTTTAAAAACAGCTCCAAATTCTTTGACATGCCTTCCATCAGAAGGTCTAATTCCTCATCCCTTGAAACTGACCTGATCTTGGTGACTTGCTTGGTTAATAGAATGCAGGAGGAGTGACATTTGGGGACCCCTGAGGTTATGTTACTAAATGTCTTGTTCTAGGGGAAGTCTGATGTCATGTGAAGAAACACAATTTGGACACAGGAGAAATACCCGAGTGGCCCCAGCTGCTAAAGCCTTCCTAACGCAGGTATGAGGTGCATGAGTGAAGAAACCTACAGATAATTCCAGCCCCAGTCAGCATATGGCTGCAACCACATGAGCGATCCCAATGAGAACCACCTGGAGTCCAGTTATCCTCCAAAACTTGGGAAGATGATAATGAAATATTAGGTCTCCAAGCCTTAGAGTGGTTTGTAACGCAGTAATGAGTAGTTGGAACACTACCTACTTTACAGAGGAGGAAACTGAGACACAGAATGGTTAAGTAACTTGATCAAATCAAACCCAGCTAGCAAGTGGCCGAGCCCGCATTGGAGCCCAGGCGGCTTAGCTTCAAAATCCACTGCAGTGTTCTGCCTTTGTATTAAAAAGCTTGCGCGTGCGCGCACACACACACACACACACACACAGATAAATTGAAAAGGGCAAGAAAAGAATTAAAGTTCTGTTTTTTTTTTTTTAAAGATTTTATTTATGTATTCGACAGAGATAGAGACAGCCAGCGAGAGGGGGAACACAAGCAGGCGGAGTGGGAGAGGAAGAAGCAGGCTCATAGCGGAGGAGCCTGATGTGGGGACTCGATCCCACAACGCCGGGATCACGCCCTGAGCCGAAGGCAGACGCTTAACCGCTGTGCCACCCAGGCGCCCCAAAGTTCTGGGTTTTTCCTTCTGGCTCGACCAACGATCACCTTGGTCATTCCCCCGGCAATGCTATAGTCACAGAGGAGTAAGTCCTTAAGTCGTTGTGGGACCATCAGGGGCAGCAGCATAGAAGAGGTCATCTAAGCTGGATCTTGAAGGATGTCAAAGATTATTGTACAAGGAACGAGGAAGAAGGCAGTAGAAGGGCAATACATTTATATTGTGGGGTACGAGGAGGAAGGTGTTAGGAGCTGGTGCTGGGAAGGTGTGCTAGAATAAGGTAGTGAAGAACCTTTGCACGGAACTGGGAGTAGTCAAAGGTTTTTTAACGCAAATATAATGTGATAAATTAAAGATAATTTTGGTGGCAGCGAGGAGGCAGCCACAGAGGAAAGATGGAGACCAAACAGGTAAATGGTATAGAACAGGTGCAAGAGGATGAACACCTAAGGAAGTGGGAGAAATAGAAGGAGGGAGGTTTGAGAGATATTCCTAGTGTGGCTGACGAGACTGGGCAACCAATTTGATGATATGGATATTAGGTCGCCCTCCAAACTGTCTCTAGTTTGGCTGACTGCTTGATGCTGCACTGGCAACAGAGTAATTCTTCAAGAGTCGGCAATCGCCTTCTCAATAAAGACAAGCCGGTGTTCCAAGCAAAATAGGTATTGAAAACAAAGGTACAGATCAAAGGGGTTGGAGAACCAAATTAACTCGTGGAGCTGAGACCAAACCTTCCTCATTACAATTACTTGAGATAGCGCCCGGGAATTTGTATTTTCTTTTTTTAAAGATTTATTTATTTAGGGGCGCCTGGGTGGCTCAGTCGGTTAAGTGTCTGCCTTCGCTCAGGTCATGATCCCAGGATCCTGGGATCGAGTTCCGCATCAGGCTCCCTGCTCAGCAGGGAGTCTGCTTCTCCCTCGCCCTCTGCTACTCTCTGTCTCTCTCTTTCCGTGTCAGATAAATAAATAAAATCTTAAAAACCCCCACAAAATACTTAGGAATACATTTACAAAGCCAATGCAAATCTTGTACTCTGAAAACCAAAAACTACTGAAAGAGAATTTAAAAGACCTAAATAAGTGGAATGATATCTTATGTTCATGGATTGGAAGACTTAATACTGTTAAGATGGCAGTACTCCCCACATTGATTTACACATTCCACACGGCCTCTATCAAAATCCCAGCTGTCTTCTTTGCAGAAATTGGCAAACTGATGCTAAAAATAATATGGAAATGCAAAGGATGCAGAATAACCAAAACAAGCTGGAAAAAGAACAAAGTTGGATGACTCATACGTCCTGATTTGAACCTTAATACAAAGCTAAAACAATCAAGAGAGTGGTCTACTGGCATAAAAATAGACATGTGGATCAATGGAATAAAATCGAGAGTCTAGAAACAAATCCTCACATTTACAGTGAATTGATTTTTGACAAGGAGGCCAGGCAATTCAATGAAGAGAGAATACTTTCAACAAATGGTACGAAGACCCATGGATGTCACGCGCAAAAGAATGAAGTTGGACCCCTACCTCACATCATATAAAATGATTAACTCAAAATGGATCATAGACCTAAATGTAAGAGCTAAAACTATAAAAGAGCTAAACTAGAGCTATAAGTTTTCAAGACCTTGGATTGAATTAGACTATGGTTTTTTAGATATGACATCAAATGCACCCCTCCCCCCCCAAAGAAAAGATATAGTGGACATTACCAAATGTTTACCTCTTTTGCTTTCAGTGACATCATCAAGAAAGTGAAAAGACAAACTAGAGATTAGTAGAAAATATTTGCAAATCCTACATATATCTGATAAGGGCATTCTTTAATATAGCAAGAATGTAGGAAAATTTGAACTCTTGTACATTGCCACTAGTAACGTAAAATGGAGTGGCCACTGTGGTTAACAGTTTGGTGGTTTCTTCAAAAGTTAAACATAGAATTATCATATGACCCAGCAATTCTACTCTTAGGAATACACCTAAAAGAACTGAAAACAGGGGCGCCTGGGTAGTGCAGTCGTTAGGCATCTGCCTTCGGCTCAGGGCGTGATCCAGGCATTCTGGGATCGAGTCCCACATTGGGCTCCTCCGCTAGGAGCCTGCTTCTCCCTCTCCCACTCCCCTGCTGTGTTCCCTCTCTCGCTGGCTATCTCTCTGTCAAATAAATAAATAAAAATCTTAAAAAAAAAACAAAACCGACTTCCATAAAAAAAAAAAGAACTGAAAACAGGTGGTCAAACAAATACTAGTATGCCATTGTTTATAGCAGTGTTTTTCACAATAGCCAAAAGGTAGAAACAACTCAAATATCCATCAAGGGATGAGTAGATAAAATGTGGTATATTCATACAACAGAATACCAGTCAGCCATAAAAAGGAGTGAAGCACTGATAAGTGCTACAACATGGATGAACTCTGAAAGCATGCTAAGTCAAAGAAGACACAAAAGGCCACATATTATATGATTTCACTTATAAGAAATACCCAGAATAGGCAATCCACAGAGATAGGGAGTAGATTAGTGGTTGCCAGGAGTTGGGGGAGAGAGGAATGGGGAGTAACTGCTGATGAATACTGGGTTTCTTGTTGGGGTGAAGATGTTTTAGAATTAGAATAGTGATGATAATTGCACAACTCTGTGAATACACTAAAAGTCATGGATTGTGTTACCTTGAATTGGTGAATTATTTGGTTATATTATATATTATATAATATATAATATATATTAGCTTCAAAATCCACTACAGTGTTCTGCCTTTACATTAAAAAGCAAATATATTGGGGCGCCTGGGTAGCGCAGTCGTTAAGCGTCTGCCTTTGGCTCAGGGCGTGATCCCGGCGTTCCGGGTTAGAGTCCCACATCGGGCTCCTTGGCTGGGAGCCTGCTTCTTCCTCTCCCTCTCCCCTGCTGTGTTCCCTCTCTCGCTGGCTGTCTCTCTGTCACATAAATAAATAAATAAAATCTTAAAAAAAAAAAAATGATTAAAAAAAAGCAAATATATTATATATTATAAAAAGCAAATATATTATATATTATACTATTATAAAATATATATTTATTATATTATTATAAAATATATATTATTATAAAATATATATATTATAAAAAGCAAATATATTATATATTATTATATATTGTATATATCTCCTATTTGTTTTGTTTCTCTGGAGAATTCTGACTAATTCAACCAAATAATGGGATAATGCAAGTTCTATCTTCCTAAGAATAAAATTCCATCCTTCCTAAGAATAAAATTTATATTTCATAGGATCAGTTGCTGACTAAAATTCCATTATTAAGTAGTATTTAAATATTATATTCGAATGTTCTAAGTGTCAGACCTCCCTTCCTTAGCTTTTCCACAGACGTAAAATTTTACCTTTGACTCAGACTCTACAACTAAAGCAAGAATAGAAAAATATGATTCTCTTACCCTGTAGATGTGAAATTAAGATTAATTTGCAGGCAGCATGGTGAAATAAAATGGTTTAAAATTTTTTGTCGATATATAACTCACTCTTCAGATAAGATCTAAGTTGGGCGGGGGCCTGGGTGACTCAGTCTAAGCGTCTGCCTTTGGCTCAGGTCATGATCCCAGGGTCCTGGGATTGAGCCCCACATTGAGGTCCCTGCTCAGTGGGAAGCCTGCTTCTCCCTCTCCCTCTGCCTGCAGCTCCCCCTGCTTGTGCGCTCCCTTGCTCTCTCTGTCAAATAAATAAATAAAATCTTTTTTTTAAAAAAGCTCTAAGTTGGGGTGGGGGGAGGCGCCTGGGTGGGTCAGTCGTTAAGCGTCTGCCTTCGGCTCAGGGCATGATCCCAGCGTTCTGGGATCGAGCCCCACATCAGGCTTCTCCGCTGGGAGCCTGCTTCTTCCTCTCCCACTCCCCCTGCTTGTGTTCCCTCTCTCGCTGGCTGTCTCTCTCTCTGTCAAATAAATAAATAAAATCTTTAAAAAAAAAAAGCTCTAGGTTGGAAGTCCAGCATGTGGAACAGATGACAATGTAAATGGAGCTCCTCTGGTTGAAGTGTGCAGAGAAGGAAGCCTTTGCCTCCATATTCACTCCTACAAAAACATCTCAGCACAGCCAGGTCTAAACAGCTCCTTAGTATTCCACGCGCACAGTTTATTTTTTTATGTTTATTTTATTATTATTATTTTTTATTTAGAGAGCGAGGCAGGGAGGGGCAGAGGGAAAGGGAGAGAGAATCTCAAGCTGATCCCTCACTGAGTGTGGAGCCTTAGGCCGGGCTTGATTTCCCTGAAATCATGACCTGATCTGAAATCAAGAGTCAGTCGTTTAACTGACTAAGCCCCCTAAGCGCCCCTTTTTAATTTTTTTTTTTAAGATTTTACTTATTTATTTATTTGACAGAGATAGAAGCAGCCAGCAAGAGAGGGAACACAAGCAGGGGGAGTGGGAGAGGAAGAAGCAGGCTCCTAGTGGAGAAGCCTGATGTGGGGCTCGATCCCAGAACGCCAGGATCACGCTGTGAGCGGAAGGCAGACGCTTAACGACTGTGCCACCCAGGCGCCCCCCCTTTTTAATTTTTTTAAAATTTATTTATTTATTTTAAGATTTAGTCATTTATGTGCGAGAGAGAGAGTGGGGAGGGGCACAGGGAGAGGGAGAATCTCAAGCTGACTCTGCTGGGCACAGAGCCTGGCATGGGGCTTGATCTCACAACCCTAAGATCGAGGATCCCATGCTCTACGTACTGAGCCAGCCAGACACCCCTAATGGAGCACAGTTTAAACAGTGTGGGGATTCAGCATACCAGTTTTTGACAAGGTACAAAAACTCCGTGGGCTTCTGTTTCCTATCCGTCAGATGAAAAGACTGAACTAAAACCCCTTGAAAGCCCCTTCCTACTCTCAAAGTTTATGATTATGAGCACTAAAACAGCTAAGACAAAGGCTAGTATGTATTGGCTTTCAAAATTTTTACCAATCACCCCAGAGCTTAAGGAATTTATTTTTTAAATTTTATTTTTACCTTTTTTTTTTTTTTAAGATTTTATTTATGGGGCGCCTGGGTGGCTCAGTTGGCTAAGCGACTGCCTTTGGCTCAGGTTATGATCCTGGAGTCCTGGGATCAAGACCCGCATAGTGCTCCCTGGTCAGTGGGGAATCTGTTTCTCCCTCTGACCCTCCCCCATCTCGTGCTCTCTTTCTCTCTTTCTCATTCTCTCTCAAATAAATAAAATCTTTAAAAAAATAAATAAAGATTTTACTTATTTATTTGAGGGTGAGAGACAAAAAGAGGAGAAGCAGGGGGAGAGGCAGAGGGAGAGGGAGAAGCAGACTCCCTGCTGAGCAGGGAGCCCAACTTCAGGCTTGATCCCAGGACCCTGGGATCATGACCCACGTGGAAGGCAGACACATAATCATCTGAGCCACCCAGGCACCCCAGGGAATTTTTTAAAAGAGTTTTTTTATTCATTTTCAGAGAGAGAGAGAGCACGCGCAAACGAGCATGAGAGAGGGGTGGAGCAGAAGGAGAGGGAGAGACAGAATCCCAAGCCCACTCACACCCAGCCAGAGCCGGACGCAGGGCCGCAGCCCGGGACCCAAGCTGAAACCAAGAGTCAGATGCCCAACTGACTGATCCCCCCAGAGTGCCCCCGAGCTTAAGGAATTTGAGCAAAGATCCAAACAAGCCTGCAGCTATAACCACCTTTCCCAAACGTATAAAACACTGGCGACAGTAAACTTTGGAAGAAAACAGAGAGTAAGGGCAAGGCTTATATCAAAGTCAATGAAATAGTCTGAACAAAGGGCAGCTGGTTTCCACTGATCTTTCTTATCTCTTAGATAAAGTAGTTAATGGCCCATAAATACAAACAAAGGATATGCTTATCCCAGGAGGAGGGAGGGTGGCAGCATCTCAAGGAGAAACAGAACAAAGGGCCTCTCCTGAGATGGGAAACTGGCCGCTAGTCAGAGAGCTGGGGGCAGGCAAACCCTTGAAGTTTTAAGAAAAAGAAACTAGTTGACAAGCGGGGGGGGGGGGGGGGGGGGGGGGAGGGAGCAGGGGGGCAGAGATCTTGCGGGCTAAGGTGCTGCCAAGACGGGGAGAGGCAGCGTTGAATAAAGGACATGGCAGCCTTCACACGGAAACATCCGAGGGAGAGCCTCAGCAGGTCTTCTCCTAGAAACACAGTGGTAACTCTTTTGTACTCAAATTGGGGCCCGGGGACCAGGAGCACGGGCAGTGCCAGTGAGTGTATTAGAAATGCAGAGGGGACCCCTGGGGGGTTCAGTCAGCTAAACATCTGGCTTTAGCTCAGGTCATGATCTCAGTGTCCTGGGATCAAGGCCCCCACATTAAGCTCCCCCTCAAAGAGGGCTCTACACTCAGCAAGGAGTGTGCTTTTCCCTTTCTCTCTCCCTCTGCCCCTCTGCCCCCCCACGCTTTCTCTCTTCCTCTCTCAAATAAATAAATGCAATCTTTGAAAAAAAAAAAAGGAAATGCAGAATCTCGGGTCCAACCCACACCTACTAAATCACAATCCACATTTTAACAAGATTCATGGTGATCACACATTAAAGTTTGGGTGTGGCTAGAATTCTGGCTTCACAAAGATAGCAACTATGCTTGCTTAACCTAGTGCTAGGGAAAACTCCCAGGCACTCAAACTATTTTATCTGAGTTCCATCCATCTTAATAAAGAAATGGCTAAAAGTTTAAAAAAAAACCACCTTCATGCTAAAAATGATTAAAATCCTCCTTCAATCTTGGGAAAAGTCAGTATAAGCTTAGATTAATTCTGATTAATCCTGAATGTGATAAGTAAAGATGGTACAAGATTAAACGATCCTGAGTTCTCATCACAAGAAATTTTTTTTTCTTTTTTTGCCTTCTCTCTCTCTCTTTTTTAAAAGATTTTATTTATTTGACAGAGAGAGAGAGAGCATAAGCAGCAGGGAGAGGAAGAAGCAGACTCCCTGCTGAGCAGGGAGCCCGATGTGGGGCTCAATCCCAGGACCCCAGGATCATGACCTGAGCCGAAGGCAGACACTTAAGCTACTGAGCCACCCAGGTGCCCCTTGCCTTGTCTTTATATTGTATCAGTATGAGATGATGGATGCTAACTGAATTTATTGCAGTAATCCTTTCACAATATATGTAAGTCAAACCACTCTGCTGTACACCTTAAATTTATATAGTAATGTATGTCAATTGTATCTTAATAAAACTGGGGAAAAACTAATCAACGGCTATAAAGAAACCGAATTGTAATATTTTTGCCATCTAGTAAATCTTCCCCATAAGACCCGAGAGGGTTGGTTCCATATGTATTTCATTTACCTAACACATCACCTTACGATTAACCTAACACCCAACGAATATTTGCAAAAATAAATGAAAATACAACTGGTGCTTTAAAGGGTAAATATCATGGTATGTGAATTATTTCTTGAAAACAAAACAAAAAAACTAGATACAATTGGTAAGGATGGTATGCCAGGAACATACCAGACTGTAAGCTGTGTGCAGGTAGGGGGCATGTCCGGTTTGCTCATGACAATATCCCCAGCACAAATTTAGCAAACACCTGCCACACTGCTCGGGAAATATTCGAGTAAAGGAACGGATGGATGAGTGCATGGAAGGGAGGCTCCTTCTCCATGAACATATGTGAAAATGGAATAGACAAAGAGCTACCGTTAGAGAAGTCTACTCTTTTTTAATCAAGGGATTCCCATGAAATCAAAACCAAGTTTAGGAGAGCCGGAATGGCTCAGTTGGTTAAGCATCTGCCTTCTGTTCAGGTCATGATCTCGGGGTGGGGGGTGGGGGGGTGGGGCGTGCTGGGATCCAGCCCTGCGTCAGATTCCTTGCTCAGCGGGGAGCCTACTTCTCCCTCCCGCATGTCCTCTCTCAATGGCTCTCTCTCTCTCTTAAGTAAATAAATAAAATCTTTAAAAAACATACACACACACAAAACAAAAACCAAACAAACAAAAAAAACAAAATCAAATTTACCTGACATTGAAAAGGAGCATGAATAGGACGTGAGCAGATATCATATGAGGCTTACCATCGTAACTTATTTTCGGTAGAGTTTCAACAGTTTAAACTTTACCAGGGACAGGCAGAGAACAAAATTTTTTTTTAAAGTAAACAAACTTTACCATAAAATAAGGGTAAACTTTAGCCTAATGTGGGTCTTATTGAGTCTGATATGGGTAACGCCCATAGTAGTTGTAATGGGTATTGTCTTACACATTCTAGTTTTCTTCTATTTAAAAAAAATTTTTTTTTTTAGAAGATTTCATTTATTTATTTGTCAGAGAGAGAGAGAGAGAGAGCAGGAGCAGGGGAGCAGCAGAAGCAGAGGGAGAAGCAGGCTTCCCACTGAGCAGGGAGCCCGATGGGGGCTCAATCCCAGGGCCCTGGGATCATGACCTGAGACGAAGAGAGGCGCTTGACCGACTCAGCCACCCAGGCAACCGTCACATTCTAGTTTTCTAAAATATTTTTAGAAATGCTACTTATATAGCCACATTGTCTATAAGGAAGTTCCTCTGCACGAATCCTGCCACGCAGGCCTGGGCAGTACTGGGAAAATAGAATTTTATCTTTGGCCCTTTCAGGATTTTCTTTTTTCTTTTCTTTTCTTTCTTTCTTTCGTTTTTTTAAGAATTTATTTATTTGAGAGCTAGGGAGAAAGAGAGCAAGCATGAACACTGGAGCTGGGGGAGGGGCAGAAGGAGAGGGAGAGACAGAATCTCAAGCAAACTCCGTGCTGAGCTCGGAGTCCAACCCAGGGGTCCATCTCACCACCCTGAGATCACAGCCTGAGCCGAAATCAGGAGTGAGAAGCTCAACCGACTGAGCCACCCAGGTTCCCCTCGGGATTATCTTTTTTACTTTAAAAAAACATGTCAGTGTAATATTTAATGTGTACAAAAGAATGTGTTATATTAATATGTGAATATTTGTTCTGCTTAAGAACAAGAACATTATCAATATCAGGATTTACTTCCTTTTGGAATCTTACACCTGTTTCTGAAGGATTCTGGCTTCTAGAGACCCTGCATTAGGGTAAAAAGTTTGAGAAATACATATTCAGGAAGGTACTACTTGCTGAGAATCACTTTAGATTCACCATTCTTTTTCTTTTCTTTTCTTTTTTTAAGATTTTATTTATTTATTTGACGGAGAGAGACAGCCAGCGAGAGAGGGAACACAGGCAGGGGGAGTGGGAGAGGAAGAAGCAGGCTCATAGCGGAGGAGCCTGATGTGGGGCTCGATCCCATAACGCCGGGATCACGCCCTGAGCCGAAGGCAGATGCTTAACAACTGAGCCACCCAGGTGCCCCTAGATTTACCATTCTTGAGTGTATAAAAATTTTAAGCTAAGAAAAAAATGTATATATTCATTGTAGAAATTCTTGAAATTAGGGAAACATATGAAGAAAATTAAAACAACAATCCCACTATCTCCCGATAATTGTTAACATTTTGAAATGTGCAGGCGCACACATAGACACACACTCTCATAAGAATACACTATTAGGGGTCTTGAGTTCCTTTCAAGACGTAAAGATATGAGTCCTTAATAGTGGAATTTCAGGCGTTGCGACAGGCTAGTGGGAAACTTCCTTGGATTAAGGTTTTCTCAAATTGTGCCAAACGAAATATTGCATTTACAAAAAGATAGCGTTATAGTGATGCTCCTCAGATGGTATTCAGCTGTTAAGTCACCCAAAGAGCTCGAGGGCCGTGAGAAGGGTGTTAGTAGGGGCGCCTGCGTGGCCCAGCGGTTAAGCGTCTGCCTTCGGCTCAGGGCGTGATCCTGGCGTTCTGGGATCGAGCCCCACATCAGGCTCCTCCGCTGTGAGCCTGCTTCTTCCTCTCCCACTCCCCCTGCTTGTGTTCCCGCTCTCGCTGGCTGTCTCTATCTCTGTCGAATAAATAAATAAAATCTTTAAAAAGAAAAAAAAAGAAGGGTGTTAGTAATTTCACAGTGTAATTCCAACAAAATGGCGTCAAATTCATATACTCAGAATAAGGTAAGGGCGTTCAGCCAAATTCATGCCAAGTAAGCATATGCCTGCTGCCTCACGCATTCCCAAGCGCACAGATACAAATTTACCCAGACTGATGGGTGGTGGCAGAATCAGAAGAGTTTGGACAGTGAAATGACACCGGAACAGAACTGGAGTGCCAGGAAACCTTAGTTCCTCCTGGTAAACTGTCCACAAACCAGACAAAGCTGTGTAGGCAAGTGTGTCCGTATCTGGGGGATAAAAGAGGAGATGAGAGTTAAATGAAAGACAGACAGGTTTCAAGTGTGGATCCCACGAATGTCTTTTCTAATTGAGTGATGGCAACTCGTCTAGCAGGTTCTTCTTGTCCCCTTGGGGGAAAAGCCCGTGCAAACAGGTAACTCTTGCGTAAGGGTTTTTGGATTAACAAATTTTGGTTTTTAGGTGAGGACCCTCCACCAAAGAAGAGATCCTATCTAGAGACAAAGAAAGACGCTTTTCTAGCTGAGCTACTGTTTCCCTGTTGGTTTTAGTCTCTAGGATTTAGGGAAACAGTATCTGGGTTTCAGAGGTGTGTAGGTGGAGCTTGGGGATGTCGAGTTTAGGAATTTGAATTGAGAGACAAGCTCAGGGGGGAACAAAAGTGAAAAAACATGCCAGAGGTAGGATCCAACATAAGAGAAAGCAAATAAACTAAAACCCGAGTCCATAGCCAAAGACACAAATCACAGTGTCGAGGCAGAGAAGGCCAACAGTAAAATTCAGAATGCAAGAAAAGTGCAGGAAAGCTGGCGTCAAACAGTAAGCTTCTGTGTATTTTTCTAAAGAGGACTAAAAATGTAAACAGTTGCCTGCATGCGCAGATCTGGTGGGTTTGGAGGGAGACCAGGTCACTTCACTCACAAGGCCAAGGTTCATATCTGGCAGCCAACCTTGATACCTCACTATATGGTATATTATGGATTGAATCGGCCAGTGTAGGTATTTAGCAAACAATATGTTTTTAAAAGATTTTATTTATTTATTTGACAGAGAAAGAGAGAAAGAGAGCACGAGTAGGGGGGAGGCACAAGAGGGAGAGGGAGAAGCACACTCCCTGCTGAGCAGGGAGCCTGACACAGGTTTCAATCCCAGGACCCTGAGATCATGACTTGAGCAGAAGGTAGACACCCAATGGACTGAACCACCCGGCACCCCATTTAGCAAACAATATTAAGCAAATAAATTAGTATAGCTTACACTTGTTTAAATTGTTATATTGAGAAAGTCCTCAGAATTTTCAGTTGTGCCGTTTGTAGATAGAAAAGATTGTGTGACTCACTTGAAAGAGGTTATCGCGTGTAGATTTATCAAACAGAGAAATCACCATTTGTATGCTATAGCAAACTATCGCTAAAAATCTAAAAGTAATAGGTCAATCTTGTAAAAGACACTTGCCCGTTAATCATGTGCTTAACAGCTTGGTGGGATTTGCTGTTCCCACTATAAGTGCTTTGGGTTTCAGATTCAGCACTCTGGTCGTTTTTGGTTTGTCTGGGTTTCATAGCTGTAAATTATGTTTGGTGTTATCTTGACTAATGTTTTCTTGTCCACATGGCTGGACTTGGTGAGCAGTAATGGTTAACCAAGAGGTAGATTATTACATTTTTACGTTCCTCTTCTGTCTAATATGAAAATACACATAGGACCACTGCTTAATGCTATATTCAGATGATACCTTTAGCAGGCAAGATTGCATTGAAAACATGTACACAGGCTAAATATAATAGTTTTACCACCTTTCAAAATAGATCACATTTTGGTTTATTCCCAGATGGAGTAGGAGGGCTTCTCTCTGACCCTGAATATGAGTCTTTTAGAACGTCTCCCCCCAAGGATAGTCCCCAGACCTTCAGGCCAATCTAGTCTCAAAATTCCACTGGTAACAAGAACTCAATGAAATTTTTTGCTCCAGCTTCATGGAGTCCAGGCTATTCTCTTGCTACACAAAATTACTTTAAGAGTTCATTGAGGTTTGCTTTTCTTAATTCCCCCTGCCCCCCTGATCGGCTAAAGGTCTTTATCAGTTTCTTCTGCCTGCTTTGTTCTCTTTCCACTTGGCTTCAGAATAAAGAGATGATCGTCACAAAGACACTCCCTTACACGGACAGAGTGAACTCCAAATCCACGGGGAGTCGTCCGCTACTCTCTTAAAAAGAGAGCAAACCTCCTTTACCAATAGCAATCCAGCTGTTCTGTTTGCTTGTCTTTCCTGCACAGTCTCCTTCTCATAGAAAGTCTTACACTTTAACTTATATCAAAGCACACTCTTCATTTAAACATTGTATTGCTTGTATTAAATGATTGTAATAAGCATTCACTGTGTCATACAGTTAAGCAAATGGAGGGAAACAAAGTCCCCATGACCTCACCAGTCCTCGTGGCAGTGTTTTTCTATATATGTGAACGCATACGAATATTCACTCTAATTTTAAAAGCAATCGTCTGTGCATACTGGCTTTTAGCCTGCACTTTTCCACGTAAAAATATAGTGTTTAACAACATCATTCTTAATATGATGCGTCCACCTCATAGATAGATGTTTCACAGTTTAGTTGATGAATATATGCTATTTTAAATTATGTCTCTCTATAGCATTTCAACATCATGTAATGGCCTTAACTAAAATTTAATTAAGATGTAGCTTTCATTAAAAAAAAAAAAAACGTAACCTTAGTTATTTTTTAGTTAAAATTTCTGCAAATGGCCTCATTGGGTAAAAAAAAAAATAGTTTTAAGGCATTTAATAAACATGGTCAAACTGTCCTGCTGAAAGTTCATACGAATGAACGCTTCTTAGTGTATAAAAACGCCTTTTCCTCACCACCAACATTTCCTCTTTTTTTCATTCTTTTTTCCCCTTTCTTCGCTCATCTGCTGGAGGAAAGGCGGTTTTTCGTTTTTTTTCCCCTATTACTAAAAATGCAAATATTTATTTGCCAGATATTTGCTTATATTTGTTTGCCATTTATTTGTATTTCATCTCAATCGTCCTTCTTGTTTTTGTCCATTTTTCCCACGTAAATATCATTTTTTTAAAAAGATTTTATTTATTTATTCGACAGAGATAGAGACAGCCAGCGAGAGAGGGAACACAAGCAGGGGGAGTGGGAGAGGAAGAAGCAGGCTCCTAGCGAAGGAGCCTGATGTGGGGCTCGATCCCATAACGCTGGGATCACTCCCTGAGCCGAAGGCAGACGCTTAACCACTGTGCCACCCAGGCACCCCGTAAATATCATTTTCTATGTCATTTCTTATCTAAATGTGCTCTTTGTGTTTTGATTTGAAACACAATTGATTTGAAAGAGCCGTTCATATATATTAACAATAGCAAATCTTCATGTATTTATTATAACTTTCCCTGTAATAAAATCTCCCAAACTGGAAAAATCCAAAATGTACTTTCATAAGTGATTAATTCAATGCATTAACATTCATTAATGTATTAGAATATAGAAGACTGACGTCAGAAAGAGTAAAGTAGCTCTATGTGTGCTGACAGGGAAAGATGTTCATCATATACTTTTTTTTTTTTAGATTTTATTTATTTATTTATTTATTTATTTGAGACAGAGAGAGCACAAGCAGGGAGGAGGGTCAGAGGGAGAGGAAGAAGCGACTGCCTGCTGAGCAGGGAGCCCTGTGCAGGACTCGATCCCAGGACCTGGAGACCATGACCTGAGCTGAAGGCAGGTGCTTAACCGACCGAACCACCTAGGCACCCCCATGACAAACTTTTGAGGGAGAAAGACTACATGCAAAATATCACTTAGAAGGACTCTTATTTTGAAAAAGTTATATAATTTAGGTACACTTACACTTTGGATACAGCTCTTCTTTTGTGCAGTAGTTCTGTGAGAATTCTCTTATAGGCAGAAATAATCTTTCTTATAACTTACCTGTTTTGGAAGTCTACAGAAAAGGCAGAATATGACCCAGTTTCATGATAGAGCTACTTTATTTTATTATATCATTTTTTTTAAAGATTTTATTTATTTATTCGACAGAGATAGAGACAGCCAGCGAGAGAGGGAACACAAGCAGGGGGAGTGGGAGAGGAAGAAGCAGGCTCATAGTGGAGGAGCCTGATGTGGGGCTCAATCCCATAACGCCGGGATCACGCCCTGAGCCGAAGGCAGACGCTTAACCGCTGTGCCACCCAGGCGCCCCTATTATATCATTTTTTAAAAGATTTTACTTATTTATTTGTCAGAGAGAGAGCGTGAGAGAACGAGAGAGCTAGAGAGCACAGGCAGGGGGTGCAGAACCCGATGCAGAACTCAATCCCAGGACTCCGAGATCATGACCCAAGCCCAAGGCAGGCACTTAACCGACTAAGCCACCCAGGAGTCCCTAGTATTTTACTTTTAAGTAATCTCTACATCCAACGTGGGGCTCGAACTCACAACCCTGAGATCAAGAGTCACATGCTCCACTGACTGAGCCAGCCAGGTGCCCCACAAACTGCTATTAAGAATGGCCTACAAGAGAAAAGATAAATATCTTTTTATTAATTAATTTATTTATTTATTTATTTATTTTTAAGTAGGCTCCACACCCAGCATGGAGCCCATTTTGGGGCTTAAACTCATCACCCTGAGATCAAGATCTGAGCTGAGATCAAGAGTCTGATGCTTAGGGGCGCCTGGATGGCTCAGTCGTTAAGCTTCTGTCTTCGGCTCAGGGCGTGATCCTGGCGTTCTGGGATCAAGTCCCACATCAGGCTCCTCCGCCATGAGCCTGCTTCTTCCTCTCCCACTCCCCCTGCTTGTGTTCCCTCTCTCGCTGGCTGTCTCTCTCTGTCAAATAAATAAATAAAAATCTTAAAAAAAAAAAAGAAAGTTTTTAAAAATAAAAAGAGTCTGATGCTTAACCGACTGAGCCACCTGGTGTCCCAGTAAATATCTTTATATACCAAAACACTGAGTGATACATAAACCCAAATGAAATAAATTAGAATAGTGTTATCAAAGGTACTTTAGGTATTCAAGGTACCCTTGGATAATGTTGTAAAGGCAAAAATCTATGTTAAATATGGTTGAGTTTTAGGTTTTTTTGATAGCGCTTTGCATGTTCTATTTGAATAGGCTTATAATAAATTATTTTCTGTGATCAGAGGGACATATTGATGATTCTCTGGTATGTAAAAACACATTTATCAGGAATAATGAATATTCAGTTGTTAAAGAAATTACAATAAACTATATATATATTTTATTTTTTATACATATATTTTATATATGTAATATAATATATATAACATACTGTTATATATATATATACACATACTGTTTATATATAATATACTGTTTATTTATTTTTTATTAAATAGGCTCTGTTCCCAGTGTGGAGCCCAATGTGGGGCTTGAACTCACTATGTTGAGATCCAGACCTGAGCTGAGATCAAGAGTCAGATGGTGAGCTGACTGAGCCACCCAGGTGCCCCTATAATAAATAATATTTTTAATTCAAATAGGGAATGGCAGCTCTAGGTGTACCAACTTTGGGTAAATGAGGGTCACTGGATCTGTTCAAAACCTCTGTTGTCACACAAAATGCACTCGACTGTCCCCTAATCTTCTCTTGGCACTGTCTTCCTCCAGCGTTTAGTCACTTCATATGAAAATGATCTTCCTTAAGAGAGCAATACTGTTAATGAGCCAAGGCTCCAGAGTCAGGCCCCAGGCTCAGATTTAGGCTCAAGGTCTCTATGGACTTGAGCAAGGTATTTCATCGCCCTGAATTCCAGATCATTGATCTATAAAATGGGGGAGATAATAGTATCTACCTCATTGAGGTTCTTCTAAGTTTCAACTGAGTTAATATATATAATGCACCTATCGAACCGTCTGGCAACAGTTTTAATTATCATTACTTACCAAGTTTTTAGTCACATATAAAGCAACACAATACAATGTTCCAAAAAAGTTTCCCTAAATTGATCTTACTATTCTAGTTTTCTAAAGCCATTCAAATTTCAGTCAAAGTTGACATTAGCTTAAGCAAATTAATCTTTTCTAAATTTTAAAATTCACTTTGATGTAAAATATAAATATATGCAAAGAATTTGATACATATTCCTAATAAAAAAAATTCACAGGGATCAAAGAGTCACGTAAATCAGTCATAAGTTCTGTATTCTACTGAATTTATACACAAAACCCGGCTAATCATTTACTTCCTGAAAAAAAAAAGGGAAGTTTTATTTCATCGAGGCTTATGTAATTAATGACTTGAACTGATTACCAAGAAGAATCACAGCATTTTAGAGTTCCTCAGATGAAGACCTGAGGCCTAGAAAGTACATGACCTACTTAGACTGCACAGGGCTTACCCGGTACCCCAAACCTAAGACTGTTGACTCAGGGCTTTCCAGGATACTGTGCCGTATTTCAAATGGAAAGAAATTCTAAGGTCGATTCAATCACTGGTTAATTTGCAATAGCAAAAGCTATGGGAATTTTGCTTTCACATAGTTTCCACTTCTGGAGCTCATTAGAATTTACATTTTTATTTATTTATTTTTATTGGATTTTTTTTTTTTTTTACTATGATGAAGTAGTCTTTTTTTTTTTTTAAGATTTTATTTATTTAAGTGAGAGAGAGAGTAAGAGAGAGCAAGGCGGGGGAGGCAAAGAGAGAGGAATAAGCAGACTCCCCACTGAGGAGGGAAACTGACATAGGGCTTGATTCCAGGACCCTGGGATCAGGACCTGAGCTGTAGGCAGATGCTTAACCAACTGAGCCACCCAAATGCACCTTAAAGTTTTTTAGAATTTTCATTAAAAAAAAAATAAAAGCATTAGACTTGGACAACTACGTGCAAAAGAACGAAACCAGGCCACTTTCTTAATCTATACACAAAAATAAACTCAAAATGGGTTAAAGACCTAAATGTGAGACCTGAAGCCATAAAAATCCTAGGAGACAGCACAGGCAGTAATTTCTCTGACATTGGCCATAGCAACATTTGTTTAGCTATGTTTCCTGAGGCAAGGAAAACAAAAGCAAAGATAAACTATTGGGACTATGTAAAAATAAAAAGCTCCTACACAGCACAGGAAACCATCAACCAAACTAAAAGACCACCTACCGAATGGGAGAAGATATTTGCAAATGACATCTATGATAAAGAGTTAGTATCCAAAATACATAAAAAAACCTTATATAACTCAACACCAAGAAAACAAATAATCCAATTTCTAAAAGGGCAGAAGAGATGAACAGATATTTCTCCAAAGAAGACATATAGACGGTCAACAGACACATGAAAAGATGCTCAACATCGCTCATCATCAGGGCAATGCAAATCAAAACCACAGTGAGCTATCACCTTGTGCCTGTCAGAATGGCTAAAATCAAAAACACAAGAAACAACAAGTGTCGGCAATGATACAGGGAAAAAGGAACCCTCGTGTATTGTTGGTGGGAATGTAAATTGATGCAGCCACAGCTGTGTTTACTGCAGCATTATCGACAATAGCCAAATTATGGAAGCAGCCCAAGTGTCCATCAATGGATGAATGGCTAAAGATGTGGTGTACACACACACACATACACACACACACACACACACACACACACACACACACACTGGAATATTACTCAGCCATAAAAAATAATGAAGTCTTGCCATTTGCAACAACATGGATGGAGCTAGAGGGTATAATGCTAAGTGAAATAAGTCAGAGAAAGACAAATACCATATGCTTTCACATATGTGGAATTTAAGAAACAAAACAAATGAACAAAGAAAAATAAGAGACAAACAAAAAACCAGACTCTTTACTATAGAGAACAAACTGATGGTTATCAGAGGGGACGTGGGGGGGAGGCGGGCGGGGGATGGGTAAAATACATCAAGAGGATTAAGGAGCACACTTCTCATCATGAGCACTGAGTAATGCATAGAATTGTTGAGTCACTGTATTGTGCCCCTGAAACTAATATGACACTGTATGCTCATTTTAAAAATTTACAGTTTTGATATATGTAATTAATTAAAAAGCCAAAAAAAGGCATTAGACTCAAAATAAAAGCGGAAGGATTTCTAATGCTTTTTGCCCCCTCTTTTCACTTTAAAGGGGTAAATAAAAAGCAACTGGCAGAGGAGAAGTGGTGGAGGAGGTGGAGAAGGTAGGGAAGGCTCTGTATGAAATAAAGCTCTGGTTCTTGCATAAGGTCTTAAGTAATCAGATAAGTGGGCGAGCTACCACCAGTCCCAATTCTGTCTCTTGGAACCCTCTTCAAGCTAAGTGTCTGGTAAGCTCCAAAGCATTTTGAAGAAATCAAGAGTTTTCAAAGCTGACTGGAGTCCTCACTGAGAATGGCAAATGGCTCATTGGCAAAAGCCCACTTTCCCCCTTCCCACCTTTTACCATATTATATATTTTTCCTATTTATTTTGTTTTTTTTCAAAAAATATTTATTTATTTGTTTGTTTATTTACTTATTTATTTGTGAGAGTGAGAAAGAGAAGAGAGAGAGAGAGCGCACACAAACAGGGAGTGGCAGGCAGAGGGACCAGCAGGCTCCCCGCAGAGCGTGGAGCCGGTTGCGGGGCTCGATCCCAGGACTCTGGAATCATGACCTGAGCGGAAGGCAGACCCTTCACTGACTGAGCCACCCAGGCACCGCCCCCCATTTATTTTGTGTATTGCCTGTTTTCCCTCACTAGAATATAAGCTTCCCAACGGCAGGAATTTTTGTCTGTTTTGCTCTTGCTCAACCCTGATACCTAGAACAGAGTAGGCACCTAGTGGATCTTCAATAAATACTCACTGAATGAGCGAAAAATTATTGGCCCTTTGCCATTCCTTTACCTAATGTGAATTGTAATTTAGGCATGTTTTCTGGCTGAATTATATAAATAATTGTGGCCTTTCTCTGAAACTAAAATGCTTTTCTAACATGTCAGCTCAAAAAACCTGTTTTCCACATGCAAGAACACCACTATTAATAGTACTGTGTTTTTAACTGCCTTCTGAGCAAACCAGTCTGTGAGTCCCGCTCTAAAATAACTTTTATATGTTTAAAAAATGAAAGAGCTGAAGAATAGTGGGATCAAAGTTAAAAAAAAAAATCATTGAACTGAATCCAAATAGGTAAACTTAAAAACGCTTCTGAGTTTCATCCCAGAATGGGATGGAATCTTCAGAAAAGTTACCCTAAGATACTGACTCTATGGATATTAAACACGTTACTACTCTGATTAAAAATTCTGGAGATGCCATGACTTGCAAAATACATAGTGAAAACGGTTCGTGAACACTGAACGATAAAAAATCTAGTCAAGGTGAAAGGAGAGTGTACATCAGAGTCGGAACTTCCCTGAAACAACACTAGAGGTGGTTGCTTGTTTTGTTTGTTTTCTTAACTTTCCAGAAATCTCGGTCCTTTTATATGACTTTCCTATAACTACAAGAGTATTTTAAAAGATGGTGCTATCTTGGAAAAAAAAAAAAAGGCAAGAAAGCAAAAGCATATCAAAAAACAGGACTAAGAACTTCTGGTAGTATGGTTTCACTTTCTTTTTTTTTAAGATTTTATTTATTTATTTGAGAGAGAGAGAGAGAGCACAAGCAGGGGGAGCAGGAGAGGGAGAAGCAGACTCCCCACTGAGCAGGGAGCTTGACGCGGGGCTCCTTCCCAGGACCCTGGGATCATGACCTGAGCTGAAGGCGGATACTTAATCAACTGAGCCACCCAGGAGCCCTTCTTTTCTTTTTTCTTTTTAACCATTGAATTATTTCAAATTACCTTTCTGCATCATGGCCTACTGATGGCCATAATTCCAGTAGGTTTGTAGAATGAGAACAACTTCCTTGAGAGAACTGCTGGATACCTACAGTTAAAGCACTGACGTCGTAAGGCCTGGTCACTGCTGGCCTACAAAATTTACAGGTGAGACCATCAGCTTCCACAGGCCACTTACTCTACCAGGACCTGGTCTTCTCCCCAAGGTAAAGCAAGTGTATAAGAAGAATCCTTCTGAAAGCGTGAAGCCAGGTGATTCCGCCATGTTTATCATTTCTGTCGTCATCTTTAGCCACTGTTCAAAATGTAAGTCCTTTTTGTCATGCCTTTTTGTGCTGCTTATATTTTTGCTTCCTTTTCTCATTCCTGACCTCCCATTAGTGGGAAGTGCCAATGGGGCGTTAGGGAGTGGCTCCAGATCTCCCATGATCTCCTTCAGCTCACTTCACCCATTCTTGGTTTGGATAAGTGACATTCTTTCAACCAGTGACACTCCTAAGTCCCTCTGTTGTAGGCATTCTGGAGTCCCCAGTGCTTTCACTCTTCATTTACAAAGCTTTCCACTCTGTCTCCTGAGATTTTCCAGGATAAACAGATTTCTCCTCTACACCCTTAACCTATGCATTGAACACTTTCCACCTAACTCTCCCCTGAGGACTCAGAACTAAATTCTAATTCTTCCATAAGCACATTGCTTGCCACTTTCCAGACTGGAGGCCGCTCACTCAACCAAAGGCTATGTATCTGGAAGACACAAATGAGGGTTTCTATTCACCTCTACTCTTCCCCCCTTCTTTTGATAAAAATCTTTGATCCCTTGGTACTCGAGTCATTGGTGACCCATTTTCTAGCCCTGCTTGTCTGTTTTGTCTTTTTTTTCCGGCCTCCTGTTTGGAGGGAAAAGCAATCCAAACTAACTTTTGTTGGTCTCCCAGTGTAAGAGTTGGCAAACTTTTTTTTTTATGAAGTATCGGATAGAAAATACTTTTTTTTTTAATGATTTATTTATTTATTTATTTGTCAGAGAGCGACACAGCGTGCACACAAGCAGGGGGAGTGGCAGGCAGAGGGAGAAGCAGACTCCCCAATGAGCAAGGAGCCCGATGCGGGACTCGATCCCAGGACTCTGGGATCATGACCCAAACTGAAGGCAGATGCTTAACTGACTGAGCCACGCATGCACCCCAGATAGCAAATATTTTTGTCTTTGTGGGCCATATTGTCTCTGTCGTAACTCTTCAATTCTGCCTTTTTAGTGCAAAAATAGCCATAGACGATAGTAAACAAATGGGCATGGCTGTGTTCCAATAAAGCTTAATTTACAAAAACAGGCATCAGGGTAGCTTTGGCCCAAGGGCTGTAGTATCCCAACCCATGTGTGAGCATGTGTCAGTTACTATGACTGAGGCTTTCCGTACATTATGTCATGGGAAACTGTAATGACAGTTCCCTGGTAGGGGGGAGTAGTCGACAACAAAGATGAAGTACCTAGCATGGTGACTGGCTTATAGCAGGTGCTTGATAAACGGTTGCTGCCAATGATGATTAATCTTAAATGACTGCAACATAAATATTTTATTCCAGAGAAAAGAGGCTCAGGGACATTAAAGAACTTGCTTATGGAGTAAGCAAGGATCCAAAAGCCCTAACTGTTTGCTCGATTCTTTCCCAAGGATTATAGTTTGACTGAGTTTGATTGAACTGTAGAAATCGAGGTGAAATAATAGTAAGTCCCAGGAAATGGAGTTTAGGGGAGTAGTGGGAATAGATTCAGATTTTCTGCAGAAACCTGGCTTCTCTTTTTAGTTTTCTAATTAATGATCCTCATTAGGAACTATTAGCACATCAAAAGAGTATTCAAATAGCAATTAACTTTGATGACTCGAGGAAACACAAATACAATATTCTCTTTGACAAACTCAAAAGAAAATGCTCTAATAATTCTTAATGAAGGCAGCCGGCATCAGTAAATAAATCATTAGGTTGAGAATGAACATGTCCTTCGAGTCAGTTAAGACAGGATTTGCTAACTCGCTGTTGTTCTCTTTTAGGCATTGACAGTTAATGGTTATTGCTAGCATAGAATTATTCACAACCATATTTAATGCTCTGGACCCAACTCAAAGAACTTCCTCACGTAGACTGCACAGGGAAGACATACGGATTCGAGTCCCAGACGTCTCAGACATGCTCAGGCCTATTTGCAGGATTGGAGGGGTGGAGCTAGCTGGGGTTTACCAGTACCAGGGTTTCAGGAATTCCAGGGATGGAATGAGGACCAGAAACATGGACGCTGAAAACTGGTGGAGAGAACACACTCCCCAACGGGCTGCTAATTATTCAATTGATTCACCAACAATATTTACTACTGTTGTAGGTACGAGGCATGTAGTAGTGAGTAAAATAATGTTCCCGCCCTTAATGGAATTTACATGCTGATAGCAAACACAGGAATAGACAAGAGATGTCAGTGACCAGAGGATGCGGAAAATTAAAAACAGGGCAAGATGATATAATGTGAGTGTTGTTCTAAACAGGGCGGACAGGGAACATTGAATTAGCAAACACTAAGCCCTGCTCCTAGCAGAAATAGTTTCCTGAGAGCCTTTGTTCAGGTTTGCTTCAACTAATCAACACATAACCTTGTTTTATGTGTTTCTGTTTAAAGAAACTTTATTTAATATATATCACTGATTTCTTTTTTTTTTTAAGATTTTGTTTATTTATTTGACAGACAGAGAGACAGCCAGTGAGAGAGGGAACACAAGCAGGGGGAGTGGGAGAGGAAGAAGCAGGCTCCCAGCGGAGAAGCCTGATGCGGGGCTCGATCCCAGAATGCCAGGATCACGCCCTGAGCCAAAGGCAGATGCTTAAAGACTGAGCCCCCCAGGCGCCCCTAATATATATCACTGATTTCTTAACATCGAACTCATGGCCAACAGCACTGTAAGCCAGGCCTGAATACAGCTTATTTAACACACATTTTTTTTTTCTGTAAGGCGATGGTCTCACTGCTGCCCAGTTCTTCCAAAGCGTTCCCTTCTATGCCACTAACGCCTTTCTGGGTGTCAAGGTCACTCTGTTCTGTATCCTGGAAAACTGAAAGAGAGTGGTTGTTTACCGGCACAGTGTGGTTAGGTGTTCAAGTCTCAAGATACAGGCTTGCATTCTTGTAGTCAAGAGCCCTACACAGGTGGATGCCAGTGGAAGGACCAATACGCCTCAATGGTGGGACACACAGATGAGGCAACTGCTACGTTTGACTACACATAACTGCCTATTGTGCACCACTAAATGGCCATCAATAGTCTGTAGGCATTGGCTCTTTTGTGTCTCCCCAGCAGTGGCCTCTGAGAGCGCTGGACAGTTCTCCCAATGCTGACCCCTGCTCCGTTTCTCCTCTATTTTGCCAAATGACATCCACCCTAACCCCTAGTTCCTGTGATCCCCCTTAGGATCTGGGGGTTGAAGAGGACATCATTTGGCAAGACAGAGAAGATGGTGGTACCAAATAGTGAAATGAGGTAGCTTAAAAAGAAATAGGTTTTACGGGGAGATACAATGCAAGGAGGGAATTAAGGGCTGTGTTTTGAACACGTGAAATGTTAGATGCCATCTAAACATTGGAGGTAGTTTGATGGTTGAGCCCATAGCTCCAGGAAGTTGGGACTAGAAAGGTAAATCTGGGAGTGAACAACAAAAAGCAGCTGAAATTATTCTGGTTTCTACTGATCCTTTTTAGAGACACCTTCTAGAATTCAGTTCATCTTCTCCTTTTCTGTGTGAAAGGAACCATAAAAGTAGGGGAAAATTTGAATAGATGGTAAAGGGTATTAGCAGCAGATCCCAATTATTTTTTTTGTCAGGGCACGTAAAACAATACTGTGCTTATTGGGGCGCCTGGGTGGCACAGCGGTTAAGCGTCTGCCTTCTGCTCAGGGCGTGATCCCGGCGTTATGGGATCGAGTCCCACATCAGGCTCTTCCACTATGAGCCTGCTTCTTCCTCTCCCACTCCCCCTGCTTGTGTTCCCTCTCTCGCTGGCTGTCTCTCTCTCTGTCGGATAAATAAATAAAATCTTTAAAAAAAATACTGTGCTTATTGAACCTCATATTAAACATAAGCCAGAAATTGAATATTAATTTTGAGATTTTTAGGCAGTCTCTGATTCTTATGTATCACAGGGCCTTTGATCTGAATAGTGAAACATCTTTAAGGGGGACAGTTTCAGAGGAGAGTCCCTACCTTATGTTCTCTGAACCAGGGAGGAACGTGGGCAGCAACATTCTGGTTTACCAGTCAGAGGTGTATTGCAGACCCAAACCCTCCAGGCTGGAGCTGTATAGATCCATGAGAAGTGGAGAGGGTGAGAGAGGATGCAGTAGGAATATTCTGTAGGTTTTTTTGTCATTAAAACAATAATAAAATATTTAATAAAATAAAATGTTAATTAAAATAATTTTTAGTGGTGACAATGGCCTTGTACTTATGTTTTTAAAAAGGTCCAGATCTTTTAGAACTACATGCTGAAGTATTTACAAATGAAATGTCAAGTATTTGCTTCGAAACACTAGGGGAAGAGAGGGGAGGGGGGAAGGTGATACATGAAATCAATATTAACCATGAGTTGAAGCTGGGCGATAAACAGAAGAGTTCATTATACTATTATTTTTATCGATGCTTCTATTTTATTTTTTGATTTCTTAGTAAAATTTTTTAAAAAATTGATCTTTGAAATAGAGAATACATATATTTCTTTCTTTAAAAAAGATTTATTTATTTGAGAGACAGAGAGCACGCAAGCAGGAGGGTCAGAGGGAGAAGGAGAGAGAATCTCTCACACTGAGCTTGGAGTCCCAGGCGGGGCTTTGATCTCAAGACCCTGAGATCACGACCTGAGCCGAAAACAAGAGTCAGACACTTAACTGACTGCGCCACCCAGGTGGTCCTAGAATACATATATTTCTTGATCTGTGGTGAGGACAATTTGCTATGGTGTGAGAAATAAAAGAAAAGAGATCTTGTGTCTCAAATACCCATGTAGGCTGTCTTCCTGTCAACCTCTCTACCCATTATTTCCTTCTCTGTTTTTCTCCCTTTGCTAATCCCCACTCTTCTTTGTGATTTGTTCTCAGGATCATTTACTTCGATTCGAGACCAAGAGCCTTGCGTCAGTCCTTCCCACTGCTACTCCAGCTATGTTCGGCCTGATGGCCTAGTGAAGAGAGTTGGATAGAGAATACGCTGAGTAACTCCAAAAGACTCTAGATGAGTCCATTCTGATAGCGCTGAGACAGAGTCCACAGCCAGATAAGATACTGGAGTGGAGCACAACGAGAATGTGCTAATGCTCCCTGCGGAGAGTAAGACACATGGGCTCATTTAGATATATGAATAATGCACATCTAGTGCTTGTTGATGTCATTCTTACTTAAAACTCTTTTCTAGAAGAATAACACAGCGCCTGCAGGCATGAATCACCAGGCCTTCAGATCCTACGTTTTCAAAAATTGATGAGTGAGGGGCTAGAACCAAATAATTTGCCAGTGTACGACATGTGGGTTATAGATTGGAAAGTGATCAGGCTCAGATTTTTATGCTGTGGGGGCTATCCTAGAGAATCTAGAGTTAAGATAATCTGACTGGGGGAAAAAAGAGCTAAGAATTTACTAGTTTCTCCTCCATAGTCAACTATGAAATCACCAAAGCTGAGACTGGGAGACTCTAGGTAAGTCAGCAAACTTTGCCGGGCCTTAATTTCCCCACCTATCAAATGAGTTAATTAGAATAGATGATCTCTAACGTTTCCCCTCTCCTCCAAGCTCATGATCCCATGAAATACTTAAAACCACTTTATGAAAAATTTTAAAAATCATAAAAAATAGAGAACACAAAAAATCCCCAGTAGCAATCACTCCATTTCAACATATGTCCAATTTTGTTTTACCCAAACTCCTACTCACTCACTGTCCTACTCCCATTGCATTATTTTGAAGCAAATCCTAGATATCATATGAAATACATTTTAATGGATTCTTTAGGAGCAAAGCTACTTTATAAATAACAGATCAGAAGTTAGTCTTTCCACTTTTCCTGGGTATCTTAACTTACTGCAGTTGTAACTACTTACCATTAAATTTAGCATGAGAGGATGCTAAGAATCACATGCTGAACCCTGTTATATTCGGTCAAGGAACAGCTACCATTAATGAACCCTTGCTATCTTCCAGGTATTACTACGATGTATTCATTATTTTTGCTGTGTAACAAATCACCCCCCCCCCCAATTTTGCGCTGGAAACAAGAAACATTTCTTATCTCACAATTCTGTGAGTAAAGAATGCAGGAGCAGCTTATTTGGGTGATTCTGGCTCGAGGTCTGTCAGGAGGCTGAAATAGAGGTGTTGGCTGTGACTGCAGTCATCTCCAGGCTCAACTTGGCAAGGATACACTTCAGAACTCATTCACAGGGCCGCCTGATGACATGGTAGCTGGCTTCCCCCAGAGTAAGCAATCCAGGAGCACGAGAAAGAATCCAAGAGTGAAGCCACAGGGCTTTTTTAAAAGCCTCATCTTGTTAGAGACATCTCATCATTTCTGATGTATTCTGTTAGAAGCTAGTCAATACGTCCACCCCACACCCAGTGGAAGGAGATTACCCAAGGGCATAAATCAGGAAGCAGGGATCATTGTAAACTACAATGCAAGGCTGCCTATCGCATGTGCTAAGTATTCATTACTGGACTGTTCTGTTGGGTATTGTAGCTTATTGTAAATTAATAAATGATCTCACTTCTTATGAATATAATTTTACCCACTTTACACACGAGGAAAATGAAGTAACTCGCCTGAGGACGGAGTAGAAGAAAGGGAGGGAACCATGATTTATTTCAGTCACTCATCACATACTTTTTTGAAGGTCTGTCATATATTGGTTTTTCTGAATCTGAAAGAGAATATGACATATGAATACACATGTGACATGTGAACCTTGCTCTCAAGGGTTTACAATCTAGGATGGAATTCAGACATTAAGAAGTTACAGAAATGGGGGCGCCTGGCTGGCTCCGTCAGAAGAGCATGCGACTCTTGATCTTGGGGTTGTGGGTTGGAGCCCCACGTTGGGTGTAGAGATTATTTAAAAAGAAAATAAAGAAATTATAAAAATAATTAATTACCATAATCAGATTAAACTGTTAGATTTATAATGCTTCTGTTAAACATGGAGTTGAATAAAACAGATCAAAAGAAATAAAGAAGTTATAAAGGTCTTTGAATATTCCTGTGAAAACCAATTTTTAAAAGTTTTTCAAGGTAACAAACAGGAAGAGGAAAATAATTTGGGATGCTTCAGCACTGAAGATGGCTACCCAAAATATCTTGCTTGTTTTAAGAAAATTTTCAGGATTTCCATTCAACTCTTTGGCATTGTTGATCCACAGACATCTTGCAGTGACCATGCCCAATCACATGTCTGTATTCCCTTCTTCAGTGGGCTGGGTGATTCTTCTATGCATTCTTGCATCTAGAAAGGCTCAACTGAAACTGTGCTACTAAAAGGATTTTAACAATTATGTTATATGGGCTCTTCATGTTATATAACAAATACATTACTGGGCTCTTCAGCTCCTCTCCCACATTTTAGATTCAAAATATTTACATGTTAAGAATTAAAATGAACTTATTTCAGTGCTGGGCACGTAAGATTGCAGTTAAAAAGGTTACTTAATCAAGGACTTTCAGACCTAAGAACAGCTACTGAGATAAGAAAATTAGGCCCCAAATATATGAGTTCATTCCAGGAAACTTTCGGTAGACAATGGCAATGAAAAATCTATGGGAAATCTGTAGAGCAATTAAAATAGTGAAAAAAATTAAAGAAATTCTTAAATCCCACATTGCAAATTGAGAAAAATCTGTCAATCAAACGGAAGAGATACATTGGCTTCTTTCATTTTTCATTTCTGTGGTTGCGAAAAACCGAGAAGAAAAAATTCCCAATCTGTGTTAATGAAATCTATCCATTAAGACATCTTGTCTATATTAAATCTTTTTAAACTATCCATTAATACGCCTTGAGAAAGGAAGGACAAGAAGTCCTCAAGCTAAATTTCCACGTATTATTATTTCCTTGAAAAACTTCTGTCCAGGTTGTCAAAGACTGGTTTTCACTGCGCTCAAACGGACTCCAAAATATTCCTAAATAGGCCTTATTTCTATTGCTGTGCATTTCTACAGAATCAATTCTGACTGCTAAAGTAATTAGGAAAATAGTTTCTGCCATTGGCTACAAAATTCAAACTATCTCTATATGCAATAAACTTCAGAAGTAACCAACAACAGAGAGCTCAGGACTGATGTCTAATCTTAAACTTCTCGGCAGAAGTGCAGATTGAATCAAGACAGTAGTTCTCAGGAAAATGATCATTATGTATTTGAATACTCATCAGAGATACACAAATATTACCCGTTCTAATTTTGACCTGCCATGGAATCTGTGAACTCATTCGCCATTTATTTTTATTTCTTGCCAGGAGGTAAAAAAGTTCTGTTTCAAACTACTTGTTTCTTACTGAATAACTAGCTGTTATTCTTCCTCACTCTAACAACTTCCAAACGTTTGTCAAAAATGTTTTGCAAAATTTGCATGAAGGCGAAAGGACTTTGCATGCATCCGGGCAGACAAGGAGCCCGCACTTAGGAAGCAGGAGAGGGCTGATTAACAAGCGATTTCTACATTCGGAGTCCCCATCCCGACATCCCGGCCGAGGCAGCGACACGGAGCACGGCCAAGGACTCTCTTGGGGCGCTGCAGCGGGGAAAGGACTTCGGGAAGCTCCAGTCGGCGGGTCTCTCTCCAGCTTCAAAGCTCCCCCCCACCCCGCCAGTCATGCGTGGAAATTCCAACTCCCACCGTGGGAACGAAACTTCTCTTCCAGAGTCGTGCATCCCGCCCGGCATTCTCCTCAATGACTTTGAGAGACTCAGCGTCACTTTCCCCGTCTTTGATAAAGCCGAGAGGAGCAGCCGCCACCTGCCTGAGGCCAAGGCAATAAACCTACTCCACAGAGAGAGTCTGAGCCCCGCAAGAAGGAGTGCAAAGCACCGCTCAGGGCTTTTTCCTCCCAGCTCGGTTTCGGCTGCGGACCCGCAGAGCGGAGGAGGAGGAGGGGCTCCAACCGAATAGCGCTGGGACCTCGAGCCCCGCGGGGGTCGCCGCGGGAGGTGGGGGGAGGGGATCAGTGGCCGCGCGGGCTCGGCCCTCCCCGGGGGCGGGGCTCTAACTCTGCCCCGCCCCCGCACCTCCCTTCCCCACCCCTCCCCCACGTCCTTTTCCACCCGCCCCCGCAGTAGGAAAGGGAGAGGGAGGGGGAAAAGGAAAGTGCTGCTCTGTGGAAAGGGGCGGAAGGAGGGGGAGAAAAAAAAGAAAAGGGAACAGAAACATGGCCGTCAGCTGTCGGAGCGGTAGTGCAGCGGGCAGCTCCTAGGCGACCCGCCGCCCGCACGGCCGGATTCGAGAGAGCACCGGCGCCCGCGCGGGCTCGCGTTCCCGGCCGTTATCGCTGCATGCGGCGCCCCTCGAGACCAAGCCCCTGAGGCGGCGCAGGCGCAGATCGGACCGTGGCGGCGGTGGCGGCCGCGAGAGCAAGTCCCCCGCCCGGCTGTGCTGAGGGCGCGCAGGCCGCGAAGCCGGAGCTTTCATGACCCAGGAAGGGGCTGTGTCTGGGTGGCACTGAAGGTGGAGCAGGCGGCAGGTGAGTCTGCGGTGGAGGGCCTTTCGCGGAGGAACCCTGCGCCGCGCCGCCGCCGGGCCCGCGCTCCCGGGCTGCGAGGGCGCCGGGCAGGTAGCCACTCGGAAGGCTGAGTGCCTCTGGCTCGCCTGCGGGGGGTCGCCAAGGAGGCGGAAAGTGGCCGGGGCTGGCGTTCCCGGCCTAGCTTCTCCGCGGTTTCCGGGGGCGGGGAGTCCCCGGAGCCTGCGGGGAGTAATGATGGGGGAGAGGCCGCGCCAGGACTGGCCTCCCAACCCTGTCCGCCCCGGCCGCTGAGAGCCACTTGCCAGGACGCGCGAGGGGTCTGGGCCCCGGGGACCTCCTGCGCGACGGATGTCTGGGAGGGGGTTGGGCGGGGAGGGGGCGGGGATTGGGTTAGAGTGGGTGGAGAGCGAGGGCTGGGGTCTGGAGAGAAGGGTCCAGAGACCGCGAGGGGAGACCTGGGGGCCCGGGGGACCCGGGCAGGTGTCGCAGGTGAATTGAGGACATGTCCTCCTCTGCCTTATCGTAGCTGATCCTCAGGGCTTCCTTGTGGGAGATGACTTTTCGGAAGGCTGGTTCCATTAAACTCCGAGTGACTAAACACAAATAAAACCAACTAATGAGTCCCTAGTGCTGACTTGTGTAGAGAGCTGTAACTTTTCTGCACTGAGGATGCTGTCCTGTCTTTTTTTCTTTTGCTGCTTCATGGACCTTTTTCCCTTCCGTCGCGTCAGAACAAATAGGGAATGACCCAGTTTTTAAAGAGTACCGCCGTCCCATCCCTTTTTGCGTTCGTTTCACACGGAAAAATTTAGGCCAGTTACCGAAGTTACTTGTGCAAATACGAGGGTAAGTGTCATCTCCAGTAACGAACGAACCCTCAGCTGACTTTGTGTTTTTTGCCTAGGAGAGATTGTCAAGCATTGTTACTTGGGAATTTGATTTACTGAGACTGCTTGATTGTGTACAAACTCGTGTTAAGTCTTTTTCCCTAGACCGCGATTTACGGTAGGAGTAGGTGTTCCCTTCCGGTCTTCCGGTTTAGAAGGTGAAGGGTATGGTGAGACAGGGAAGCGTATTAGCACTAAGACGCCAAGTTTTTAATGAATTCTTGATTTGAGGTGAGCGTGTGTATTAAGCTATCCGAAATGAAGAGCATAGTTTATGATGTTCTGTGTACACATACGAGCAAAATCGGTATCAAAAGGAAAACTGTGAGCGTTAAATGTCAGTTCTTGCTCAGTTATAACCCTTAAAAAAACCCTTTTTATTTTCTGCCCTGTTCTTTGCATTACTGTTAAAAAGTTGGTAAACTGTCGTCTTGCTTTGAGATTGGGGACTCAGAAATGAATTTAGATTTCTATTCATGAGGGTGATCTGCGTCGTATAGACTTGCTTTGACTTGCTTTGACTCGAAATGGCAAACTCAGTCCACACTTTGCACTGCATTGGTATCTCGTGTGGCCATTTTGCAAAATAGTTGATCTTTTGTATTACTGATTTTAGTGAACCGGTAACGTGCTAGTTGACTTTGGCCATCCATAGTACCTCACTTAGTGCACTACTGTTTCAGTCTTGTTAATTTGGATAATAGAAAAGCAATGATGCTAGAAATGTTGAAGTCGTATATTGGAGTAATTTACTCTTGTATAATTTGTAAATGAGTGCATCCTGTCGTTGAAAGTAAACATAGTATTTTGTAGTGTAAACTTGAGTTTTCAGCTGAAGAAATTGGCAGTAGAGCTGGTGTGTGGAGACTATTCTTAAAACGCAAATGTTTTAAATTACAAGGAGCTGCAGTGATGTGTAGGCTGTGACAATTCGTGGTGCCAGACTTGGAAGGTTATTTGGTTGAGGTGCTCTCTATAAAGAAACATGTTAAGTATCTTCAGTAAACGCTAATTTGTAGCTATACCCAAGAGATTTTTCATGATAAAGATACATAAAGGCACCTTTGCTCTTTATATATCTTCCAGTTAGGACCAAAACATCTCATATTTTCTTTGGATTCTCCTGCCAAGACAATTACTGATTTTGTATTGGCTTTGCTGCTTAGTTTGAACGTTAGTCTTACCCTTGCAACTTAAGTACAGGTTGTAAAGAAAGAAAAAGAAAGCTGCTGAGTCAGAGGCAGGTTGTTTCATTTGGTCTTTCTGATTTGCAGAAGGGAATTTCTGTTAGAATTTCAATTTCCAATATAATATGCTTGCTGAAACTTAGATAGTAAGGGCAAATAAGCTTTCCTAATACACGAATTAAAATTTTATCTTCTGTCAGCTGGTGCCACGAGTTTTATCTCCTCTTTCATATTGTCAATATGATAGACCTGTAGTGAGTGGAATGCCTTGTTGGGATTGGAGATTGCTTTGTAAGGGTTAAAAGTTGGGGAAAGTTGTACATGGTACAGCTGGTGTAAAGGTGTAGTTTAGCATCAGATTGTAGGAAATTCCAAAATCAGATAGGTTTATTATTTGAAATTTAAAACAGTATTTTTGGGGGAAGAAATTAGGTAGCTTATAAACTTAAAATATTTTTCTACTTATGTCAGTACATAATACATATAAGTAACTGTGATAGAGCTTAATGTGCTACTTGAAAACTTTTTACTGGAAAAGAGTATAACATGATTAAAGGAAATTCAAAAGGAAAAAATTTAACACTCATCTATCTTACATTTTTCTGTATTCTACTTGTATAATGTATTAATTAGTATAATATACTAATCCTATCCATACTTGTATATAATTCTGTGGTTAATATTCATATAATTGTCTTTTTTAAAGATTATTTATTTATTTGAGATAGGGAGCGTGCGTGTGCATGGGGGGGAGGGGCAGGGCGGGAGGGAGAAGCAGACTCTCCGCTGAGCTGGGGGCCCCTCGGGGCTGGATCCCAGGACCCTGAGATCATGGCCTGGGCCAAAGGGAGACGCTTAACCGACTGAGCCACCCAGGTGCCCCATATATAATTGTCTTTTTTAAAAAAAGATTTATTTTAGAGAGAGGGCTTGTGGGTGGTGGAAGGCAGAGGGAGATGGAGAAAATCTCAAGCAGAATCTCTGCAGACTCCATGGTCTTGGGGCTTGGTGTCACCACCCGGAGATCATGCCCTGAGCTGAAATCCAGAGCCTGCTGCTTAACTGACTGAGCCATCTAGGCGTCCCATATAATTGTCTTTTTAAGCATAACATGTTTTCCTTGGTGATGCATATTACTGTTATTTTATGGTTTTATAATAGTCCAAAGTTTTACTGTTTCACAGTGGATTTAACTATTTTTTCTGCCTTTTAACATTTTAGTATTTCACTTTATTACTCTTAAAATAATGTGATAATGAAATCATTTTGGTAATATGATGGTCGAAGCCAAATTACTTTTTAAATTTTTGAAAAAGTAAACATTCTTTAAGTGGTTTTGTTAGCAGTGGGTTATTAGGGCCCCTATAATACAGTATTTAATTGAGAACAGAATTAAAGAAAGATGAAAAACTGTAGATATGTCTGTATGACTTGAATTCATTGAGTAGGTATCAAAATATAAATTCATAATTCTCCCTGTTACTGATTTGCTGCATGTTTCTATATTTACTAATTTTACTTTTAAAATACAATAAGTAATATTCTTATAGGAATTCTTAATTCTTAAACTAATATTGTGGGGCATAAATGTTTCTCAGTATACCGTATTTCAACCAGACCTAATGTTTACAAATCTAGATTTATATAATCTTTTGACTTACAGAAGAATAATTTTATAGGATTTTAAAAGTCTTTGAGTTATTTTAAAGGATTCCTTGAACCTTGTTTTTTATTGTGTATATACAGTTTATATGTATCTTGATTTAGGGAAGCTTAGATCCTAAAAGCATAAATGTTATTAGTCTCTTTTTAATTATAGAAAAAAGAATGTATTAAATAGGTACTGTGCAATCAGCTAGGGATAAAAAGATGAGTAACCTACAGTCTGAATATTAAAGTCTAGTAGGATAAACAGTCTTATAAATATGCATCACAACTACAACATGACAAATGTAGAATAGAGTAAACTTCTCTATAGGAGCAGAGGGAAGTCCCTAACTATTTTTAGTGTGGATTGGAGGTAGTGAATTTACATAGAAGGAGACATTTGATTTAAAACTCAAAAGAATGATATGAAAAGGTACAGAGTAGTGAAAATGGTGGATTTCATTACAATGCAGGTAATGTAGTGTAGGTGCAGGTAGTTCTGGAGGGAAGGAGGGTCTAAGCTGGAGGGGAGAGCAGGGGCGATGTCATGAAGGGTCTTAAAAGCCAAATAAGAAATTAAGACCAAACATTGTGGGGAACGGGAAACCATATAATGATTTTAGGCTGTTAAATATCTTTGGCTCAGTTGCGAAGGATGGATGTGGGAAAGCGGCTTGAGTGAGGCTGAGGGTTCATCAGGAGATCTTGAAGGCATCCAAGGGAGACTTGAGATCAGCAGTGGTAGGGATGGAAAAAAATGAATAGAATTGAGAACTATTATGTGATACAAACATTTTTCTTTGGCTCAAAAGCCTTGTCTCTGTCCTTATCTTCTCCTTGTCCAGTGTGCACCTGTCACACCAACCAACTTTCAGATTTTTTCTCTTAGAGCCCTTGCATATACTGTTCCATTTACATGTTAGTTTTTCTGAGCCAGCTTTCCTGATCACGCTGTCTAGTTAGGGAGATCAGTTAGTATCAGACCACCTAGTTATTTTATTCTGTAGAATTTCTTTTCTTACTTTCCTTCCTCCCTTCATATCTCTTCCCCTTACCAATTTGGTGGTTATATGCGATCTGGCTCCTTTTTATTTTTTGTAAGTGTGGGTCTGTTTCTGGTCTCTCTTTTTCTGTTCCATTGGTCTATATTCTTACACCAGTAGTATATTGTGTTTATTACTATTTCTATATAGCAAACCTTGCAGTCAGGTAGTGTATGTCCTTCAACATTGTCTTTTTTCAACATTGCTTGGGTTATTTTAGATCTTTAGCATTTCATGTAAACTATAGACAATGCTTGTCAGTTTTTACAAAAAGCCTGATGAGAATTGACATCTTACTAATATTGAGTCTTCTGATACTTTAATGTGGTTTATTGCTCCATTTATTTAGGTCCCTTTAGTTTTTCTTGGTAACGTTTTTGTAATTTTTCTTTTGTAGGTCTTGTATATATTTTGTTCATTTTATCCTTAAGTGTTGCATGTTTTTTGAGGCTTTCTGTTGTCAGTGATACTGTATTTTAATTTTTGTTGATAGTGTAAAAAATACAGTTGATTCTCTTGTATATCCTGTTTTGTATTCTGTTATCTTACTAAATTCACTGTTTACTTATAAGAGTTTTTATGTAGATTCCTTAGGATTTTCTTCATACACAGTCATGTCCTCAGAGAAAGCCATTTTTGCTTCTTCATTTCTAATCAGTATGCCTTTTTTTGAGGCTAGATTAATGCTATTCACGAAAAATACAGTGTAATTAAAAATTTTCTAGTAGCCCCACAATAAGAGGCAACAATAAGTCATTAAATGTAATATATTTTTTACTCCACTACCTCCAACATATTATTTACATGTATAGCAGTTTCCCCAGCACTGCCATGACAAATTACCACAAACCATGTAGTCTAAAACAACAGAAATTAATTAATCTCAGTTCTGGAAACTAGAGGTCTGAAATCAAGGTGTCGGCAGGGACTTGCTCCCTCCGAAGGCCCTAGGAAAGTTTCCTTCCTTGCCTCTTCCTGTTTTTGGTGGTTGCTGGCAATCCTTAGATATAGGGCTGTTTAGATTTTCTGTTTCTTTTTGTGTCAGTTTTGGTAACTTGTGTTTTTTAAAAATTTTGTCCATTTCAAATAAGTTGTTGGAATTATTGTTGTGAAAGTATTTATAATATTCCCTTGTTATTTACCAATATACCTTCTTTCATTCCTCATATTGGTAATTTCACCTCTTGCTTTTTTCTTGATTAAGAGATATTGGGTTCTATTGCTATTGCTTGTCCATTTTCAATTTTATTGATTTCTGCTCTTTTATATTTTTATCTACTTTTGGTTTAATTTGCTTTTTTTTCATAGCTTCTTTAGGTGAACCCTTATATCACTGAATTAAAAACTTTCCTCTTTTCTAATATAAGTGCTTAAAGCTATAAATTCTCTTCTAAACATTACTTTAGCTGCATTTCACAAATTAATTTCCTTACTTTCAGCTCAGAATATTTGCTAATTTCTCTTGTGAATTTTTTCTTTGATGGATTATTTGGAAGAGGGTTGTTTAATTTCTAAATACTTGAGGAATTTTATAAGATGTCTTTCTATTACTGATTCCAAGTTTAATTCCATTGTGGTCAGAGAACGTGTTGTGTATGATTTATATTCTTTTAAATTTATCCCAGCTTTATTTATTGGCCAGCATCTTGTTTATCTAGGTGAATGTTCTATGTGCACTTGAAAAGAATGTGTATTTTGCTGTTGTTAGGTGGAGTATTCTATAAATAACAGTTATATCAAGTTGATAGTGTTCTTCAAATTTTATGTATCTTTACGGATTTTCTGTGTACTTGTTCTGTGAGGAGTGTTGGACTTTCTTTAATTGTGGATCTGTTTATTTCTCCTTTCAGTTCTGTCAGTTTGCATATGAAAAGATGCTCAACATGACCCATTATCAGGGAAAAAGAAATCAAAACTACGATCAGATACTACCTCACATCTGTCAGAATGGCTAAAATTTAACACAGGAAACAACAGATGTCAGCGAGGATGCAGAGAAAGAGGACCCCTCTTACCCTGTTGGTGGGAATGCAAAATGTGCAGCCACTCTGGAAAACAGTATGGAGGGTCCTCAGAAAGTTAAAAATAGAACTGCCTTATAATGCCCGGCAATTGCACTACTGGGTGTTTATTCAAAGGATACAAAAATAGTGATTTGAAGGGGCACATGCACCTTGATGTTTATAGCAGCATTATCAACAATAGCCACATTATGGAAAGAGCCCAAATGTCCATTGATTGATGAATGGATAAAGAAGAGGTGGTGTGTGTGTGTGTGTGTATACGTAAATATATATATATGCACACACAGAGAGATATATATATAATGGAATATTACTCAGCCATCAAAAAGAATGAAATCTTGCAATTTGCAATGAAATGGATGGAGCTAGAGTGTATTATGATAAGCGAAATAAGTCAGAGAAAGACATACCATATGATTTCACTCATATGTGGGATTTAAGAAACAAAATAGATGAACATAGGGGAAAGGAAAAAAAAGAGAGGAAGAGGCAAAACATCAGAGACTCTGAACTGTAGGAGACAAACTGAAGGGGATGTGGGCCGAAGGATGGGCTAAATAGGTAATAAGTATTAAGGAGGGGACTTGCTATGATGAGCACTGGGTGTTATTTGTAAGTAATGAATCACTAAATTCTACTCCTGTAACTAATATTGCACTATATGTTAAGTAAGATTTAAGTAAAAACTTAAAATATTAAAAAAAAAAAATGCACAAAAAACCCCCGATTCTATCAGTTTGTGCTCCATATGCTTTGAGGCTCTTGTTGAATGTATACACTTTTAGGATTGTTAGGCTGGATGAATGAATTTTATTATGAGATGTTTCTCTTTATCTCTGTTCTGAAGTCCTCCTTTGCCTATTGTTAATATGGCCACTCGGGATGCCTGGGTGGCACAGTCAGTTAAGCGACCAACTCTTGGTTTTGGCTCAGGTTGTTATCTCAGGGTCATGAGATCGAGCCCTGCATCAGGCTCCACGCTCTGTGTGGAGTCTGCTTGAGATTTTTCTCTCCCTCTCCCCCTCCTATTTGTGTTCTTTCCCTCTCTCTGCCTCTCAAATAAATAAATGAATCTTTAAAAAAAATATGACCACTCATGCTTCTTAAAATGTTAAATGTTTTTGCATGCTTGCACTTTTTTAGAAAGTGGACTTTATTTATTTATTTAAGATTTTTTATTTATTTGAGAGAGAGAGCTCATGCAGCCACTCTGGAAAACAGTATGGATGTTCCTCAGAAAGTTAAAAATAGGACTGCCTTATGACCCGGCAATTGCACTACTGGGTGTTTATTCAAAGGATACAAAAATAGTGATTTGAAGGGGTAGGGGGTTGGAGCAGAGGCAGAGGGAAAAGCAGACTCCCCACTGAGCCAGGATCCCGCCTGATGTGAGGCTCAATCCCAGGACCCTGAGATCATGACATGAGCTGAAGACAGATGCTTAACCGACTGAGCCACCCAGGGGCACCTAGACTTTATTTTTTAGAACAGTTTTAGATTTACAGAAAAGTTGAGAAGGTAGTACAGAGAGTTTTCTATACCTTGGACCCAGTTTCTCCTATTACTAACTAATCTTATTGATCACTATGGTACATTTGTTACAATTAATGAACTAATGTTAATATATTATTATTAATTGAGGTCTATAGTTTATTCAGATTTCCTTAGTTTTTACCTAATGTACTTTTTCTGTTCCAGGATCTTATCTAGACACACCATTACATTGAGTTGTCATGTGTGCTTAGGCTACTTTTGTGTATAACAGTTTCTTAGACATTCCTTGTTGTTCATGACCATGGCAGTTTAGAGGAGTACTGGTCAGGCATTTTTTAGGATGTTCCTCTAGTGGAATTTTTCTGATGTTTTCCTTAGGATTAGAGAAGGGTTATGAGTTGTTGTGAGGAAGATCGAGCACAGAGGTAAATTGCCATTTTAATCACATGTTAAGGATGCCTGCTATCAGCATGATTTATGATTCTGATGTTGATCTTGATTACCCAGTCAAAGTAGTGCTTGTTAGGTTTCTCTACTGTAAAGTTAGTCCCCTCTTCTTCCTTTCCATTGCGTGCTCCTTGGAAGGAAGTCACTATGCTCATTTTACACCTAAGGATTAGGGAGTAACATTCCTTGAGAGCAGAGTATCTGCATAAGTTATTTGAAATTGTTTTGCATGGGAGATTTGCCTGTTTTCCTTAATGTATTATTTTATTCATGTCATTGATTTATATCAGAATGGACTTACGGATATTTATTTTATACTTTCAGTTATAATCCAGTACTACTTTATTTGCTCAAATTGTTACAGTTATTGTTTTTGGCTATTGGGAGCTCTTTCAGTTGGCTCCTGTGCTCCTTTGACATAAAACTCTCAGTGTGGGTTTATACTCTCAGTGTTTATTTTTTGAGCACTTACTTTCTGGCACTAAAAAATGCTCCAGGCTCGTTTTGTGTATTTTCTGTTCCAGTCCTAGACTCAGCCATTTCTTCAAGATATATCGGTTCTTTTGATTGGAGAATAGTGTTATAAACCAAGATCTTGGGGTGGTAGGTGTGCTGATTGCTATTGGGGTGTCATTGCTTCTAGGCCTTCTCAGCTGATTGAGCAAGGAAATATACTTGTGTATATTAACCCATTCTACACATATATTTATAAGTCTATATGTCACCATCCGTATTTATATTAAGCTAAATACGAGTTTATACTGAGTCTCTAATCCATTACTAATGGATTATCATAGTTTTCTCTCCTTACTTTTCTGTAGATTCCTGCTTTGACAGTGAGAAACCTGGCTCTGCTGTCCATCATCTACTAATGTAATTGTTCAGTTCTAGTACACATATATAGCAGTATTGGAATTGTTAACTCATACTCCTGTGGGAAGCAATTTTATCGAGAGTGCCTGTTGGCAGTTCCTTTTGCCTTTAGTTTTAAAGACTCCACTCATTTCTAAAGTTACTTTGGTCAGTATCTTTTTCCTCCAACTCCCTTCAGTGAGTTTGTTTTATACATTTGTAATAGAGTTATGTTCTCTTGACCTACTCCACATTGCTTTGGGGGGATCCCCTGACCCCCTCAATGGTTTTTAAAATTTTTGCCTACATTAAAGCTCACTTTCTATGCTTTAAAGTTCTATGAATTTTGACAAATGAATAATGTCATGTATCCACCATTATAGTGTTGTATTGAATAGTTTTACCTCCATAAAAATCCCCTGTACTCCAACTCTAGAATCCCTTTTGCCTTACTTTAAAGCTTTGGAAACTGCTATCTCTTTTTACTGTTTCTGTAGTTTTGCTTTTTCTGAAATGTTATATAGATGAAATCATATAGCAGTTAGTCTTTTCATATTAGCACCTTTCGTTTTGCAATGTGCATTTAAGGTTCCTTCATGGTTTTTTACGGCTATAAAGCTATAAAGCTCACTGCTTTTTATCACTGAATCATCCATTGTATGAATGTATCACAGTCTGTTTATCCATTCACCTATTGAATGACATCTTCCTTGCCTCCAGTTTTTGGTGATTATGAATACAGCTGCTATAAACATTGTATGTAGGTTTTGCATAGACAAAAGTTTTCAAATGAATTTGGATAAATACCTAGGAGCATGATCGCTGGGTCATATAGTAAGATTACGTGTAGCTTTGTAAGAACTGTTACGCTGTCTTCTCAAGTGGCTGTTCCACTTTGCATACCCATCAGCAATGAATTTCCTGTTCTGTATCCTCATCAGTTTTTGGTATTATCAGGTTTTGTTTTTTTTTTTAAAGATTTTATTTATTTATTTGACAGAGAGAGAGGCAGCGGGAGAGGGAACACAAGCAGGGGGAGTGGGAGAGGAAGAAGCAGGCTTCCCACTGAGCAGGGAGCCCGATGTGGGGCTCAATTCCAGGACTCTGGGATCACAACCTGAGCTGAAGGCAGACGCCTAATGACTGAGCCACCCAGACACCCCAGGTTTTCTTTTTTTAAAATTTTAGCCATTCTAATAGATGTGTATTGGTGTCTCTTTTCAATTTGCATTTCTCTAATGACACTGAGCATTTTTCCATATACATATTTATCATGTGTAGATTGTCGTCTTTGTTGAGGTATATGTTCAAATCTTTTCTCTATTTCTTTTTTGTTTATTGGGTTGTTTGTTTTCTTACCGTTTAGTTTTCTGTATATTTAGTATACCTGTCCTTTATCAGGTATGTGTTTTGCAAATATTTTTTCACACTCTGTAGCTTGTCATTTCATTCTTTTCACAGTGTCTTTCATAGAACAGAAGTTTTTAATAGAGTCTACCTTATTTTTTACTTCATGGATTATGGTTTTTGTATCTGAAAACTCATCGCCAAACCCAAGATCACATGTATTTTCTCCTAAATTTTTTTTTTTTTTTTTTTAAGATTTTATCTATCTGACAGAGAGAGAGACAGCTAGTGAGAGAGGGAACTCAAGCAGGGGGAGTGGGAGAGGAAGAAAGAGGCTCATAGCGGAGGAGCCCGATGTGGGGCTCGATCCCAGAACTCCGGGATCACGCCCCGAGCCGAATGCAGATGCTTAACCGCTGTGCCACCCAGGTGCCCCCTCCTACATTTTCTTCTGGAAGTTTATAGTGTTGCATTTTATATTTAGGTCTATGATCCATTTTAAATTACTTTTTGTAGAAGGTGTAAGATCTCAGTCTAAATTTTTTTTTTTTTTGCAAGTGGAGATACAATTTTCTACCACTATTGGTTGAAAGACTACTTTCTCCATTGAATTGCCTTTGCTCCTTTGTCAGAGGTCAGTCATCCTTTAACTTTTAACACATTTATGTCTCTCTATTTAAAATGTGTTTCCTAGAGATAGCTTAGAGTTGAGTCTTATTTTATTTCTTTTATCTAGTCCAGTAAGTTCTTTTAATAGGAGTCTTTAGACCACTTAAAATTTAAAAAATCAGTTTTATTGGGGCGCCTGGGTGGCACAGCGGTTAAGCGTCTGCCTTCAGCTCAGGGCGTGATCCCGGCGTTACGGGATCGAGCCCCACATCAGGCTCCTCTGCTATGAGCCTGCTTCTTCCTCTCCCACTCCCCCTGCTTGTGTTCCCTCTCTCGCTGGCTGTCTCTATCTCTATCAAATAAATAAATAAAATCTTAAAAAAAGAATAAAATCAGTTTTATTGAGTTCTAACTTACACATCATAAAATTCACCCATTAAAAGGGTACAATTCAGTGGTTCTTAGTACTATTTACAGAATTTTCCTGCCATCAGTGTAATCTCATTTAGTGCATTTTCATCACCACAGAAAGAAACCTTGTGTCCATTGCAGTCACTGTCTTACCCCCCACTTGCCCACCGCAGCCCTAGGCAACCACTAATCTATTTTCTGTCCCTAAAGATTTGCCTATTCTGGATATTTCATAAAATGAAATCATACAGTATGTAATCTTTTGCAGCTAGCTTTCATTTACGATAAGGTTCTTGAGGTTCATTCCTGTTGTATAAGAAATTCATTCCTTTTTTTTAAATTGTGGCAAAATTCACATAAAATTTACTATTTTAACTGGGTGGGGGATGGGCAAAATAGATGAGGGGGAATGAAAGATACAGGCTACCAATTATGGAATGTATAAGTCATGGGGTGAAGGTACACAGCATAGGGAATATAGTCAGTGGTATTGTAATAGCATTGTGTGGTGATAGATACTAGGTATGTGGTGATCATAACATAATGTGTAGACTTGTGGAATCACTGTGTTGTACACCTGAAAATAATGTAATGTTGTGTGTTAACTATACTTCAGTTAAAAAAAAGTGAAAAAAGCTCACCATTTTAACAATTTAAAAATGCCCAATTCAGTGGCATTTAGTACATTCACAGTGTTACACAATCATCAACCACTATCTAGTTCCAGAATATTTTCATCACCCCAAAAGGAAACTCTTTTCCCTTTAAGCAGTCACTCCCCATATCCCCCCCACCCCCCAGGCCCTGGCAACCACTAGTCTGCTTGCTTTTTCTATGGTTTTGCCTATTCTGGATATTTCCTATAGATGAAATTGTGCAGTATGTGACTTTTTAAAAAATTGAGGCAAAGTTGATATAAAACATATTAGTTTCAAGTGTATAGCATAGTAATTCGATTTTTGTATACATTACAAAGCGTAGTCTAGGGGCACTTGGGTGGCTCAGTCTGTTGGGTGGCTGCCTTTGGCTCTGGTCCTGATCTTAGGGTCCTGGGATTAAGCCCCATATCGGGCTCCCTGCTCAGTAGGGAGCCACATCTCCCTCTCCCTCTGCTGCTCCGCTCTGCTTGTGCTCTCTAGCTCATGCTCTCTCTCAAATAAATGAATAAAATCTTTAAAAAAATGCACAAAAAACCCCCAAAGTATAGTCTAGTTATCATCTGTTACCATGCAATTGACGCTCTTGACCCATTTCACCCACCGTGAATCCCTTTCCCTTATGGTAATGACTGATCTTTTCTCTATATCTCTTGAGTTTTTTGTTTTTTTTTTTAAAGATTTTATTTATTTATTCGACAGAGATAGAGACAGCCAGCGAGAGAGGGAACACAAGCAGGGGGAGTGGGAGAGGAAGAAGCAGGCTCATAGCGGAGGAGCCTGATGTGGGGCTCGATCCCATAACGCCGGGATCACGCCCTGAGCCGAAGGCAGACGCCCAACCACTGTGCCACCCAGGCGCCCCTCCATATCTCTGAGTTTTGTTTTGTTTTTTAGATTCCACACAGAAGTAAAATCATATAGTGTCTGTCTTTCTCTGTCTGACTTATTTCACTTAGCGTAATACCCTCAAGGTCCATCCATGTTGTCACAAATGCAGGATTTCCTTCTTTTTATGGCTGAGTAATATTCCAGTGTGTGTGTGTGTGTGTGTGTGTGTGTGTGTGCACACACACACACACACACATCTTTAGCCATTCATCCATCTGTGGACATTTAAGTTGTTTCCATATCTTGACTATTGTAAATAATGCTGCAGTGAATATAGGGGTGAATATATCTTGTGAATTAATTTTTTGTTTTCTTTGGATAAATATCCAGAAGTGGAATAACATGGTGTTTCTGTTTATTTTGGGGAACCTCCATATTGCACCAATTTATATTCCCATTGATAGTGGACAAGTGTTCTTTTTTCCACATTCTTGCCCAACACTTGTTTCTTTTTGATAATTGCTATTCTAACAGGTATAAGGTAATACCTTATTGTGGTTTTGATTTACATTTCCCTGATAATTACTGATGTAGTATCATTAATAGCTGAATGCTTTCTAGGTTCATCCATGTTAGAGCATATATTAGTAGTACTTCATTCCTTTTATGGCTGATAATCTAGTGCATGAAAACCACATTTTGTTTCTTGATTCTGACTTGATAGAATCAAGTTGGGTTGTTTCTGCATTTTGGCTATTTTAAGTAGTGCTGCTATGAGTATTTTTTTTTTAAAAGATTTTATTTATTTATTTGACAGAGATAGAGACAGCCAGCGAGAGAGGGAACACAAGCAGGGGGAGTGGGAGAGGAAGAAGCAGGCTCATAGCGGAGGAGCCTGATGTGGGGCTCGATCCCATAACACCGGGATCACGCCCTGAGCCGAAGGCAGACGCTTAACCGCTGTGCCACCCAGGCGCCCCTGCTATGAGTATTTGTATACTAGTTTTTATGGGGACATATTTTTCATTTGTCATGATAGTGACGTAAATTTAGTGAAATTATTGATAAGGTTGGGTTTGAATCTATTACATTGCTATTTATTTTATTTTATTTTATTTTTCCTTGCTGTTTTTAATTTGTCCTATCTGTTCTTTTTTTTTTTTTAAGATTTTATTTATTTATTTGACAGAAAGCTTAAGAAGGTGGAGTGGCAGGCAGAAGCAGGCTTCTAGCTGAGCAGAGAGCGTGACATGGGACTCTATCCCAATCATGACCTGAGCTGAAGGCAGACTCTTAACCAAGTGAACCACCCAGGTGCCCCTGTTCTTTTTGGATTGAATATATTTTAGTATTCTATTTATCTCTGTATTGTCTTGTTATCTATATGTCTTTTTTTTTTTAAGTAGTTGCCTTAGGGCTTATAAACGCATCTTTATAACTCACCACAGTTTATCTTCAAGTAGTATTATACTGTGTCATGTATAACCTAGGACTCTTTTTTTTTTTATAAGATTTTATTTATTTATTTGACAGAGAGAGACAGCCAGCGAGAGAGGGAACACAAGCAGGGGGAGTGGGAGAGGAAGAAGCAGGCTCCTAGCGGAGAAGCCTGATGTGGGGCTCGATCCCAGAACGCTGGGATCACGCCCTGAGCCGAAGGCAGACGCTTAACGACTGTGCCAGCCAGGCGCTCCTCTTTTTTTCTTTTCTTTTTTTTTTAAAGATTTAATGTATTTGAGAAAGAGCACGAGCAGGCGGAGGGCAGAGGGAGAGGGATGGGGAGCCCGATATGGGGCTCGATCCCAGGACTCCAAGATCACGACCTGAGCTGAAGTCAGATGCCCACCGACTGAGCCACCCAGGTGCCCCAATGACCTAGGACTCCTAATTAAGTACAATTCTATTCTCTTCCATTCTTCCTCATCATTAAAAACAGAATAATACTAGTTCTACCTTATTGGGTTGTTACGAGTGTGAAATGAGTTAATGCATGTAAGATACTTTGAACATAGCTCATGCTTTTATTTATATTGGGAATAATAGAAGAAAACTTCATTAGAATTTCTGAACTCCAGAGCTTGTTTCTTTTCCTGTCTGCGTCAGCTTCCTACTTCCATGATCACACCCAAGACTATCGGTTCTCAATTCTGGCTGTACATTGCAGTTAACTGAGCAGCTTAAAAATATTTATGGTACTATGCCACCCTCAAATTCTTACTTTATTGGTTTAATAGGTATTTTTTAAAGTGTTCCAGCTGGTTCCATTGTGTAGTTAGTGTGAAAAACGATTACCCTAGACTTTATGACCATAATCTGTCACTGAAAGTATTTTAAGCATCTAACTGATTTTTGTCTCCTCTTTGGCCACCTTATCTACTCTGGTACCCTGTTCTGATATTCTTTAGATTCCATTGAGGTCCAGGCCATTAGCCACATCACTTTTTCACTGTCATCCCCCACGTATAGTAATTTCTTTCTTTATCCAGTTACATTGGTTCAGTGAATAAAAATTTTAATGCCTACAAGTGTTCTGTACCATTTCATGGGATCAAGTTACCAATTCCCTCATTTCTCTCTTCCTTCACTATAATTGAGGTAAGGGGTGCCTGGGTGGCTCAGTCGGTTAAGCTCCAGACTCTTGATTTCAGCTCAGGTCAGGATCTTAGGGTTGTGGGATCTGGCCTTTTGTCGGTTCCGTGCTCAGTGTGGAGTCTGTAGTCTGCTTGGGATTCTCTCTCTCCCTCTCCCTTTGCTCCTTTCTCCGCTCATGTGCTCTCTTTCTTCAAGATTTTATTTATTTATTAGAGAGAGAAAGAGGGAGAAAACACAAGTGGGGAAAGGGGCAGAAGGGGAGGGAGAAGCATACTCCTCACTGAGCGGGAAGCCTGATGCAGGGCTCGATCCCAGGACCTCGAGTTCATGACCTGAGCCACCGAGGCACCCAAAATAAATAAAATCTTTAAAAACAACAACAACAACAACCTATAACTGAGGCAAAACTTCAATTCTGATTAATTCATTACTTTGCCAACTCCACTTCCTTGAACCTGAGCAGCTGAGTGTGATTGGAGAAAACAAGAGTGCTGACTGGTCTCACTTTAAATTTATGGCCACAAATATCACTTGTGCCCCCAGCATTACCTCCTCATTTTGCTCTTCCACTTTCACTAAGAAGACCATTTAATCTCTTTTCTTTCCATACTCTTGGCCATATACATATGTATGCCTTACTTTTGCAAAGAGGTCTTCCCTGATTGCACTGTAAAAATAAGCCCTTCTGTTATCACTTTCTTTCCCTCTGTTTTGCTTTATTTTTCTTCATAGTACTTACATTTTCTGAAATTATGTATTTATAAGTTTATACTTGTTTACTGATTATTTCCCAACTATGATGTAAGTTCCATAAAGACAGGGCATTTGGTGTTTTCATTGCTTCAATTCCCAGCATTTAGAGCAATGTCTGAGGCTCGGTAATAGGTCATTAATAAACCAGCAGTGATTGATTAGCAAGCATAAGAGCTCATTCGTATTAGCCACAAAACTCTAAAATACTAATGAATAATCTACACAAGACCTGAATGAAAAAGATTATACTTTGCTTAAAAGCTTTTTTTTAAAAAAGACCTGAATGAAATGGAGAGTCATACCATGCTCCTGAGTAGGGAACTTAATATTGTAAAGATGCCCATTCTCCTTAAATAAACTGTGTTTTGAGCAGTTCTAAAAAAGATCTCAGCTCCCACCCCTGTCCTCTCCCCAACCTCCACTGAAACTTGATAAACTTAGATGAATAAGGCTGGAAAGTCTTTAAAAAAAAGGGGGGTGGGTGGTGAAGAGGAGGTTTATCTGCCAGATCAGAAAACATTTAGAGCTATTATAATTACCTATGGGTGATACCAGCTTGAAAATTGGCTAATGAAACAAAACAAAGGTTGGCTTTTATAGGATTATATAAGACATTAGTATATGAGAAAGATGAGAAAAGAATTATTCAGTAAGTTAACCTTTCTGTAATACGTAGAGGACGCTGTTCTAAATTTTATTCTGTAGAGCATTTTTTCTTTTTTTTTTCTTTTTGTGTTTTTTTACATTTAAATTCAGTTAACTAACATATAATGTATTATTTGTTTCAGGGCTACAGGTCTGAGATTCATGTCTTATATAATACCCAGTGCTCATTACAACCCATACCATCCCCAGTGTCCATCACCCAGTTATCCCATTCCCCCATCCTCCTCCCCTCCAGCAACCCTCAGTTTGTTTCCTAAGATAAGAGTCTCTTACAGTTTGTCTCCCTCTCTGGGTTCATCTTGTTTCATTTTTTCCTCTCTTCCCCTATGATCCTCTGCCTTGTTTCTTTTCTTTTTTTTTTTTTCTTTTTTTTTTAAAGATTTTATTTATTTATTCGACAGAGATAGAGACAGCCAGCGAGAGAGGGAACACAAGCAGGGGGAGTGGGAGAGGAAGAAGCAGGCTCATAGCGGAAGAGCCTGATATGGGGCTCGATCCCATAACGCCAGGATCACGCCCTGAGCTGAAGGCAGGCGCTTAACCACTGTGCCACCCAGGCGCCCCCTCTGCCTTGTTTCTTAAATTCTACATATTAGATTATATGATAATTGTCTTTTTCTGATTGACTTATTTCACTTAGCATAATACCTTCTAGTTCCAACCCTGTTGCTGCAAATGGCAAGATCTCATGTTTTGATGGCTGCATAATATTCCATTGGGTATATATATACACACCCCATCTCCTTTATCCATTCATCTGTCAGTAGACATCTGGGCTCTTCCCATAGTTTGGCTATTGTGGACATGTTGCTATAAACATTGGGGGGGCAGGTGCCCCTTTGGATCACTAAATTTATATCTTTGGAGTAAATACCCAGTAGTGCAATTGCTGGATTGTAGGGTAGCTAGCTCTATTTTCAACATTTTGAGGAACCTCCATACAGTTTTCCAGAGTGGCTGCACCAGCTTGCATTCCCACCAACAGTGTAGGAGGGTTCCCCTTTCTCCAGGTCCTTACCAACATCTGTCGTTTCCTGACTTGTTAATTTTAGCCATTCTGACTGGTGTGAGGTAGTATCTCATTGTGGTTTTGATTTGTATTTCCCTGATGCCGAGTGATGTTGAGCACTTTTTCATGTGTCTATTGGCCATTTGGATGTCGTCTTTGTAGAAATGTCTATTCACATCAGAAGGCATGTAATATCAGTTTGACTAATCATTAATGATGTTAATTTTGATTATTTGGCTAAAGTGGTGACCACCAGCTTTCTCTGGTGATACATTTTCTTCTTTTTTTCTTAGAGAGGGTGCGGAAGAGCAGAGATAAAATCTTAAGCAGGCTCTGACAGGGCTGATCCCACAACACCGAGGTCTTTACCTGAGTCGAAATCAAGAGTTGGATTCTTAACCAACTGAGCCACCCACGCACCCTGATACATTTTATTCTCTTGTAATTATTAGTATGTCTGGGAAAAGGCCTTGAGACTGTATAAATATCCTGTATTCAACAGCCTTCTGCCCAGAGATTTTAGCATCTGCTGGTAATTCTTGCTTGAAACTGAATACTGTGATGATTGTAAAATGGTTTTTGATCATTCATTCTATGTTTATTAGTTGGCATTCTGTTGTGAAGAAACTTCTTTCCCTCCCCCTCATTCATTTATTTTATAATATCAGTGTAGACTCAAGGATTAAAAAAAACCAGTGTGTTATAATCTATTATTATCATTCATTTTGATGCTAAAATTATTCCCAGTCTGGTTAGTGGGAGACTCTTCAAGCTAGATCCTGTGTCCTTTTGATAGGACCACATTAGTCTTTGAGTAGTGTTTTTTTCCTTCTTAAGGTGTTCTAGGTATATCTCATGCCTTTTTTTTTTTTTTTTTTTAAGTTGGCTCCACACCCAGCATGGAGCCCAGCATGGGGCTTGAACTCAAAACCGTGATATCAAGACCTGGCCGAAATCAAGTTTGACACTTAACGGACAGAGCCACTCAGGCTCCCCTATCTTGTGCTTTTCTTGCCCAGCCTTGGAATTGGTCATTTCTCCAAGGAGGTCTAGTATCCTTTGATGAGGAATGGTTTTAAGAAACAAAGATTTAGGTGCTGAGTATGTTTGTTGCTGGTGGGGCGACACTGTTTTTGGGTTTCCTTTTCAGTAATAGGAGACATACACACATACACTTTTAACAGCTTTATTGATAAATAATTCACATATCACACAATTCACCTATTTAAAGCATATAATTCATTGGTTTTTAGTGTAGTCACAGATTGCTTAGCCATTACCACAATCAATTTTATCACCCCAAAAAAGAAACCCCATGCCCGTTAGAGTCATTCCCCATTTCCCCCATCCCCCCAATCTAGGCAGCTACAAATCGACTTTCTCCTTTTATAGATTGCCTATTTTGGACATTTCGTATAAATGGAACCATACTATATGTGGTATTTTGTGACTGACTTCTTCTTCTTAGTGTCATGTTTTAGGGTTTATCCATGTTTAGCATGTATCAGTACTTAATTCCTCTTTACTGCTGAAGATAGTCCATTATATGGATGTACTGCATTTTATTTGTCCCCTCATCTGTTGGTGGACATTTGGGCTATTTCCATTTTTTGTCTAGTATAAATAATGTTGACACACATATTTAAAATTTATTTATTTATTTTTAATTAATTAATTTATTGAGAGAGTGAGAACGAGAGAGATCACAGAGGGAGAGGGAGAAGAGAAGCAGACTGTCCACTGAGGAGGGAGCCCGATGTAGGGCTCGATCCCAGGACCCCGAGATCATGACCCGAGCTGAAGGCAGACGCTCAACTGACTCAGCCACCCAGCACCCCTAAAAATTTTTGTTATTGAATTATTTTAGGTTTACTGAAAAGTTGAAAAGATAGTACAGAGAATTCCTGTATTCCTCTATAGTTAACATCTTACATTACCAAAGTACATTTGTCAAAACTAAGACAACATTGTTATATTGCTTTTAACTAAAATCCAGATTTTATTTTAATCTCACTAGTTTTTATGTTAATGTGCTTTTTCTGTTCTATATTCCAGTTCACGGTACCACATTACATTTAGTGCATACGTATTTTAAAATCGTGAGTTCATACTGATGCCTCTAATTCTGTGGCAGTACACATACTCTTAGTTGCCCTCTCCCATCCTGTATTTATCGCTCTCTTTTCTCACAGTAAGAATTCTGGCTTCCAACAATCGTTCAGATATAGAGTATGTACAGAATAATGTTTGAATTGCTGCAGCCATACCACTATGTCTGAGGTTAGGATTTCTTTTTCAGTTCTTTAGGTTAAATTGTTTAAATTATCTGCATTAGTTCTATTTTTCATTGCCTTTTATGTGATTATATTGTCAATTTGGTATACAATTAGTTTTATTGGCTTATATATTATTAATGGTGAAGTTAGGTATTTAACCACGTCAAAAAGTTTTTTTTAAAGATTTTATTTATTCATTTGAGAGAGAGTGAGCACAAGCAGTAGAGGCAGAGGGAAAGGGAGAAGCAAACTCCCCACTGAGCTGGGAGCCGGACGTGGGGCTCCGTTCCAGGCCCTGGAGATCATGAAGGCAGATGCTTAACCATCTGAGCCACCCAGGTGCCCCTCAAAAAAAATTTTTTAATGGAATTTAGAAATTGTTCTTTTCTAGACTTTTAATTTAAACTTTACAGTGACTATATCCTGCTTAATGTGTTTTGTTTGAACTTAGTATTGTTTACAAGAATTCTGAATTAGTTGCCGATATTTTAGAACATGGAGATTTACATAAATATCCTGATTTCTGGCTTCTTTTAAGAAGGCAAAAAAGAAATTCTGGTTTTGCCAAGTCCATTTGGCAACAATTGGATGATCTGACTAGTAGTGGCTGCCTCTGTTCTCTAGTTCCCACGACTCTTACATCCTGCTTGACCCCTTTAGGCATTTGTATTTGCAGCCTTTCTTTACAACCCTCCTTCTTTACAAAACTTTTCAGTGGCAGGTGCAACAGTAGAGAATTACACTGCTTTGTGTTCTGAAAAAGGAACTGATTTTGTCTGAAGTGACTTTTTTCAATTTTGTAATTTCATGACCCAGCCAGTGTAGCTAGCTCATGTTGATAATGCTTTCTAAATGGATTCACCAAGGCTCTATTTTAAATTGCTTAAATGTAGCAAATAACTTTGATAATACTGTACTCTCTTTGTGGTTTAAATGACATTCACCATTCATTCTCCATGGTTTGGAACACCAAGGAACACACATATATTTTTGAAGCCTTAAACAGATCTTTTTGTTACAGTGAGAGAATTGTGTAAACTACATTTAGCTTTATAGATTGACGTTACTGACATTTTGTTGATATTAACAGCATTTATTCATTAAAGTGTATGCCATTCTAAACAGTAGGGTGAAATGAAATTGATTCTGAAAGATTATCTTAGCAGTAGTTGGAAAATGAAATTTAATTATTAGACTCTGTACCTGTTAGTTTTTATAAATAATGTTTTTCAAAAGCTTTTGTTAATACAGAATAATTTTTATTGGAGATAGAGAAGGCCGTTTCATAATGATAAAGGGGTCAGTTAATCAAAAGGACATAGCAATTCTACATGTTTATGCCCTTAATAATGGAGCTTCAAAATATATGAAGCAAAAACTGGTAAGAATTAAAAGAAATAGACAAATCTGCAATTATAGTCAGAGATTTTAATATTGTTCTCTTAATAATAGAACAAGTGGACAGAAAATCAGTAAGGATATAGTAGACTTGAACAACACTATTAATGTACTTGATTGACATTTGTAGAGCCCTCTGTCCAACAACAGAATACACATGCTGAAGTGCTAAAGTACACATGGTGTATTTATCAAGGTAGGCCATATTCTTTTTATTTTTATTTTTTTTAAAGATTTTATTTATTTTTTCGACAGAGATAGAGACAGCCAGCGAGAGAGGGAACACAAGCAGGGGGAGTGGGAGAGGAAGAAGCAGGCTCCTAGTGGAAGAGCCTGATGCGGGGCTCGATCCCATAACGCCGGGATCACGTCCTGAGCCGAAGGCAGACGCTTAACCGCTGCGCCACCCAGGCGCCCCCAAGGTAGGCCATATTCTTACCCATAAAACGAGTCTCAATAAATGTAAAAGAATTCAAGTTTTACATAGTATATTCTCTGACAACAGTGTAATTAAATTAGAAATTAATAACCCGAGATTCTTAGAAAATTCCTGAGTACAAAATTTGGAAACTAAAAAACATACTTTTAAATAGTCCATTGGTCAAAGAAAATACTTTAAGAAAGGGAAATTAAAAAGTGTTTTGAACTGAATAAAAAGAAGACATACACAAATTTTTGGATGCCACTAAAACATTACTTGTGGGATTTATAACATGAAATACCTACAATAGAGAAGAAGAATGGTTTCCAATCAGTGACCTCAGCTTCCGCCTTAAGAAACTAGAAAAAGAAGAACGAATTAAATTTTGCATAAACAGAGGGAAGGAAATAATGAAGATCAAAATAGAAATCAATGAAGTATAAAACAAAAGCAATAGAGAAAAATTAATGAAACCAAAAGCTGTCTTAGGGAAGGTCAATAAAATTGATAAATTTCTGGGTGCCTGGGTGGCTCAGTTGGTTAAGCGTCTGCCTTCAGGGTCCCAGGATCAGGCCCTGCATCAGGCTCTCTGCCCACTGGGGAGTCTGCTTCTCCCTCTCCTGCTCCTCACCCCCAGCCCCAGCTCGTGTTCTCTCTCTCTCTCTCTCAAATAAATAAATAAAATCTTAAAAAAAAACTGATGCATTTCTAGCCAGACTGGTGAGGAAAAAAGGAGACCCAAATTAATAATATTGGGAATGAGAGAGGTGACATCACTACATATTCTACAGATATTAAAAGTATAATAAGGAACTATTATGAACAGCTTTGTGCCAATAAATATGACAATTTAGGTGAAATGGACAAATTTCTTGGAAGACACTGCTATAGACTGACTGTCCCCTCCCCCCCTTCAGATGTTGAAACCTAATCCCCAGGGTGATGGTATTTGGAGGTGAGGCTTTAGGAGGTATTTCAGTCCTGAGGGTAAAACCCTCACGAGGGGAATTAGTGCCTTTCGTAAAAGAGATGCCAGAGAGATCCCTTGCTCCTTTCCATTATGTGAAGTTACAGTGGAAAGACAGCGTTCTAGGAACTAGGAAGCCAGCCCTCACTATACAGTGAATCTGCCAGTGCCTTGACCTTGGACTTCCCAATCTCAAGAACTGTGAGAAATAAATTTCTGTTGTTTATAAGCCTTCCAATCTATGGTATTCTGGCATAGCAGCCTGAATGGACACAAACGATGAAAGTTTATTCAAGAGAAAGTAGGTAACCTGAATAGCCTATATGTGTTAAAGGAATTGAATTTTTAGTTATAAAAACCTACCTACAAAGAAAACTCCAGACCCAAATGATTTTGCAGGTGAATTCTATCAAATATTTAAGGAAGAAATAATACCAATTCTATACAAACTGCCCCAGAAACTTGAAGAGGAGGAAGTTCTTCCTAGCTCATTCTGTGACACTATCATTACCTTGGTACCAAAACCAGATAAAGACATTACAAGAAAACTACAGACCAGTATCCCTCATTAACATACATAAATTTTCAAGCAAAATTTTAGCAAATAGAATGCAAGAATATAAAAGGGGATAATATATCATGACCAAGTGGGGTTTATTTTAGGAATGCAGTGTTGATTAATAATTTGAAAATTAATCATTGTAGTTCACTATGTTAAACAAAGATAGAGAAATGTTTCTTGTCAGTAGATGCAGAAAAAGTGTGTGATAATGTCTAACATCTATTCCTGATAAAGTCTAAGGATTAGAAAGGAACTTTCTTAACTTGATAAAGAGCATTTATGAAAAACCTACAAGTAACATCATATTTATTGATAAAAGACTGAATGCTTTCCCTGTAAGATTAGGAACAAAATGAAGATGTCCGCTCTCAACATTTCTCTCTTTAAAAAAAAAAAATCATTGATTTATTTAAGTAATGTCTGCACCCAGCATAGGGCTTGAACTCACGACCCTGAAATCAAGAGTCACGTGCTTTACTGACTGAGCCAGCCAGGTGCCTCTCCTTTTTTCTTTTTTTTCCCTTTTTAATCAAAGAAATGTGTATTAAAATCTCTCTATACCAATTTTACTCTAACACTATAAACATAAATACAGTTGTAACTCTCACTGAACCATAGATAGATGACTGTTGCCAGGGTAAATTGGTATGTTCTTTTGAAAAGGCAAGAAGTATATAATAGTTGTTACACATTGATTTATATACTATGATCTGGAAAGCTGATTCTGGGAGTTTACTCTGTAACTTAACTGAAGCCCAGAAGGTTAATATGGAGAGATGCTTATTGATACATTTTCTTTTTTTTTTTTCTTTTTTACTCTAGCAAATATACATAACATTTATCATTTTAACCATTTGTAAGTATACGTTTCAGTGGCATTAAATACATTGGCAGTGTTGTATAACCATTGCCACTGCTATACCCAAAACTTTTCCATCATCCCCAACATAAACTCTGTCCCCATTAAACAATAACTTTCCATTCTTCCCCCTCCCAGCCCCTGGTAACCTCTACTTTATGTCTCTATGAATTTATTCAGTGTACCTTATATAGGAACCATATAATATTTGTTCTTCTGTGTCTTTCTGAGTTATTTCACTTAGCATAAAGCTTTCAGAGTTCATCCATGTTACAGCACTTATCAAATTCAGTTCCTTTTTATGACAATAATATTCTGTAATTGTAATGATATGTCACATTATGTTTATCCATTCATTTTTTGGATGGATATTTGGGTTTTTACCATTGGTTATTGTGAATAATGCTGCTATGACTAATGATCCTGAGCACCTTTCATGTGCTTATTGGTCATTTGTATATCTTCTTTGGTCATCATTTCTTTTGAACACTCTACTGGATGTTCTACCTAGTACAGTAAGACAAGAAAAAGAAATAAAAGGCATCTGTATTGGAAAGAAAGAAGTAAATTTGTCTTTATTGATGGGCACATTATGTAGAAAATTTGATGGTACCTACAAAACTCTACAACTTTGAAGCAACTGTATGAAGATTGCACTGTATAAGATCAAGATATTAAATCAATTGTATTTCTGTGTAGTAGCAAATAATTGGAAATTTAGTTAAAAAGGAAACAGTGTCATTTACAATAGCATTAATTATTACGTTGTTAAGCAAAATCCGAAGAGATGTGAGGGCCGTATGCTGTAAACATTGATGAGAGAAATTTTTACAAATCTAAGTAAGTGCAGAGATGAACCTTGTTCATGGGTTTGAAGACTTAATATTGACAGTCTTTCTTAAATTGACCTCCAGTTTCAACACAGTCCTAGTTAAAATCCTAGTAGCGTTTTTTGGTGGTAGAAATGGACAGGCTGGTTCCGAAATGCTTATTAAAATACAAAGGACCTAGAATAGAATAATCAAAACAATTTTGAAAAAGAACAGAGTTTGAAGACTAACACTTCCTGATTTCAAGATTTGTTATAAAGCTTCAGTAATCAAAATCATTTGGTACTGACGTATAGACAGATCAGTGGAATGAAGAATCCAGAGATGAATATAAACATATTGGGTGGTTGGTTTTTGAATAAAGGTACAAAGGCAAAACAGTGGAGAAAAGTTAGTTTTTTTAACCAGTGGTGCTGGAAAAATTGGATATCTATATATAAAAAGTGGATCTTTATTCATACGTCACACTATATACAAAAACTAACTCAAAATGGATCATAGACTTAAATGTAAAGCTTGAAATTATAAAACTTTTTGAGGAAAACATTGGAGAAAACCTTTGTGACTTTAGATTAGACAGTGATTTCTTAAATATGATACCACAAGCACGACCCATAAAAGAACAGATTGGTAAATTGGACTTCATCAAAAATAAAAACTTCTACTTTTCAAAAGGTACTATTAGAGTAAAAAAACAAGTCATAGATTGGGAGAAAATATTTGCTAAGCATATGCCTGATAAATGATTTTTCTATAGAATGTATAAAGAACTTTCAAAACTCAAGAATGGGGGTGCCTGGGTGGCTTAGTTGGTTGAGCGTCCGACTGTTGTTTCAACTCAGATGGTGATCTCAGGGTTGTGAGATTGAGCCCCATGTGAGGCTCCACGCTAAGGGGGCTGTCTGCCTGTCCCTCTCCCTCCCCCTCTGGCCCTCCCCCCACTAGTGCACAAGCTCTCTCCTTTTCTCTCCTTCTAAACTAAATTAAACAAACAAATAAATAAATAAAATCTTAAAAACAAAAAACAACTCAAGAATGAGTAAACAAACAGCCCAAGTAGAAAATGGGCAAAGATTTGAACAGAAACTTCAGTGAAGAAAATACATGGATGGAAAATAAGCACATGAAAATGTGGTTAACATCACTAGTCATTAGAAAGATGCATATTAATGATTGCCTGGGTGGCTCAGCCAGGTAAGCATCAGACTCTTGATCTCAGGGTTGTGAGTTCAAGCCCTGAGTTGGGCTCCATGCTAGTTGTGGAGCCTACTTGGAAAAAAAAAAGATACAAATTAAAATGATAGTTAAGTATCACTAAAGGCATGTTAGAGTGTCGCCATTTAAAAGACCGTATATAGAGCTATAGAGAGGATTTAGAACAACTGGAAGTCTCATATACTGATGGTAGGAATATAAAATGGTATCCTCAGTCTAGGAAACTATTTAGCAGTTTTTTAGAACTGTATATACCTTGCAGGTGATCTAGTCCTTTCGTCTTAAGAATTGACCTAAGGTGAATGAAAGCTTATGCCCATAAGGCTTATACGTGGGTGTTTATGACAGCTTTATTCGTAATAACTCCAAACTGAAAATAACCCTAATGTCTATTAATAAGGTAACTAGGTAAACATATTGTGGTACACTCAACAGTGGAATACTGCTTAGCAATAGAGAGGAATGAGGGGCACCTGATAGGGCATGCAACTCTTCATTTTGGGGTTGGGAGTTGGGTATAGAGATTACTTTAAAAAATATTTAAAAAAATATACAAAGGAATGAACTATTGATACAAACAACAGTATGAATGAATCTTAAAATAATTATGAAAAAAGAATACATACTATATGATTCCATGTACATCAGTTCTAAAAACTAATGACAAAGCAGATTACTCGTTGCCTGGGGAGGAAGGGATATATGAAAATTTGGGGTTTTGATGGATATGTTTGCTATCTTGATTGTGGTAATGATTTCTCAGGTGTATGTATCTATGGAAATTTATACTTTAAATATGGACATTTTATTGTATGTAGTTTATACTTAAATAAAGTTGTTTTTAAAAAGCACATAAAATCCATGGAAATATTTAAAACCTCAGAAGTTTAATTTTATTTTTAGAGGTGCTGAGTTTAGAGATAATAGAAATCTTGACTCAATGTTCATAATGTCTGGGTTTCTACCGTGTATTACCTTAATACAATACAGTCTCTTAATATGTGTTTTATATAATTTTGTCTTCTTTAGTTATAGTATTTTATGCTCTGTCTGGTATTTATGTAGGAAATACATAGTGATTCCTAGACTGACTTAATTTACATGGTGTTCCCATAAAGTTTCTTTTTTTTTTTTTTTTTAAAGATTTTGTTTATTTATTTGACAGAGATAGAGACAGCCAGCGATAGAGGGAACACAGCAGGGGGAGTGGGAGAGGAAGAAGCAGGCTCCCAGCGGAGGAGCCCGATGTGGGGCTCCATCCCCTAACGCCGGGATCACGCCCTGAGCCGAAGGCAGCCGCTTAACCGCTGTGCCACCCAGGCGCCCCCCCCATAAAGTTTCTTAACTAGAAGGGACAGGCTCCTAACTGGATTAGGAAGCCAGTTTGATTACCTTCATTATTATTACCTTTATTTTTTTTGTCTTAGACCTTGACTTAATTCATGATGAACTCAATTCATTTGTTTAAATGTGAAGCTTAGCTTTAGGAATTTTGTAACCTAAAAGAGAATGATTTTTTAAATGATCTGAATATTGTTCATTAAGTGCATTTTGTTGAAGCACTGTAGCCCATAGCCCACTTCTGACAGTTTGATTATTCTTAACAGGGCCTTGGCACATGAAAGGATCATAGTTGCCTTACAAATGAGTTGATGCTGTAAGCTTGTACTGTATAGTAGGTAAAAGCTGACAAGATAATACCAAAACAGGCTGCTTCTCTGGGAGGACAACAATTTGATTATAAATCCGGCTGGGAAATGTGCTTGTTGATAACTGTTAACTCAGGAGTGTTTATAAACTTTATAAAATAAAGTATTTTATTTAATGGAGGTCTTTTTTCTTTTTTTTCCTCTTCTAGGAAATACAGTAGCAACCATGATAGAAGACAAAGGGCCAAGAGTGACCGACTACTTTGTTGTGGCAGGTCTCACTGACACATCTACTCTTTTAGATCAAGAAGTAAATCGTTTAGATACTAAGTCAACTGGGCCTAAAGCTCCAATTACAGACATTGCAGTTATTAACAAATCTGCTGGGGAAACGGTACCTGAAGGTTACACCTGTGTTGAAGCCACTCCATCAGCTCTTCAAGCAAATTTGAACTATGGAAGTCTGAAAAGCCCAGAACTTTTCCTCTGTTATAAGAGAGCAAGAGATAAACCACCCCTTACCGACATTGGGTATGGTGACTTATTTTCTTTTGCTATAGTGAAGTAAATAACATTTATTCAAAGTGCATGGGAATAGAAATTTGAAATCCTTGATAGTTCTATTATTACTTGTTCCTTCAGAATCAAGTGTGGTAAGATACTACATATCTGTATCTACCCTTACTGAATTTCTTTGTATTGTACTTGAATCATTAGATCATTTCCTTTCAAAAGATTGAAATGAAGGCATTGGAGCCTGAAATGTGATTCCATTTCTCTTGTACTTTTCAGATAAGCTTATTAATTAAAAATAAAAGAACAAGAAGCTGTAATAAAAGACTATATTTTTAAGGAGCTACTTAGGTTATGTGATGAGGTTTTGTGAAGCCCTGAATTCATTTAACGAACATTCTTGTTTTAAAAAAAAAAAAAATTGTGCTGTGTGGCTTTTAGTCCCAGGAGGGAGGAGGTATTTACAGTTTAGAATGAGTATAATTGTTATGAGGTATTTAGTGTCTAGTCCACAGCAAGAGAAGTACATTCTTTGTAAAAGCCCTTTTTCCAAAAATGTCTACGTTGACCCTCTTTTGTAAATGAGATGTGCTTTTAGAATACCTATAATTATTACTTTAATAGGTATACATGTCATGTATTAAGCTGTTCTGTTTATTATAATTACCATCAGTTGGTAAAAACATATAGGTATTTGAGAGCATTAGGAAGTATTTGGGATCAGCTTGTCCATTTATGTAAAACATGAGATTGGAATTTTGGTGGGATTGCATTTAATGTATAGATCAAATTAGGGAGTACTGCCATTTTTATACCAGTTAAGTCTTCTAACTTACGAATGAGAGATAGCTTTCCCTTTATTTAGGTCTTTAATTTCTTTCAGCAATGTTTTACAGTTTTTAGTGTACAAGTCTTTCACCTCCTTGATTCATTTTATTCCTACATGTTTTATTCTTTTGAATTCTATTAAAAATGAATTGTTTTCTTAATTTCCTTTTTGGATTGTTCATTGCTATTGTATACAAACACAGCTGAATTTTAATTTCATATGTTAATCTTATACCCTGCAACTTTGCTGAATTTTTTAGCTCTAATAGCTTTCTTTTGGATATTCAGGGAGTTTTTAAATATATAGGGTCATGTCATTTACAAGTAGAGCTAGTTTTACTCCTTCCTTTGCAGTTTGTTATTTGCTGCCTTGTCTTATTGCTCTGACTAGAACTTAACGTACAGCGTTGAATAGCAGTAGTGAAAACAGGTGTCCTTGGCTCATTGCTGGTCTTAGGTGGAAAGCTTTCAGTCTTTCACCATTGAATATGATGTTAGCTGTGGGTTTTTCGTAAATGCCGTTTATCATATTAAGAAAGGTCCCTTCTATTTCTGATTTTATGAGAGATTTTATCATGACAGTGTGTTGGGATTTTTTTCAAATGCCTTTTCTTTGTTAATTGAGATCATGCAGGTATTTCTTTCTATTAATGTGATGTATTACATTGATTTTTCTTATTTTGAATCCTTTAATGTCATCACAATACCACACTGTAGAAATGATTAATTACTTAATATCACATATATCCAAATTTCCCTGATTGTCCCATGAAGTTGGTTTTTTTTTTTTTAATGGTTGCTGGTTTTTCTGATAATAGCTGTTCAGATATTAAAGTAGTGAGCTGCTCCGTTTGACCACCACTTGTCTTCATCACCTCCTTTACTTTTGCATTAAAGCTCTAGTGAGATGGTCCTAGGTCCTCATTAAGTTCAAATTTCCAAAGTTAGAGGATGATTTGTCCTTATCTTACTTGACCTTTATGCAGCATCCGTTTAACTCCTTTAGTTAACTCCTTTAGTTAACTCCTTTAGTTAACTCCTTTAGTATTGGCCACCCTGTTTAGCTCTGTGGTTTTCTTTCAACCCAGTACAGTTAGGATGGTAGTCATACAGCTTTATAGGATCATTAGGAACAGGAGCCAGGTTAGAAAAGTTTGAGGAATGATTGGAATTGGATTAATAGAGGCTTTTTTGAAAGCTTGACTTTAAGAGAAAGAGAAGATAGTTATGGGCCTTGTTATTCAAGATGTGGTCCTTGAACCACTATTATCTAGGGCCTGGGAACATGTTAGAAATTCAGAATCTCAGGCACTGCCCCAAACCTCCTGAATCAGAATCTGTATTTTATCAAAATCCCCAGAAGCAATGGTTGAGGATACCTTGGGGGTAAGGCAATACGGAGCCATGTGCTGTTCTTTCTTTCTTCCAGGGGATAACCTTAAACATCTTTATTTGAAGGAGAGAAACCAATGGAAAAGAAAGGGTGAAAATATAGGAATAAGGAGATATTTGATAGAATAAAATTGTGAAGCAGAAGGGGTAATGTCAATAGCATAGGTGACTGGATTAGCATTTAGTGGGAGGGGCTTTTCCTTTGAGAAGGGGCACGGAGGTTTAAAATTGGTATAAACACAAACTGTTGGTTGCAGCGAAGTAATTCAGGACATGTAATGGTTTTATGTCAGTTCTTTTTATTTTCTCCATGAGTTTCTTAAGAAGATAGGTAATATCCATAGAAGGATAGGTATAGGGTAAAATTTTGGTAATATACATGTCAGTCAACGGGAATCAAGCCAGGGACATAACTTGTTTCAGGCTTCAGTGTTCACTGTCCGCCGTCTCTGAAGGCCATCTTTTCATATCCTCGTCCCCATCCTTCCACAGTACAGTCGTAATTGAAAGGATGTGTAGCTTTCAAAGATTGTTTTTGCTTGTGGTTCCGGGACACAACTTAAAATGATGACTTAGATAATTGTACTTACTTTCAGGTTGCAAGTGACTCTTTCATACACATCTTGTAGTTCCCTGAGGCTTGTTATGATAGTTTACTGATTGAGGTTTTCCAGAGTATAGGTTGTCTTTTAATCATAATCATAAATTTTTCTTTCCATATCAAATAATTGTTAATATCTCTGATGACTGCAATATTTTGACCTGTCCACCCCACTTTCCCCCCATTTAAGTACACGAGTGAGGTGTAGAAAACCTGTAGCCACTACAAAGACAGGTACCCATCTCATTCAACTAAATATGAAATACTGTTGTCAAACTTTTGATCTTTTTTTTTACCTTTTTGACTTTTATAAACTGAGATGAGATATTTATCAGGTTGGTTTTTTTTTTTTTTTTTAAGAAAACTGTTAAGTTAAAGGTTTTTTTTGAGATTTTTATTTATTTGAGAGTGTGAGAGTGCAGGTCTGCGCGCACGCAAGAGAGAGAGAGAGAGAAAGAAAGAGAAAGAGAGCCCATTCATGAGCAGGGGGAGAGGCAGAGGGAGAGGGAGAAGGAGAAGCGACTTCCCACTGAGCAGGGCACCTGATGCAGGGCTGAATCCCAGGACCTGGAGATCATGACCTGAGCCGAAGGCAGATGGTTCATCGACTGAACCACCCAGGCGCCCCAGATTTATTGATTTTCAAGAGTTTTTTTCTCCAGCACTTTTTTTTTTTTAATTTTCAAACATACAGAAAAGTTAACAATATTATAATAAACACCGGTATCCTTTCCTCCTGAGTGATAGACTGTAGTATAATGAACAGTATACTTTCCACCTAGATTCAACAAATTAACGTTTTTCCATATTTTTTTTTTTTTAAAGATTTTGTTTATTTATGTGACAGAGAGACAGCCAGCGAGAGAGGGAACACAAGCAGGGGGAGTGGGAGAGGAAGAAGCAGGCTCATAGCAGAGGAGCCTGATGTGGGGCTCGATCCCATAACGCCGGGATCACGCCCTGAGCCGAAGGCAGACGCCTAACGACTGCGCTACCCAGGCGCCCCCGTTTTTCCATATTTTTGCTAAACTATTTGAAAGGAGGCTGGAGATACCCTGACAGTTCTCCCGTGAATGCTTCATCATGCATCCCTTAAGCAACGCTCCTGTGTAACCATGGTATATAGAAAGTTAATAATAGTATCATGGTTTTCAATATCCATTCCCTATCCAAATAGTCACAGTTATCCCCAGAATATCTTTTATCGCCTTTAAAAAAAAAATATTCATGGGGCGCCTGGGTGGCTCAGTCGGTTAAGCGTCTGCCTTCGGCACAGGTCATGATCCCAGCATCCTGGGATGGAGCCCCACAGTGGGCTCCTTGCTCTGCGGGGAGTCTGCTTCTCCACAGGGAAGCATGCGCACCCCCCCCCCCCCCCGCTCTCTGCCAGATAAATAAACAAAATCTTGAAAAAAAAAATTCAGCATCCTGTTGTGGTTTACTTGTTGCATTTGGTTATTATGCCTCTTGAGTCTATTTTATCTCCCCCACATTTTTCTATTAGATAATTGACATTTTGCAGAATCTTGCCAGTTGTCTTATAGAATGCCCCCCACTCTCGATTTATCTGATTGTTTCCAAATTCTGTTTTGTTTTTTTTTTTTTTAAGATTTTATTTATTTATTCAACAGAGAGAGAGACAGCCAGTGAAAGAGGGAACACAAGCAGGGGGAGTGGGAGAGGAAGAAGCAGGCTCATAGCGGAGGAGCCTGATGTGGGGCTCGATCCCAGATCGCCGGGATCACGCCCTGAGCCGAAGGCAGACGCCCAACCGCTGTGCCACCCAGGCGCCCCCCAAATTCTGTTGTTTAACTTATTACCTTATTGTCAGTATTTCCTGTAAATTGGATGTTACCTTTAAAGTCTGAATTAAATTTATGTTAAATACTTTTGGCAAGAATACCCAGGTAGGGCTAGCATTAGGAAAGCATGTAGTGACAGATTATCCCATAATTAGTGATGTTAAGTTCAGTCACTTAATTAAGATGATAAGTGCCAGATATCTATTGTTATTTTCATTGTTAAATTTAAGTAAATTGTGGAGTTGTGGGCCTTGTTTAAATACCTGGTTCCCTAGCTGCTTTTCACTTCTCATTTTTTAGGATCCATTGATCATTGCCTGAATTAGATCTTGCATGGTGGGGGTTGTAAAATGAGACTTTTCTAATCCTGTCATTTAAAAAATAAATTTTTTAACTGGCATTTTTCTTGAAAATCTTGAAGGAAGAGCTTTCTCGTTCTCTTTTTTTTTTTTTTTATTGTTTTGAGAATAACTAAGGAACTGTGGATTTTAATTTATTCCATGTGATTAAAAATCTGTTATAATCCTTATTCTGTTTGCTCATATGGTCCCAAGTTTGGCTAGTGGGAGCCCTTTCCAGCTGACTGCTTTGCCAAATGAAATCTGGATTTGTGTGTGTTCATTGTTACTGAGGTGTCATACATACGTCAGTCCCTTGCCCTTGGAGTAAGACCTATCAGGCGTTTACAGAGTACTTAGTGTGTTAAAAAATTATATATAATAGTATTTCTATGTGTTTACGTTACCAATTTGTTATGCAGTATTGCAGTTAGGTTCATCTGTTTGTATTTGTTTTTTGTTTGTTTAGTTGGTTAGGTTCTTTTTATTTTTTTTAATGTTTTTTTATTATATTATGTTAGTCACCATACAGTACATCCCTGGTTTCTGATGTAAAGTTCGATGATTCATTAGTTGCGTATAACACCCAGTGCACCATGCAATACGTGCCCTCCTTACTGCCCATCACCAGTCTATCCCATTCCCCACCCCCCTCCGCTCTGAAGCCCTCAGTTTGTTTCTCATAGTCCATAGTCTCTCATGCTTCATTCCCCCTTCTGATTACCCCCATCTGTTTGTATTTGTGTTTCATTTGTTGTAGAAAAATTTTCTGTTAATATGGAAAATATTGTCACAGCTCAAAACACGTAAAAAGATATAATGAGAAATATTGCTTCGGTTTTTATTTCCTCTACTTTTTTCTCTATACTTTCTGCCGTCTCCTTTCCTGTTAGTGCAATTTTTGATTTATCCTTTCACTGTGTATTTTTACAAAAATAAACACATGTGTGTGTGTATTTTTATTTCTTCCTCTTAAACAAACTATAAATACTATATACGTTATTTTACACTTTGCTTTTTTCACCCAACAGTATGTCCTCAGAATCATTCCATATCTGAACATGGAGGTCTTTCTCACTCTTTATAACTCTATAGTACTTATTTGTGTGAATGTATATACTTTATCCAAACCTCTGTTGATGGACATTTGGGTTCTGTCCAGTCTTGTGCTATTACAAGAATGCTTTGGTGAATAACTGTGTATATATTATTACATATTTGTGGAAGTATATTTTCAGGTAGTCCTAGAAGGGCGTTGCTGGGATAAAAGATAAATGCACGCATAATTCTGTTAAATGTTACTACATTTCTTTCCATTGTGGTCATGCCACCATCAATATGTGATGTATGTGCTTCTTTCCCCCCAGTCCCGTCCACAAAATACATGATCAAATTTTTGAATTTTTGTCAGTCTCACAGTCAAGAAGTGATGTGTCATAGTAGTTTTAATGAGATTAACAATGTCTTCATATGTTTAAGGACCGTTTTCCTTTTTATCTTTTGTCAGTTGTTAGTGTCTTTTGGCATTGACTTTGTGACTTTTTAAAAACATGGTTTTGGGACAACTGGGTGGCTCAGTCAGTTGAGTGTCTGCCTTCAGCTCAGGTCGTGATCCGAGGTTTCTAGGATTGAGTCCTGCCTGGGGCTCCCTGCTCAGTGGGGGAGCCTGCTTCTCCCTCTGCCTGCTGTTCCCCCTGCTTGTACTCGTGCTGTCTCTCACTCTGACAAATAAATAAATAAAATCTTAAAAAAAAAAATAGAAACAGGGTTTTGGCCTTTTTGGGTTTTTTTTTTACAGTACATTTTTATGTAATAGGAAGATGAACTTTTTGTGAAATAAATTTCCAAATGTGTTCTTCAAGTTTATAATTTGTCTTTTGACTTGTGTTTTTTGTCATGTAAAATTTACTTGATGAAGTTTATTTTCTCACTCCCTTTTATTGCTTGTAGATTTTGAGTCATAGTTACACTTTTCCCACTGCTAGGTTTTCTTTTAGTACTAGTGTATTTTCATTCTTGACGTTTATATCTGTGATCCCCTGGGAGTTTTTTCTGGTGTATAGTGTGAAGTATAGATAGAATTTTATTTTTTACCCAAGTGGCAATTCAGTTATTCAAGCACTGCTTATTAAATTAAAAAGTCCATCTTTCTTGCAGTATATTGAGATGTCACCTTTATCCATTTCTGGTATTTCTTTTGTGTTCGTTGTTCTTTTCTGTTCGCTCATTTGCCAGTACTATCCTGGTTTAAATATAGAGGCTTTATACCATATTTTAATATTTAGTTAGGTTTTACCAGTTTCATTGAGATATAATTCAGATATCACACAATTCAGCCATCTCAACTGTACAATTTATTGGTTTCTAATATATTCACAGATTTGTGCAGCTATTACCACAGCCAGTTTCAGAATATTTTCATCCCCCTGAAAGGAAACCCTATATTCATCAGCAGTCACTTGCTGATGACCCTTTCCACCCTCTAGCCCTAGGCAAATACTAATCTACTTTTTGTCTCTACAGATGTGCCTATTCTGGCCATTTCATGGAAATGGAATCATACTACATGTGGTCTTTCTTGTCTAGCTTCTTTCACTTCGCATGGTTACAATGCTCATTGATGTTGCACCTCATATTAGTACTTCATTGCCTTTTTAAGTTCATTTATTTATTTAAGTAATCTCTACACCCAGTGTGGACTCAAACTCATCCCAAGATCAGGAGTCGAATGCTCTTCTGACTGAGCTGCCCAGGCGCACCTAGTACTTCACCTAGTACTTATTGCCGAATAGTGTTCTGTTATAAGCCCACGCCACCTTTTATGTATCTTTTCATTACTCGGTGGACATTTGATTGTTTTCACTTTTTGGCTGTGCTGTTAAATATGTATTTGCATACCAGTATTTGTGCAGACGTATGTTTTCATTTCTCTTGGGTATATATCCAGGAGTAGAATTGCTGAGTCATACAGAAACTCCCTGTATAACCCTTTGAGGAACCACTGGACTGTTTTCCAGAGCAGTTGATTCCCACCAGCATTGTATGAAGATTCCAATTTCTCTACACTCTTACCTTACCAGCACTTGTAATTATGTCTTTTTGATTATAGCCTTTCCAGTGTGTGTGAAGTGGGTATCTTATTGTGGTTTTGATTTGCAATCCCCTAATGGCTAGTATGTTGGGCCTCTTTTCATGTGCTTTTGGCCGTATCTTCTTTGGAGAAATGCCTATGAAGAGTCTTTGCCCACTTAAAAAAAAAAAAAAAAGAAAGAAATAAAATGTCTTATTTAAAATAACTTTAGTTTTACAGAGGAGTTCTTAAGGGTAGTACAGACAGTCCCCCATATATTCTTTGCCAGCCCTGTATCCATTTTTAAATTGCTATTTATCTTTTCATATTGATTTGTAAGAGTTCTTTACATATTCTGGAAAGAATACCCTAATTAGGTATATGATTTGCAAATATTTTCTCACATTTTATGAGTTGTCTTCCCACTTTCTTGATGGTGTCACTTGTAGCATGTAAGCTTTTTATTTTGATGAAATCCAGTTTTTTAACTTTTGTCACTTGTGCTTTGGTTCATGTATAAGAAGGCTTTGTCAAACCCAAGGTCACAAATTTTTATTCCTTTTTTTTTCTAAGAGTTTTATAGTTCTATCTCTTACGTTTAAGTGTTTGATCCATTTCTGGTATGCAGTGTAAGGAAGGGATCCAACTTCTTTTCCTTTTGCATTTGATATCCAGTTGTCCCGGCACCATTTGTTGAAAAGACTGTTTTTTTCCTGTTGAATTACCTTGGCACTCTTGTCAAAATCCATTGGCTGTAAATGTACGGGTTTAATTCTGCACTGCCTGTGCCGTTTCATTGATCTAAATCTTTATCCTTGTGGCCGTAACACATTGTGCTGATGACTAGATTTGTAGTAAGTTTTGGAATGGGGGAGTGTGAGTCCTCCAACTTTGCTTTTGTTTTTTCGACATTAGGCAGCCTGAGCCCCTTGCATCTCCATATGAACTTTAGGCTCATGTTACCAATTTCTAAACAAAAAAGCAACTAAGATTTAGAGGGGAATTTTGTTGACTCTGTAGATCTCTTTGGGAAATATTGACATCTTACCAAATATTTGGTGTTCTTATCCATGACCATGGGATGTCTTTTTTTTATTAGCTCATCTCTAATTTCTTTGAACCATGTTTTATAGTTTCAGTCAAAGGATTTTTATATTTATTTATTCATTCATTCATTCATTTTCAGTCAGAAGATTTTTAAAGGTGGAATTTTGACAGGAATTATGAAGGAAAATTTTGTGAAAACATCTGAATACTTGATCTAAGGATGTTTATGGTGTTGCCCCTTTCTTCTTTCATACAGCTTTTGTAAAAAGCGATAAAAAAAATCAAGTTGTTTGATCTTATTTACTCTTCTTAAGGTTACACTCCAGCTGTTGAAAATGTAGTTAAGAGATCTGTAATTCCCAAAGTAATAATCTTATTTTGGTGCACAATTAAGATTTGAGAAGTAGAAGAACCCCCCCCCCCCATTTTTTGGTTTGTTTTCAAGAGGAAAACCAGCATTAACTTGAAATGTATTTACTTATCTATATCTATCTATTTTTCCTCTCCCTGCCTTACAGAGTTTTATATGAAGGGAAAGAAAGGCTTATTCCAGGATGTGAAGTGATCCAAGCCACACCCTACGGTCGCTGTGCCAATGTCAACAATAGTTCAACTACTTCACAAAGAATCTTTATCACTTACCGAAGGGCTCCTTTAATTCGACCCCAGAATTCCTTGGCTGTAACCGATATCTGTGTTATTGTAACCAGTAAAGGAGAAACCCCTCCTCATACTTTCTGCAAAGTTGACAAAAACTTAAATTGTGGAATGGTAAGAATACAGTTGTTTCATTTTCAGTTTTTTATGTACTGTCCCCCACACCCCCAAAAGGATAATTTTTGTGCTTCTGTTTATTATTGAGTGTATAATTTACTCTGTTTATATTTTTGTGGTTTTTATTATTTTTTAGATCTGTAACTTCTGTAATTCATAACAATTTAAAAAATCTTTAGCTATCTGATTTTTAGAATAATTTCATTGAGAAAATAAATACTTAAAGTCAGGGATTTAAAATTTTGTTTTGGTATGTGGTAACATTGCCTGTGTTACACTAATACAGAAGTTTTATTAACTTTTGCACTTCACTGGTGTCTTCACAGACAACCATAGGGAGACTGGATAGGGAACTCCCTTTATATTTATTTATTTTAATTATTGTAGTTTTACATACTTGCTCTTTTCAAGTGGGCTCCAGACCCACTGTGGGGTTTTGAACTCATAACCCCGAGATCAAGAGTCGCAAGCTCTACCAAGAATGCTAGGCACCCCATCTCTTACATACTTATTTTGTTAAAGGGCTCTAATGAACAAGAACATTGAACATACACCTTTGATTTATAGTTTTAGGAGACTAAGGTTTACTATGGGGTCAGATTTATTTTGAAAAATACCTTTAGATAAAAATATTACTAGCTTTAGGGGCGCCTGGGTGGCACAACGGTTAAGCGTCTGCCTTCGGCTCAGGGTGTGATCCCGGCGTTATGGGATCGAGCCCCACATCAGGCTCCTCCGCTATGAGCCTGCTTCTTCCTCTCCCACTCCCCCTGCTTGTGTTCCCTCTCTAGCTGGCTGTCTCTATCCTGTCGAATAAATAAAATCTTTAAAAAAAAAAAATATTACTAGCTTTAATGAGATATGGGCAAAGATGACTGACTAATGTACCCACGGCTTTTAGTCAAGACAGTTTGCCCCTGGAGGTAGTGACTTCATAGTACCTCAGTCACCTTCATAGTACCTAGTTTGGGCTCCAGGGCCCACTCAGCTTTGTACTGTTTCTTCCAAACTGTCTGATTGTAGCATTCTAAACTTTTTGAAACTGTTTTGTGTCAGTTTAACTTTTGCGGCAATGTTTTTTTACTCGTTTCTTTCAGTGTTCTGAACTTCATGTTTTGCTATATTTTATAGTCTGTAGTCTTTTTTTAAAAAAGATTTATTCATTCATTTTAAAGAGAGAGAACATGCATGCACACACGGTCAGGGAAAGGGGCAGAGAGAGAGGAGCAGGGAGAGAGAATCTCAAGCAGACTCCCTGCTGAGTGCGGGGCCCAACGTGGGGCTCAATCCCAGGACCCTGAGATCACATCCTTAGGTGAAACTAAGAGTTGGGCACTCAACCAACCGACTAAGCCTCCCAGGCACCTCTGTAGTCTGTTTGATAAAACATATGTTTGAGATAGATTTCACTGGGGGACGCCCGGGTGGCTCAGTCAGTTAAGTATCTGCTTTCAACTCAGGTCCTATCTCAGGGTCCTGGGATCGAGCCCCACATCAGGCTCCCCACTCAGTGGGGAGTCAGCTTCTCCCTCTCCATCTGCCCCTCCCCCCACTGGTGTGCACGCTCTCTCTCTCTCTCTGAAATAAGTAAATAAAAATCTTAAAAAAAATGGATTTCACTGAATAATCAGAACCTTTAGAGAAGATATTCAACAAAATAACTTTATTTTCACTCTTTGGTCTTTTTTAAACATAATTTATATTTTACAGTGGGGTTCCAGTGTATTTCTGTGTTATAAGAAGTCTGTGCCTGCTTCTAATGCAATAGCATATAAAGCTGGTGAGTAAATTTAAAAAAAAATTGCTACTGTAGTTACTGTTTTACATTAATATATGGTTAGTTTCCATAGTGTAGTGGTCATCATGTTCACCTAACATGTACATTTGGTTAGATGATGTATGCTCCCTTATGTAGTTTATGGGATTGATCTAGTTATAAATTGAATTATGTATAATATTAGCACATAAAGGCGTAAGTTTTCTTAAATACATTACATACTACAAGATATATTAATATTACCCCCCCAAACATTTCGTTAAATAGAAATTTTCATCCCAGGTAAGCATTTGTGAAATGAACATTCAGGCTTTTAGTCTACACTAATAGATTTAATAATTCAATGGAAAACTGCTTACTCTCTCTGACCTTTTTATTTTGACAATCAGAAAGGTGTCAAACTGCATCTTTACTTCTTATATTTCCTTCTCTTATCTCTGTGTGTCTGATTTGAAACCTCATGTTACTTGCCATGAAAGGTGGACTTGCTTCCTTTTTCCTTTGTTGCAAAGAATCAGCTATATGGAGGAGAGGAGGGCCTGAGAAACTTTTCTGCCATGAAGTGTTTGAGAAATCTATCGCCACATTCTTACTGCACAGTAAAGTGTCAAGGGCTGTAAAGATTTAAGTGTGACCTCTTCATCCCACTGGTATGGTGGGATAGAAACTGAAAATACAGGTATGCTCCAGTTGTAAATAGAAGAGATACTGGAATACTTCCTTATGAAAAGAAGCAGTGTCAGTTACTTTTTGATCATGCACAATTTGTTTTGCTTCAGGGAAGTCAGGCAAATCCATATCTGAAAAATCTTGATTGTCTTCTTAAAGACATTCATACTAATATATCAGACCATTTAATTTATAACATAAAAATAAAGGCAGCAACTAATAATTACAAATTTCAGTATCCTTTTAAAATGTGATACTGTTAATATTGTTGTAATGTGTTGATTTAATGTGATTTCCTAAATTGTGTGTGTGTGTGTGTGTGTGTTTGTGTGTGTGGAGGAAGCGTCACTTTAAAAAAGGAACACTTACAGAAACAAGCTTTGTGAAAGTATTCATGTATTTGATAAAAGACATATTTTAGCATATAAAGCTTTGCACACTGAATTTTGATTTAGAGTTCTTCTGATTTTCAAGAGTTTAACTTAGAGGTAGTCTGCATATTAGAGTCATCAGAGGCTAATGAACTGATGCTTCATAGCTACTTTTTTCTGAAGGGGCTTTGTTATGCTTGCCAGAGGCCCCCCTTGCTCCTGCTTCGTTGGTCTCACATGCTGTGTACTCAGCCAGAGGATTTGGTCTCATTTACTTTTCATGCTGAATACTTTTTACGCTGCTGCTCTCAAGATGAGTTTAAGGGCTCTGATCATTTCTGTTGCCTTGGCATTATTACATAACACATACCCCTTCCCTGAATTTTTTGCTGAAATATTTGGTAAATTTTCCTGCATGTTCCTTACCACTCTCTATAGGATGCTGTGGTATGTAGAAGACAATATATTAAGATTGGTGATCCTGTCGAATAGAGTTTTAATTTGTCTATTTAGTACATTTTAATGTTATGATGAACTATAGGTCCATGAGTAAAAAATAAAGGGTAAACTTGTTAATTTATTTAAATTCCTGGTATGGCAAGAGAAAAAGGAAATTTCACACATGAATATTTTCATGCAATTTGCTATTAAAATATCCTGTTAATATGTATCACATGATTTCTGGGAAAATAGCTATTAAAAAAAATTTAATATTGCCTCCTTTCTCCAAAAGGTTTAATTTTTAGATATCCAGAAGATGATTATGAGTCATTTCCGCTCTCAGAATCTGTACCTCTCTTCTGCCTTCCCATGGGAGCTACTATTGAATGTTGGGATCCTCAGACTAAATACCCACTTCCAGTTTTTTCAACTTTTGTCCTGACAGGTTCTTCTGCTGAAAAGGTATATTTTTTCCTCTTTTATTAAACCTATATCGTCCGTGTTTTTATCCCGTAAAATAATTAATATGATGTAAGTTTATTTGAATGTTAGGATTATTTGGCCACAATATATTTTGGATTAAATTTGTACTATAGTGCCCAAGGTGAGAAGTCACCATGAAGATTGGCATCAGGATGCAGCTACCTCTGGAGCTTCTACAGAAGCAAATATAAAGTCTTTCTGGAGAGATACCCACAAAACCCAAGCCTCAAGATGATATTATAGTATAAGTTAGAAGACATAAATACCATAGGAAGAATCAGCAAGATACAGTACAAAGCTGGATTAGACCCTGAAGATATTGAATTGATACAATGACAACATTAAAAATATAAATTAAATATATAATTGAAATGATTCAAGATGTCAAAAAATCAGGGAAGAACAGTGTATTTTGTGAAATGAGTAAACAGACTGGGAAGAGAATCAGACATCTAGAAATGAAAAATATGGTCCTTTAAATTAGAGTCACTGAATGGTTTGAACAGCAGATAAGACATACATGTAGGGGAAATTAATGAAGTGCAAGATAGGTTACCTCAAATGTGGCAAATAAAAACTTCTAAAAGAGTTTAAAAATGTAGAGGATAGAATCAAAAGGACCAGTGGGTATTTAATGACTTCCAGAAGGAGAGATTAGAAAAGGGAGAGGCAGCATTTTAAGGGATATTGGTTGGTCGTTTTCAGTAACCTTCAGCAGAAAGGTTCATATTATAGTGAAACCATAGAACACCAAAGAAAAAAAAGCAACCAGAAAGAAAAGACATACTTATTTTTAAAGGGACAACTATTAGATTGTTGGCTAATTTTTCAATGACAACAATGAGGCTCAGAAGACAAATAATATATTAAAATGGAGGGAGTAAGCAAAGATCAATTTCACAGCATATAGAAAGTACTAGCCAGACTTTGCTGAAGATGGCAGAGTAGGAGAACCAGAGGCTCACCTCATCCCATTCATACATCTAGGTAACACTCACATCACTGTAAATAACTCAGAAAACAGTGTGGAGACGGGCAGAACAAACTCCACAACTGAAGGTAGAGAAGAGGCCACATGAAAGAGGGTAGGAAGGGCAGAGAAGTGGTTGATAGTTAAAGGGCCATGCGTGGACTGTCTGTGGGAGGGAAGGACATCAGCCTGGAGAGGGGAGACTGTCATGCTGAGGAGCCCCTCTTGTGTGGGTAAGATGAATCCCCATAATATTTGGCTTTGAAAACCAGAGGGGCTGAATTTCATGAGTTCTTCCAACCAGTGTGACTTAAAGCCTGGAACTTTAAAAATCAGCAGGCTAGGTTCTAGGACAGGGTGAGTGATAGGAAACTGAGTCCTTACTCTTAAAGAGATAGCATAACAAACAGTCCACAGATACACAGCATAGAAGCAGCAGTTTGAAAAATGCCTGGGACATAGAGGAGGGAGAGTTATTTATTCATCTCAGAGTGTGTCTTTAGGGGTAGGGTTCCCTGAACAGAGGAGGTGGCAGGTGTCATTTCCCTCCCCCGACCTCCCAGTGTAAACAGATGGCTGCCTCTGGGAACCATTCACTATCTAAGTTGATTACACTGCATCCCCCACTCCCCCCAACACCAGCCAGGCCTGCCTCCGTCCTAATGCTGTGAGTCCCCTCCCCCAGAAGATAAGCACAGACCTTGCCAACACCAAGTCTCCTGCACTTTGTGGGGCCTCGGTCCTGGTGGCAGTGGCCGGTTACCTCCTGTGGAGGATGCATGCACCTTGTTAAAACTGAGCACCCCACTGGTGTGTGCTTTGTAGGTCAGCCCCAGCTGGCTGTGGTCTTGGCAGCACCAGCACATCTCCTGTGGAGGAGGACCAGCACAAAACGAATGGGGACTGTGTGTGCCATCCCCCTGGCCCCAACATGGACTTTGCCAATCACCATGGCTGGTCTTGGCAGTGGAGGCATGTCCCCTGTGGGAGAGGACCAGCATGCACCTTGTTAAAACTCTGTGGTCCACCCATTACTTTCAAGAGCAGGAGACTTTAGGTGACTTTCCTAACTCACAGAAACAGGTACGAGTTAGACGAAATGAGGAGATAGGAATATGCCCCAAATGAAAGAACAGGACAAAACCACAGCAAGAAACCTAAGCGAAAAACTGAGATAAGTAATATTCCTGGTAGAGAATTTAAAGTAGTGATCATGAAGATACTTACTGGTCTTGAGAAAAGAGTGGAGGACATCAGTGAGACTATTAAAAAAGATAAAAAAGAACCACTTGGAGATAAAGAACACAGTAATTGAAATTAAAAAACACTAGATGAAATAAATAGCAGACTAGAGGAAGTAGAAGAATGAAACAGTGACCTGGAGGATAGAGTAATGGAAAGTAAGTAAGCTGAGCAGGTGAGAGAAAAAAATTATGCAAAATGAGAATAGACTTAGGGAACTCAGTGACTCTAAAAGCATAATAAAATTCTCATTATAGGGATCCCAGAAGAAGAAAGAGAAAAGGGGGCAGAAATTTTATTGAAGAAATAATAGCTGAAAACTTCCCAAATCTGGGGATGGACATAGAAATCCAGATTTAGGAGACATTGTGAAGTCCCAACAAAATCACCCCACAAAATAACCCCAAAGAGGTCCACACTAAGATACATATTAATTATTATTATTAAGATACATAATAATTAAAATGGCAAAAAGTAGTGATAAAGAGAAATTTTAAAAGCAGCAAGAGAAAAGAAGACAGTTACATACAAGGGAAACCACATAGGCTGTCAGCGGATTTTTTAGCAGAAACTTTGCAGGCCAGAAGGGGCTGGCATGATACTTTCGAAGTGCTGAATGGGAAAAATCTGCAGCCAAGAGTACTCTATCTAGCAAGGTTATCATTCAGAATAGAAAGAGAGAGAAAGAGTTTCCCAGACAAAAGTTAAAGGAGTTCATGACCACTAAACCAGCCCTACCAGAAATGTTAAATGGGACTCTTTGAGTGGGACGGAAAGGCCATAAATGAAAGTAAGAAAAGTAGGAAGCATAAAAACAGTAAACATAAGTGAAACAACTGTGACAATCAGTCAAGGGACTTACAAAATAAAGGGGTGTAAAGTATGACGTGTAAGTATAAACTTAAGCGACCATCAACTTAATATAGACTGCTATGTGCTTATATGAAAACCTAATGGTAACCACAAATCATAATCCACAAATAGATATGCAAAACATAAAGAGAAAGGAATCCAAGTTATTACTAAAGAAAGACAATGATTGTAAGAAGAGAGCAAGGGAGAAAGGAACAGAGAAGAACTACAAAAACAACCGCAAAACAAGTAACAAAATGGCAATACATACATACCTGTCAGTGATTACTTTGAATGTAAATGGACTAAATGCTTCAAAGGAAAAAGTATGACGGAATGGATAAAAAACAAGACCCATTTATATGCTGCCAACAAGAGACTTATTTCAGACCTAAAGACACCTGTAGATTGAAAATAAAGGGGTGGAGAAGCATTTCTCATGCAAATGGATGTCAGAAGAAATCAGGGGTAGCAATACTTATGTTGGATAAAACAGATTTTTTTTTTAAGATTTTATTTATTTATTTGACAGAGAATAAGCTGGGGGAGCAGGAGGGGGGAAGCCGGCTCCCCGTTGAGCAGGGAGCCTGATGTGGGACTCAATCCCAGGACCCTGGAATCATGGCCTGAGCCAAAGGCAAGTGCTTAACCCACTGAGCCACCCAGGAGCCCTGATAAAACAGACTTTAAAGGAAAGACTGTAACAAGAGACAAAGAAGGCACCATACATTTTATTTGTGTGTGTGTGTGTGTGTGTGTGTATTTTTTTTTTTTTTTTTTTTGTAAAGAGGGAGCGGGAAAAATAGAATCGTAAGCAGGCTCCACGCATGGTACAGAGCCTGATCTCAGCAACCCTGAGATCAGTGACCTGGAGAGAAATCAATCGTCAGATGCTTAACTGACTGAGCCACCTGGGAGGCCCAAAGAAGGACACTATTAAAGGGGACAATCCAATAAGAAGTTAATAACAATTGTAAATATTTATGCACCCAACATAGGAGCACCCGGATATGTAAAACAGTTAATGACAAACATAAAGGAACTCATCGATAATAAAACAATAATAGTAAAGTACGTTAACACACCACTTATGTCAATGGACACATCATCCAAACAGAAAATCAACAAGGGAAACAGTGGCTTTGAATGAAACATTGGAAATCAGCCACAAGAAAAAACCTGGAAAAGAGCATAAATGCGTGGAGATCAAATAACATGCTACTAAACAATGAATGAGTCAACCAGATAATCAAAGAAAAGATCAGAAAATTCACAGAGACAAATAAAAATGAAAACACGACGGTCTAAAATCTTTGAGATGCAGCAAAAGTGGTTCTAAGAGGGAAGTTTAATACCATACAGACCTACCTCAAGAAGCTAGAAAAATCTCAAGTAACCTAACCTCACACCTAAAGGAGCTGGAAAAAGAAGGACAAACAAAACTCAAAACCAGCAAAAGGAAATAATAAAGATTAGAGCAGAAATAAACGATACAGAAACTGAAAAAACAGTAGTATATATCAATGAAACCAGAAGCTGGTCCTTTGAAAAGATCAACAAAATTGATAAAATTTTAGATTCCTCAAAAAAAAAAAAAAACCTCAAATAAAATCAGAAATGAAAGAGGAGAAATAACAGCTGACATCATAGAAGTACAAAGAATTATAAGGGAATATTAGGAAATTATATGCCAACAGACTTGTCAGCCTAGAAAAACCCAGCTAAATTCCTGGAAGCATATAACCTCCGAAAACTGAATCAGGAAGAAACAGAAAATTTGAACAGACCAATGACCAGCAATGATGCTGAATCAGTAATCAAAAAACTCCCAACAAACAAAAGTCTAGGACCAGACAGTTTCACAGGTTCATTCTACCAAACATTTAAAGAAGAGTTAATACCTATTCTCAAAGTATTCCAAGAAATAGAAGAGGAAGTAAAACTTCCAAATTCATTCTATGGGGCCAGTACCAAAACCAGATAAAGACAGTACAAAAAAAGAGAACTATAGGCCAATATCTCTGATGAACATAGATGCAGAAATCCTCAACAAAATATTAGCAAACCGAATCTAAGAATACATTAAAAAAATCATTCATCACAATCAAGTATTTATTCTGGGGATGCAGGGGTGGTTCAATATTTGCAAATCAATCAATGCAATATATCACATCAATAAGAGAAAGTATAAAAACTATGTGATCATTTCAGTAGGCGCAAAGTACAACATCCATTCATAATAAAACCTCTCAATAGAGTAGATTTATAGGGAACATACTTCAACATAATAATGGCCATGTATGAAAAACCCACAGTGAACATCATCCTCAGTGGGGAAAAGCTGAGTGCTTTTCCGCTAAGTCAGTAGCAAGAGAGGATGTCCAGTCTCACCACTTATTTAACATAGTATTGTAAGTCCTAGCTGCAGCAGTCCCACCACAAAAAAAGAAAAGGCATCCAAATCAGCAAGGAAGAAGTAAGACTTTTATAATTTGCAGATGACATAATGCTATAAATATAAAACTCTATAAAGATTCCACCAAAAATCTACTAGAACTGATAATGGCGTTCAGTAAAGCTGAAGGATACAAAATCAATGCGCAGAAATCTGTTGCATTTCTATACACTAATAATGAAGCAGCAAAAGAGAAATTTAAAAAAAGCAACCCCATTTGCACCTGCACCAAAAATAATAAAATACGTAGGAATAAGCATGACCGAGGTGGTGAAAGACTTATACTCTGAAATGTATAAATATTGATGAAAGGAATTGAAGACGATGCAAAGAATTGGAAAGACATCCTATGCTCATGGATTAGAAGAACAAATATTGTTAAAATGTCCATACTACCCAAAGTGATCTACAGATTTAATGCAACTCCTATCAAAATACCAACAGCATTTTTCAGGGAGCTAGAACAAACAATCCTCAAATTTGTATGGAACCCACAAAAGACCCTCTATAGCCAAAGTAATCTTGGAAAAAAAAAAAAACAAAGGTGAAGATATCACAATTCCAGATTTCATGTTATATTGCAAAGCTGTAGTACTCAAAACAGTATTGTACTGACACAAAAACAGACACATAAATCAGTGGAACAGGATAGAAAGTCCAGAAATAAACCCACAATTACATGGTCAATTAGTTTTCAACAAAGGCAAGAATATGCAATGGGAAAAAGACAGTCTTTTCAACAAATGATGTAGGGAAAACTGGACAGGTACATGCAAAAGAATGAAACTAGATCACTTTCTTAACCATACACAAAAATAAACTCAAAATGGGTTAAAGACCTAAATGTGAGACCTGAAACCATAAAAATCCTTGAAGAGATTATAGGTAGTGATTTCTTTGACATAGGCCGTAACAACATTTTTCTAGATGTATGTCTCTTGAGGCAAGGGAAACAAAAGCAAAAATAAGCTACTGGGATTACATCAAAATAAAAAACTGCACAGCAAAGGAAACAGCCAACAGAACTAAACAACAGTCTACTGAATGGGTGAAGATACTTTGCAAATGAAATATCTGATAAAGGATTAGTATCCAAGTATGTAAAGAACCTATACAGCTCAACAGCAAAAAAACCATAATAAACCAATTTAAAAACAGGCAGAAGACAACAGACATTTCTTCAAAGAAGACATAGAGGTGGCCAGTAGGCACATGAAAAGATACTCAATATCACTTGTCATCAGGGAAATGCAAATCAAAACCACAATAAAATATCACCTCACACCTGTCAGAAGGGCTAAAATCAACACAAGAAACAAGTGTTGGCGAGAATGTGGGAAAAAGGGAACCCTTGTGTACTGTTGGTGGGAATGCAAACTGGTACAGTCACTGTGGAAGACAGTATGGAGTTTCCTCAAAAAATTAAAAATAGAAGGGATATGTGTACCCCGATGTTTATTGCAGTAGTATTTAAATTATTGAAGCAGTCTAAGTGTCCATTGATAGATGAATAGATAAAGAAGTGGTATATATATACAATGGAATATTGTTCAGCCAGAAAAAGAATGAAATCCTGCCATTCGCAACAACATGGATGGACTAGAGAGTATAATGCTAAGTGAAATAAGTCAGAGAAAGACAAATACCATATGATTTCACTCATATGTGGAAATTAAGAAACAAAACAAGTGAACGAAGGGGGGGAAAAGAGACCAGCCAAAAACCCAGACTCTTATCTATAGAGAACAAGCAGATGGTTACCAGAGGGGAGGTGGGTAGGAGGATGGGTGAAATAGATAAAGGGAATGAAGAGTACACTTCTCTTGATAAGCAGATAAGCAGCAGTAATATATGGAATTGCCGAATCACTGTATTATACACTTGAAACTAATACAACACTGTATGTTAACTATACTGGAATTAAAATTTTAAAAAAGTACTAGCCTTAAAAAAAAAGATGAATAATAGAACCCCACTGGAATAAAAAAAAATCTGTTTATTTGAAGATACCAGGGGCTCCTGGGTAGCTCAGTCAGTTAAGCATCTGATTTCAGCTCAGGGCATGATCTCAGGGTCCTCGAATGTACTTGTCCCTCTTTCCCTCCCCCCCCCGCTCATACTCTTTCGTGCTCTCTCTCTCTCAAATAAATAAGTAAAATCTTAAAAAAAAAAAAAAAAAAGTACCCTTAAGGTGAAAAAGAAGGCCACAGGCTGGGAGAAAGTAATGTGATATATATATATATAATTGAAAAAATGTATAAAGCAGTAATAATGACATAATGATAATTTAAAATAAAGATGGTGAGATGATATTAGGAAATAAAAGTAAATGAAACTATGAATATAGTAGAAATTTAAAAATTAAAAGCGCTCAGGAAGTGAAAAGTATAACTAACCAGGGGCGCCTGGGTGGCACAGCGGTTAAGCGTCTGCCTTCAGCTCAGGGCGTGATCCCGGCGTTCAGGGATCGAGCCCCACATCAGGCTCTTCTGCTATGAGCCTGCTTCTTCCTCTCCCACTCCCCCTGCTTGTGTTCCCTCTCTCGCTGGCTGTCTCTATCTCTGTCAAATAAATAAATAAAATCTTTAAAAAAAAAAAAAGTATAACTAACCAATGCTGACTCTTGTGGATCAAGAAACACATCTGTGGCCTCATTCTACAGGGTATAAATTTAAAACCACCTTATTAATGATAATGAAGGTTAAATGTCCAGCATAGTATCTGGAACATAAGTAAAATACGCACTGAGTGAAGGCCAATACTATATTAACTGGGTTGCTTACAACTAAGGGAAGTCTTTAGCTAAGAATTATTTATAGTTCTCTCATTGGAAGCAATAAATATAAATGAAAATTTTAAGATCTTCAAACATTTAAGAGTACTAAATTTACTTTGATTGGTAGAAAACAACAGCCTCATTGAGATGCTTTTGTCATATTGTTTGTTAAAAATCTCTTGAGGTCATTGAAATAGTTGTATCCAGGAGTGTTGTATTTGCAAAGACAAGGGTTAATGTGATACACACACACTACATATATGTGGTGATTGTGTGTGTGTATACACAACTAAGTAGTTATAAGATTTATAAGAGAGAGGTATCACTGTTTCCAGAACTTTTTCGTTACCTTAAACAGGAACTTACCCCACCCCTACCCCTGGTTCTTGGTAATCTCTATTCTACTTTCTATGAATTTGCCTATTTTAGGTAGCTCACATAAGTGGAATCATATAATATTTGTCCTTTTGTGTCTGGCTGATTTCACTTAGTTTAGTGTTTCTAAGGTTCATCCATGTTGCAGTATCTATCAGAATTTCATTACTTTTTAAGGCTGAATAACATTCCATCGCGTGTATATACCACATTTTGTTTATCCGTTCATCTGCTGATGGACTTTGGGGTTGTTTCCAGCATTTGTCCATTGTGAATAATGCTGCTATGAACACTGGTGTACAAGTATCTGTTTAAGTCCCTCCTTTCAGTTCTTCTGGATATATTCTTATTAGTGGAATTGCTGGATCACGTGGTAATTATTTTTTAAATTTTGGAGAAGCTGTTTTGCACAGCAGCTGCACCATTTTATATTTCTTATCATCTATCTGTCATATCCACCCTAAGTTAGTGTTTCTTTTGTAATGAGAGATAAACAGAAATTTTAAAAAACAAACCCAAGTCTTATAATGGAATTCTGTTGCTCTGTAGGTATATGGAGCTGCCATCCAGTTTTATGAACCTTACTCTCGGGAACTTCTGACAGAGAAACAGCTAATGCAGCTGGGCCTGTTGACCCCTGTGGAGAGAAAAGTGGTCTCCAAATCCATCAATTCAAACAAATGCATTTGTTTACTCTCACACTGGCCTTTTTTTGAAGCTTTTAGAAAATTTCTCATGTTTATCTACAAACTTTCTGTGTCTGGACCACATCCTCTTCCCATTGAAAAGTATGTATAATGATTAGAAAGATGCCTGGTGGAAAAGCTGGTTGTCTGTGTGTACATTTCATTGTTTACCTGACTTTAAGCAGAAAAGTTCAAAGGGAACAAGAGTCACAGTCACCTTACTTTTGCTTCTTCCCTTTTTCACTTGAATCATTGATTTTAAATCATTGAGGAGTGGTGGTTAGGATAATCAAATAATAGGGGCGCCTGGGTGGCTCAGTCGTTAAGCGTCTGCCTTCGGCTCAGGGTATGATCCCGGCGTTCTGGGATCGAGCCCCACATCAGGCTCTTCCGCTGGGAGCCTGCTTCTTCCTCTCCCACTCCCCCTGACTGTGTTCCCTCTCTCGCTGGCTATCTCTCTCTGTGTCAAATAAATAAATAAAATCTTTAAAAAAAAAAAAAAGGATAATCAAATAATAATCTCTTGAGAATTCAGCTGAAAAAGGAACTCATTATACATTGCACTGTGTGTGTCCTTTCTATTCATTCTGTAATAACGAGAAAAATAGCTATTATACACATACACCTGAACCATACAAGTGGACATTCCTGGTTCTGACTATAAAGCATCTCTAAACTGATGTAGAAATTAATAAGGGTGAGTTAATTGATGCTAAAAATGAGGTTTTGGTTTGAGCATTGAGAGATCCTAATTTTCCACTCTATTTGTAATTCCCTCTGTCATGGAAATCGTTTGTAAGGAAGAAAAATAAATGTGGAGCTGCTGTCTTTTATTTTTTTATTTTTTGTTTTTTTTTCTTTTCTTTAATTTAAATTCAGTTAATTAACAAATAGTTTATTATTAGTTTCAGAGGTAGAGGCCAGAGGTTCATCAATCTTACATCACACCCAGTGCTCATTACATCACATGCCCTCCTTAATGTCCATCACCCAGTTACCCCATCCCCACAGCCCCCTCTCATCCAGCATCCCTCAATTTGTTTCCTGTGATTAAGAGTCTCTTGTGGTTTGTCTGTCTCTCTCTGGTTTCATCTTGTTTTATTTTTCTCTCCCTTCCTCCATGATCCATTGTTTTGTTTCTTAAGAAGCCACTGTCTTTAAAAACCACATCTTGGGGTGTCTGGCTGGCTCAGTTGGTGGAGCATCCAGCTCTTGATCTCAGGGTCATGGGTTCAAGCCCTCATGTTGGGTGTAGAGAATACTTAAAAAAAAATTTTTTTTCTGACTTCTAGTGGCACACTGACTTTTGTCTATTATGGGTAATGATTTATTTATCCTCCTAACAAACCAAGAGGTGTCAAGGGCTTTATGGAAATATAGTATGCATAAACAGATTTTTCATACAATTTCAGAAATTTCACATTATAGCAAAAAGAATATCAGCAAAGCATACTAATTAATGGAAAGGTAGGGGCAATTATTTGGCTTTCCTTTTGTACTCTTGGGATACCAAACTAATAGTTCATAGTTCTAGATTTAACTTTGAGCTTTCAGATTAACTTAAAATTGTTTGAAGTAAAACTTAATGGTAGGGACAAGTTAGCAACCTTTTGAAAAATTAAGGTTCTATGAATAGTTTGAGGAAATGAAATCAGTGTATGTTATCAGCATTTTTTCTCAGATGAAGTAATACTTTGCAAGTTAGTGGCTGCTAAGAGCTCAAAGCTTTGGAGAAACAAGCATTATTTGTAGGAGAAATAGAGAGTGCAAGTGGTTTGCTCAAAGTTACAGTAAAAGAACTATATTGATTAAGTTAATATTTAAATTAATTACTGGGATTAAATTCAGTATTAGTTTTAATTTATTGTATTGCAGTTAGTTGCTCTCCATACCAGCACTGGTAACCAGACAATAAAAATTAGCTTCTTTATGAAAACTGTATTTATGTCGTTCTTATTTTCCTGGCAATATTAGGGTGTATTAATATAGACTTTTAACCAGGAAATACATTGTGCATTTCAGAAGTTTAGTGGGGTGAATACGTTTATTTATACTAGATAAATTTATTTAACATAAGTTTTAGGTAAGTGGTTTTGTCAGATTGGGAATATTATAATGATATTTAAAACTTGTCAAAATCTATGAAGCATTTTAGAAAAGTAATTATGATCTATATTTCAAATTTTTTTCCAGGCACATTTCACACTTCATGCAAAACATCCCTTTTCCTTCACCACAAAGACCAAGAATCCTTGTACAGGTAATCAGAAACAAATACATTTGAGGGAAGCTCTGCATATGGTCATTCTAGTCATTGCAGAGTAGATTCTATGGCCCTTTGAGTTTGAAGTGGAGCAACATGTGTTCATAAAGTCCTGAATTTCCTGTATTTTATCTTTTATTTGGGTGTACAGAATGGGAATAATTACAGCCTTTGATTCATGATATTATCATCATTGGTCTATGCATGATAATGTAAAACCTAGAATTGTGTTACTGGCATGTTTTTAAATCAGAGCAGCTAATATTAAATATGAAGTGATTCGTGGTTGGAGGGAAAAAGTGAGATAGTCTGACAGTGGTCTTCAGACTTTCTATGTTACAGGACCAGTTTCTTTTTATTTCCAGTCATTGGCAGACCTATATAAGTTTACAGCTTTTGAAATGTGCACCTTACCATGTGAGCAGTGTAGACATGAACATGTCTGTACCCTGTGCAAGGATAGGAGTCCTCTGATCACGTACTTGGTGGTGGGAGCAGTGTCCCATTGCCATTAAAGTTTCTAAATGTCTTACTCTCCATTTATATATGCTCTTTTCCTGGACCAGTGACAGTTTGCAGACTGGCACTTTGAGCAGAGAATCTGTAGAGAGGCAGGCCATTTTAAAATTGTTTTCTAAGATGTTATCAACATTATATGGTGGCGTTAAGTCAAATATTGTTAATCTTGAATGTACTTCAGTTCAAGTATGTATTTCAGCAAGTATTAATATATAGTAATCAATCGCCAAATGCCTGCCAGTCTATAGAGTAAATAAACTTGAAGCTTTTAAAAAGCAGTTATTTCATAATTTTAAAAAAACTGTATTTTAAACAGCTAACTGAATCAAAATTCAATTGAATTAACCATTTAATTTAACAGAACTAAAATAATACCTGAGTAAATACAGCTATTGTTTTATATCGTAGTACATTTCAAAAACTATGTCAGTCTGCATGTTAAACTACCTTCTGTATTCTGTATTAACCTTGATATAAATATTTAGGTTTCAAGATTGGCTTGATTAATTCTTTTTTTTTTTTTTTTGGAAGCTTTCAGTCCATGATGCGTTAATATTATCACAGCCAGTTTCTACACCTTTACCACTAAGGTAATTACTAGTATCTAAAATGATATACTCATTCATTTGGGAGAAGAATGCTTTAAAATATTTTAAGGGCTAGGATAATAAAGTTAAGTATTATCTTTTACATAAGGATAACCTTAATGTTTCTATCTTTGATAGCTGGATGGATGGTGGGCCATCCAGTGTTTTAAAAAGGGAATATTAAAGAGCGTTGAAAGATTGGGTGTAGGGAGTACATCCCTTTTCTTTTCCTCTCCCCTCCTCCTATCCAGTTCCTAGCTAAATATTCAAGGTGAACTGATTTTAACCTCCTCAAATATCTCAAATCTGTTAGCTTCTAGTCCAGGATAGCGTGATCTCTTACCTGGACAACTTCATGATTAACGTTTTAGTTGGTACCCTTTTGTTCTTCCTTCATTTCTTTATCCACACTGCAGCTGTGTGTCCTTTCGAGAAGGCAAATGTAATTGTGTTGTTTCTATTTTGACATAATCTTTTGCCCCTTTTTTACTATGCTTTAGTCACAATAAGTGTGTTTCAATTTTGTGGAAATGATGGTAGCTTTTTCTTGCTTTATTGCCTCTGCGTATGTTGGCTTCTCCCTAACTTCCATTCTTTTGAGCTCAGCTCAAATGGTTCTTTGGGAAAATCTTCCCTGATAAACTCCCCTTTGTTACCAAAGGATGAATTTGATTCATACTGTTATATACTCTCTCATTAAATGTGCTACTTCTCGGTGATAACTAAATCAACACTTGAAATTAGCACTAGCTTCTCAATCTGTTAATATTTAGGAAATAATTTAATAAGCAAATCTTAACATATTTTAGCAAAATAGTTCATAATCATCTTTTTCTCTTTTCTCCTAGTGGAGCCGACTTCAGCACCTTGTTAATGAATCTGGGTCCTGAGAATTGTGCAACACTGCTGCTCTTTGTTTTACTTGAGAGTAAGATTCTGCTGCATTCTCTTAGGCCAGCTGTGTTGACTGGAGTAGCTGAAGCTGTTGTAGCTGTAAGTATAGAATTGTCCTTGCAGTACAGGATAACTGACAGAATTTTTACTCTAAAGGGAAATTTCCTTCAATGAAAGCAACTTTGAAATTACCAGGAAATGTTTAACAAATATAATAGAGTGGCAAAGAGACATAGTAAGTCTAAAGAAAAAAAAGGTGGTTTCTATTTGAGAGAAAATTTCAATTTCTGATTTTTAATATATTAGAGTACTTCAGAGACTCTGTGATTACATAGCAAAACTTGTGAATGAAGCTTATTAAACAGGAGGCTCTGGCCAATTTCATCTGCCCTAAAATTATGCAAATGAATTACAATTAATTACTCCCAGTTTTAACTTTTAATCATTGTGAGCCATAACATAGGAAATTCTAAATGATTGTGAACTAGGATAATGTACAGATGCTTAGCTATTAATGTAAAACATAAATAAAATCAAGTCTTCCTCTGTTTTTTTAAGGCTTCCCATTGCAATTAGATGTCTGATCATGTAGGACTTTATAGATTATAGTATAGAATTTTGGATGTCATTTCTCCAACTTTATTTTTCATTTTATGTTTCATTTCACATAGTTGACTCTCCTTATTTCCACGCGAGTTACATTTTAAAAATGTAACTCGCGTGGAAATGAAGACCTATCTCTTTATTATCCTTGTGTCCTCAGCACTTACCACAGCTTAATAGCATGGAGTAAGTAAGCACTCAGTAAATACCTGTTAAATCAACAAATGGGATATGTTTCCAAGATCTTAATTTGGTCAGAGAAATGCTACTATGAAAACTAAAGAAACCAATGTGAGATAGTTTATGGGTAGCAGAGATCCTCATTATGTATTAATTTTCCAAACCTCCACAGTTGCATACGAAAGCAAAAGCCATTGTAATGTGAAAATATTTGTTAACAAACTGAACAGTGTTAGAAAGTTCCCACTCCTTCCTGTAAAACATTAGTGTTTACCTATGTTCCTTGGTCAGAATCTTTGTGGCCCAATCTCTTGATTGATTTTAGCAATACAGTGCAAGAACAGGTGGAAAAATTGTAATGTGTAATTGGAAATCTTATGGAAAATGCAAGATTGCATGAAATTTATGTAACTGATGTTGGAGAACTGCCTGAATTGGCATGCAAAACCATTGTAAGTGAAGATTGGCAATTTACCATTTAAAGAAGAGAAAATGGAAGGGAATGATGACAGGATAAGTTCTTCAGGAGGAGAATGATTTGAATATCAAAGAGTATCAAAGAATTAATGGAGCCCCATGGCAAACATTGAAAAATGACCCTCTTTATGATTGAGCTGTAAAAGTCAAAGTCGAATACAAGCGTGTCACATTTTGCTGTTACTTTTGTTTTTAAAATTTTTTTACGCAATTGCAGGTGTAATGTACTTTTTTTTGAATGGAAAATAGTTTTTCACTGTAGGTATCTGAAGTCCTTGCAAGGTCCTGTGGGAGTGGCTCTGTCCGTCTGCCCTCTGATCTGATTTCTGCTCCTCTGCCCCCTTGCTTACTAGGCTCCAGCACACAAGCTACTCCTGAGTATATTAGGCAGGCCCCATACCTTAAGCTTTTGCTCCAGCTGTCCTTCTCTCAAAAGCACTCTTGTAGATATCTCCTAGATCCCTCCTTCAGGTCTAGACTCAGTTGTCACTTTCTTAATGAAGTCTACCCTATTTGGCCTGTTTAATAATATAACCTGCTCCCCCCTTCCTATTCTGAACTCTCATCCCCTTCAGTTGGCTTTCCTTTTTCCTTTTCCATAGCACTTAGCACTTCTTGATAGGGTGTATGTGTATATTTTTTTATTGTGTCCTCTGTTTATTTTCTGCCTCTTTCTGCTAGACCAGGTAGGTGGTGGCAAACTATGGCCCACTGGTCAAATCCTCCTTGCCACTTGTTTTTGTAAATAAAGTTTTACTGGAACATAGGTCATTTATTTACATACTGTGTGTGACTGCTTTCATGCATGGAGACAAAGTTAAACATTTGTGAGAGACAATATGGCTCACAAGGCCTAAAGTATTGCCTATTTTTCTTGTACAGAAAAAAGTTTCCTGACTCTTTTGCTAAACTGTAAACCTCAGGAGGGCAGAGATCTTTGTTTTAGTCACTGTTGTAGCCTTATCTAGAACAGTGCTTGGCTCATAATAAGTGCAGAAATATTTGATAAATAAATAAATGATTGAAGACAAAATCCTACCCTGAACAAGCATCTGGAATAACCAGCAGATGTAATAAATGCTATAGGCATTTCTTTGGGGGGAGTGATGATGGATAAGGTATAGCAAGGATTTTTGTAGTAGAGGAAAATTTTATCATCAGTGATTAGAAGTTTCATATTAGCTGATAATTGAAATTTTAGTCTGTTTTTTGATTTATCAAAACTTGTCTTTTTTTTTTTTTTTTTTTTTAAAGATTTTATTTATTCGACAGAGATAGAGACAGCCAGCGAGAGAGGGAACACAAGCAGGGGGAGTGGGAGAGGAAGAAGCAGGCTCATAGCGGAAGAGCCTGATGTGGGGCTCGATCCCATAACGCCGGGATCACGCCCTGAGCCGAAGGCAGACGCTTAACCGCTGTGCCACCCAGGCGCCCCTAAAACTTGTCTTTTTTTTTAAAGCACATATGACACAAGGTAGAGCTTTATAAAGATTCTTGAGGCATGTTTTATATTGACTAGTATTTTATTAAGATGCCAAGCTTCAGTGAAGTTGAATCATTTTGTGTTTATTTGAGCAGTTAGGAAATTTTTTTATTGAAATGTTTAGTTTACTATTACATTTTTAAGAGAATCATTTTAATTTTTTTCAGTCCTTGAAGCTCTTAGTTGGATTTTAGTCAAAGGTTACTTTGAGAATTAATAGATGGATGAAGTGCATAAGAGTTAAAGATCATGAATTTGTTTTATAATTTTGGGGGGCAGTTTTCTCTCTCTGCTTTGACTTTTTCTAAAAATGTGGATGTGGGTTTTATATGGCATTATAAGAATTAACACGCAAAGAGCTATAAGCATTTTTATTTTGCTTGTGATAATTGTCACGCTTGAAGATTTTAATCACATTGGTTCATAGTACTGCTAAGTAATATTTTATAGCCATTTAGTTTTTGGAATGAAGTGTAAGGTAAAAGAAACTACACTTACTGCTTTTTAATGGTCCCTTTCAGTAATAGTTAATTACATGCTTTTCATTGCAAATTTCGAATTTGGTTAATTTTTTAAAACTTTTTCCCCAGATGATCTTTCCATTTCAGTGGCAGTGCCCGTATATTCCCCTTTGTCCTCTTTCACTGGCGGCAGTCCTTAGTGCACCTTTACCATTTATAGTTGGAGTTGACTCAAGGTATTTTGATCTTCATGACCCACCACAGGATGTTGTTTGCATTGACTTGGATACAAACATGTTATATGTGTAAGTTGATTCTTTTTATATTATCTCCCATTTATATTTTCCCCCATCTGTAGTTACAGCTCATTGACAGAATCTAGAAGTATGCTATTTTTAATGTTGTTCATAAGTTTTCATCTTTAATACAGTAATTCTCAGTGATGGCAACTATCAGAATTCTGGAAAGTTTGGAAAAGAACATGTTCAACATTAGTGTATATTTTGGTAATAATGTTGGCAATAGGCAGAAAATATTTATGTTTGTCAAAAGAGAATATGGATTTGAAAAAAAAAGTTAAACACTGCTTTCAGAGCTCAAGAGATGATACGCTTTCTAGGTTTAATTCAAAATTCATACGTAAGCTTTGAAAAAATGAGTTTACCTGTTTGAGTTTAGTTAGAATATAGGATAATGTTACGCCATTTCATTAGTTGTCAAGATTTGAATTTTTTAGGGATCTGTTTTATTGCAGATAATTTTTTTAAAAGATTTTATTTATTTGAGAGAGAAAGAGAGCATGAGCGGGGGAAGGGGGGGAGCAGAGGGAGAAGAACAGACTCCCTGCTGACCAGGGAGCTGGACATGGGGCTCGATCCTAGGACCTGGGATCAGGATCTGAGCTGAAGACAGACACTTAACAGACTGAGCCAGCCAGGTGCCCCTTATTGCAGAGAAGTTTATACTAAAAATCAGTCATACTTTGTGTTTACTGGAGGTGATAAAATGTACAGCAGTGGTGTAACTGGGGATTCAGAGAGGAGAGTATAACATTAATAAAAGCAGCTCTGGGTCAGTGCTCAAGAGCTAATCCCTGCCCCCCAACCCCCTTGGAAAAAAAAGTGGGAAAGGGCAGTAATTGTTGAAAATTCCTTAGCCTTGGTGCCAAACTCTAGATCCTGGAGTTTTTTTGTTCTTTACTGTTTGAGATTTGCAGAAAATAAATGGGGTAAGAATTGTGGTGAGACTTCAGTGGTAAAAGCAATGGAATAGGTTGGGAAACTATCCCTAAATGAACCAAAGGAATATGTAAAGAAGGAGGAAAACATTTGCTATCACTTAAAATGTTTTTGAAATGGATCTGCCATTTATTTTTGAAACTGTGTAATTATGGTAGCTCTTTACTATGTATACTTCGACTTATTTATAGCCTTGAAGTAATGAACCACTGAATATTTCCTGTAGCACACATTTTGTTGTTTTTTAGCTGCTATCTCTGAAAAACAATTATTTTAGGGTTGTATACATTGTGGTGCTTTTGGAAATGATTATTTATGAAGTTTAACTCAGATGTTTGCCTTACTTTAATTACTATTCTGAATAAAATAATATTATGGAGATTCTTAATTTTTCCCAGTTTTAAGTAACTTCTGAAATATTTCTGTTGATCAGAAACTTTGTTTTCTAAAATAACTTTGAACTCTTTGCTCAGTTGTACTTAAATAATTATGAAATGTTCTAGATACCCAAGAATTATAAAGAATAATGTAAATTAACTCCCATGTATCCATAATGCAAATTAAGGAATAGAATATTGCCAGTGAATTTGAAACCCTGGATAGTCCTCTGCAACATAATTTTGCTCCTGATTTACTGTTATCTTGAATTTGGTGTTTGTCATGATCATTTCCATGTGTTTTCGAAACATTTATTATACATGTATTTGTTTAAATGATATTTTGTTTTGCATGTTTTAAAATTTTTTTGTTTGTATAGTTTCCTGTGACTTGCTTTTGTACTTGGCATTCTTTTGGGGTTCATCTGTGTTGAGACATGTAGCCCTACTTCATTTTTAGGGTTTAACAGTGTTGCTGGGTATTTAGATTGTACCTATGTGTTTTGTAATTTTGAACAGGTTTCTCTGATTATTATTGTGCATATTTCTTTGAGTCCATGGGCAGGAATTCTCCCGAAGCATGGTTTGTAGACATAGCTAATGCCATATTACTTTTCCAAGTTTAACTCCTCTTTGGAAGCAAATGAGAATTCTCTTTGTTCTAGTCCTTGCCGATACTTGTTATGGTCAGACTTTAAAATTAATTTGATGGTAATGGGATCTCATTGTGTCTTTAATTCATATTTCCCTAATTAGTAGCAAATGGGACATTTTAATTTCTTTTGCCCTTTGATTTTCCTCTCTGTGAATTGGATTTTCCTTTTTTTGGTGCATTTTTCTGTTAGCTTGTTTGTCTTTTTCTTTTGATTTGTATCACTTCTTTATATAACCTGGCTAATTCTTGGTCTGTTATATGCTTTGCAAACAGCTTCTCCCGCACTGTGACTTGTACTTGCATTCTGTTTATGGTGTGCTTTGATGAGCGGAAGCTTGTGTTAATTGATCAGATTTATCAGTTTCTTTTTATTGATTGCTGTTTTTGGTTCTTGTATATGAAATCCTCTGCCTTGAGGTCATGAAATACTATTCTGGATAGTCTTTCTTTCTTTTTCTTTTTTAAAATTTTTTATATTAAGTTAACTCCACACCATACATAGGGGCTCAAACTCACAACCCTGAGATCAAGAGTCACATGTTCTACTGACTGAGCCAGTCAGGCACCCCTATTGTGGATGTTCTTAAATTTGTAAGGTTTTGCCCTTCTCACTTAAGGGCCTTAATTCAGTTGAACTTGATATTACTGTATGACATGACATAGAAGTACCATTTCATTTTTCTTACCTGAATAAATCTCTCTCATAGCACTGTATATTGGATAACCAGTTCATCTCTTCCCAGTGGTCTTTAGTGTCAACACCATTGCATATCAATTTTTATATTTTACATTTATACATATTTTATATTTTACAATTCCATATTATATATTAATTTACAAATCAATTTATATTTATAATACACTTATTACTCTGTTCCTTTGGTCTGTTTTAGACTCTTGCTAGTATAACACTATCTTATGGCTTTAAAATCCGGTTGTTCAGGGGCGCCTGGGTGGCACAGCGGTTAAGTGTCTGTCTTGGGCTCAGGGCGTGATCCCGGCGTTGTGGGATCGAGCCCCACATCAGGCTCCTCCGCTATGAGCCTGCTTCTTCCTCTCCCACTCCCCCTGCTTGTGTTCCCTCTCTCGCTGGCTGTCTCTATCTCTGTCGAATAAATAAATAAAATCTTTAAATAAAATAAAATAAAATCAGGTTGTTTAAGGGACACCTGGGTGGCTCAGTCGGTTAAGCGTCTGCCTTCAGCTCAGGTCGTGATCCTAGAGTCCTGGGATTGAGTTCCAGATGGGGCTCCTTGCTCAATGGGGAGCCTGCTTCTCCCTCTGCCTGCTGCTCCCCCTGCTTGTGCGTGCTCTCTCTGTCAAATAAATAAAATCTAAAAATAAAATAAAATAAAATTAGGTTGTCTTAAACATCAGTGAACCTTGAAAACATTTGTGCTAAAAGAGCTTATATGATCTCATTTATACTAAATGTCCAAGGCAGATCTATAGACAGAGAACGTAGATTAGTGATTGCGTCGGAATAGGAAGATGGGGGAATTGGAAGTTAATGACTGAGGTGGGGGATGCAGGGTTTCTTTTTGAGGTGATGGAAATATTCTAAAATTGTGGGTTGTTACACAGCTCTATGAATATGCTAAAAATCCATCAAGTACCACGGTTCAGGTGGGTGAATTGTGTGTGAATTATATCTCAATAATGTTAAAAAAAAATATTGTGAGATGACAAGTCCCTTTCTTTACCTTTGTTCTTTAAAATTGTTTTCACTATATTTGGTCCTTTGCTTTTCTGTATAAATTTTAATATATTGTTAAGTTCCATGCAAAATAATGCTGTGATTTTGGTTAGAATTCTGTTAAATTTATAGATTAATTTGGGGGCACATGACTTCTTTTTTATGTAGTCTCCTTACCCATGTATGTAGTATTTTACTTCATAGATTTTTTACATTTTTTTTAAAGATTTTATGTATTTGTCAGAGGGAGAGAGTGAGCAAATAAGCAGGGGGAGTGGCAGGCAGAGGGAGAAGCAGACTCCCTGCTGAGCCCCACAGGAGTCCCATGTGGGACTGGATCCCAGGACCCTGGGATCATGACCTGAGGCGAAGGCAGATGCTTAACCGACTGAGCCACCCAGGTGTCCTTACATTTTTTTTTTTAATAATCTTTGCAGCTTTCTCCATAAAGACCATGAACATCTTTTGTTAGACTTATTTATTCCTGCGTGCTGTGTGATTTTTATCGTATGATTATATTAAGTGATACGTAAAATATAATTTAAATTGCAGTTTCCGTTTGTTGCTGCATTATAGAAGTGCTGTTGGTTTTCATGTAGTCGGCTGCTGCATAGCGGCTTAATTGAATTCTGTTTTGTCTGTAGATTTTTGTCAGTTTTCTGGCCGTAAACAATCACATCATGTACAATCTTTACATATTTTTAAATTCTTGTCTTAATTCTCTGGCTAGGATCCCAGCTTAGTGTTGAATAGCGTAGTCATAGTTGGTATCTTGTCTTACTCCTGATTTTAAAGGGAATGCTTTGAGCACTCCATCATTAAGTATGGCTGTTGCTTTAAGCAAGAATTGACATCTGGCCCATGGCTCATTTTTGTAGATAAAATTACAAAATTCATTCATTTACATAGTCTGTGAGGCAGCTTTCATGTTATAATGATACATCTGACAAGTTGTGACAGACCATATGGTCCTCAAAACCTGAAATATTTAATATCTGACCTTTTATAGAAAAGGTTTGCTAGCTCCACTGTAGGGTTTTGATTGCTTAATAATAAATTAAGGAACTTTCCTTCTACTTCCACATAATGATTTTAAAAAACCTCTTAAGTAGTGTTGAATTTTATACTTTTGTACAGCTATTGAGATGAGCATTGTTTCTCCTTTGTTTTCTGTGTGGTAAATAACATTATAAAATCAATTAATAGTGAATAATCCTTACATTCCTGAAATATATATCATCTTATTTTTTATATCCTAGCAGATTAAATTTTCTAAAAAATTTAAAATATTTGCATTGATGTTCATAAATGATGTTGGCTTGATGATGTATATAGTGTTAGCTGTGGCCCATGGTTGATAAATAGGCTTTCATCTTTGCAGAGGTTTTTTTTTTTTTTTTTAAGATTTATTTATTTATTTTAGAGAGAAGGATTGAGAGAGCATGAGGAGGAGGGGGAGAGGGAGAAAGACTCAAGCAGTCTCCACGCTGAGCGTGGAGCCTGACGTGA